>NW_003852409.1:21928745-21940020 GCF_000181295.1 Otolemur garnettii | reverse complement strand
CTTTATAACGAGAGAGGACAAATGGACATGTACACAGAAGAGGAGTCCGTGTGACAGAGGAGGCAGACAAATCAGAAACAGCCACGGATTCCCAGAATCAACAGAATCCAGGAAGAGGCAAGTTAGAATGGTTTTTTTGTTTGTTTCCTAAAGTCCTCAGAGTGAGCATAGACCTGCCAACAATTTGAATTCAAATTTCTAGCCTTCAGAAGTGTGAAAGAATAAATTTCTGTTGTTTTAAGACACCCAGTTTGTCGTAATTGGTTATGGCAATCACGGGAAACTAATATATCAGGTAATTGTAATATGCAGCCAAGTTTGAGAAATACTGTTGTAGGTGGCTTAACCTGAATCCCATTAAGCATTTTGACTTCTACTTCTCCTTTATCAGGGCATGAACTATGATCTCTTTCACTACTGCTCCCAAATAGGGGGAATTCTTATCAAATAGCTTCTTTTTAAAGATTTCATGTGACCTCTACCCCAGAGCAACATAGATACGCACATTTCAGGTACCCAGCCCGAGTCTGTCCCTGTAGATTTGTCTCCCTTTCTTTAAAAATAATTCCTTCGATGAGAATTCCAAAGACAAGATTTTCAAAGAGAAAAGCACATTCATTACAGTTGAGAAACTGCTCTTGAAACTTATTAGCTCGTGACTCATACTCCTGAAAGGAGCTAATACCTTAATTTCATATTTCTCTGCTCAAATGCAGACCAAGGAGTAAACTGAAATGAAACTTTACACTAATGGCTTCTTAATTATACCCATCTAAAAGCAATTACCTGAGTTTTAGCAGATACAAAGTTAGGGTTGATGGGACCAGCAGATGAGAAATAGATGAAAGGTCATCTGCAGAAAAAGATCAGCAGAGAGGAGATAAAACACAGTGAGGAGAGAGGGAAAAAATCCAGAGATAAGTAAAGGTTGATAAATTCCTAACAATAGTGTTGCCTGATTTCCAAAACAAGCTTTTTCCCTGTTAGGAAGGAGACTAAAAATGAGATGTTTTATTTCAAGATAGAAACTGACTAGATATGAGACCTTAATGCCTGAGCTACATTTACTTCTTGCCATATATTGAGCCAAAATTTACTAAATTATAGAACCAGGAGTCTAAGGTGAGAGTAAGTGAATAAACGTTTTTCATTTGTTATTCATTTAAAAAAGCATATATTGCAAGAGCTCAGTTTGCAAAATCACACAGTGCATGCCCTGTGTGTGTGTGTGTGTGTGTGTGTGTGTGTGTGTGCAGATATGGCAAGGAGGCAGATCCACTGTAATGTTCAACTGCTCTTCTCTGAGTGGGAGACTTTGATGGTAATCTACTTTATGTCATATGCTTTTCTGTTGTGTTTAAATTATTTACGGCGAGCATATAGTCATTGTGGACAGGAGAGAAAGTCCAAAAATAAAAACTGGATGTCAATCAGTCAATCCAGTAGAAATAAGTCAAGTTAAATTGATTATATTTATCTCCATTAAAAATCGAACTTATTTATGGATTCAATTCTAGAAGCAGGATTGACACAATCTCAACATAGCACAAGGTCTCAAACTGAGACCTGTGGGCCAGAATCCAGTCCACGAGGCACATGTTTTATTGGGGTCTGTGTAGTCATTAAGGATTTTAAAATTTGAATGTCTTTGGATGTTCTCTTCAATAGAATTGATTCCTTCCTTCCTTCTTGCCTTCCCTCTCCCCCGCCAACCTCCATAAAGTTCATTTCACTTATTTCTTTTCACCTGTCTGACACTCAGTACTTGGTACCCTCTGCAGTAAAATGCACTCTTACCATTTATCCTCCTCTGGAAATTAAAGTCAATATACATATAAATGATGCAGTCTCCAAGTCCTCCCCATGATTTTTCTATTTTTGTTTCATACTTTAGCCATTTGAGCCACCTTTTCATTTAGATTCATCATTTTTTTTTCTCCAATAGCTGACATTTTATCTTCTCTGTGGTCAGAAACCAGTTATAGATTAAGCATCACAAGCACAACACCAATCTCTAGTTACTGATGCCCCTCAAAAATCTGCATTTTTGCCATGATTGTAGATTCATTGTCAGTAGGAAGAGTTGGTTTCCACTCAGATAAGATTTCACATCCTCTTACAGCATTTGCATTTGTTTTCATCTTTGTGTTGAAATTTAAAAGAGAAGAAACCTTTTCTATAAATATCAAAAAAATTACACACAAAGCTGACATATGTTAGTTGTTTCCCAATGCTGTTGCTTTATGAATGATAATTTATTTTAATTTTTACAAGAATCTCTGTAGCAAGTTCCTTTCCTGCTTTCCAGAGGAAGATATTGATGGTCATTGAGATATATAAAATTCTGGCAATTGTGTGGCTTTATGTCCTAACAATGAATCAACAACACAATTTAGTCTGATACAAAAACATGAACCTTTTCCTAAAAAGGATCTATTGACAATAGTGTGCTCGAGCCAGCTGGAGCTGGCTTACAAGATTTAATTGTGTGTATCCCTTCACAACTCCTCAATTGAGGAATATCATATCAATACCCTGAAATCAGCCACATTGAAAATATTTACACCAGGGAAATTGGCACATGCTAAAAGTTGGACTTGGGAAAGAGAGGCACTTGTTAAATGTTTATTAACATACCTACTGCTTCTAAATTAGAATAAGGTTCTCTTCATTCATTGAATTTTTCTGTGAAGGCTCTATTATTTTGTCAGGTATATGGGTGACACCAGATAGATAAATATCACTAAGAGGACCCCCGATTTCAGAAATGCATAGACTACTATAATGTGACATGAAATCAAATAAAATCACTGTATCACTATCAAACAAATATGAAAGCAGCAAGTAAAAAAAAAATCTTGATTTTCAATAAAGAAAATAAGAATTGAGAGATGCCTGTGGCACAAAGGAGTAGGGTGCCAGCCCCATAGGCTGGAGGTGGCGGGTTCAAGCCCAGCACCAGCCAAAAAAAAAACTGAAAAAATAAATAAATAGATAAAAAGAAAATAAGAATTATGGATTTTTAAATTATAGAGAACAATTAAAATTTTGATAAGAATTATTCAGATGGATCTTTCTTACTTAACTCTTTAACTTATAAATTACATAAATGCAATTCAAGTGGAGTTAGAAAATAAAGGCTTTTTGTTGTGTTTTTGACTGTTCTGTTTCATATTACATATTAGGGAACATATACTTAGCTAAGAACTGCACTAATTTTCCCCTTCGAAATATTGTTTTTTCCCTAAATAATCAGATCTGGTATTTTAGTTTTATTTTGTATTTTAACCCGGAGAGTAGATGTCACGTCTTCAGAGACATTTTATGATTACCCACACTGAGATACACTTAGTAGTTACCTATTCACATTATTTTGTATTATGAAATTAGTTGCATTTCCTTCCCACTCTCCCCCAAATACATTGAAATTTGAATGCCCAGGGCCTCAGAAAATGATCTTATTTGGAAATAAGATACTGTTAATCTAATAAGTTCAAGTGAGGTTTTTAGAGTGGGCCTTGATTCAATATGATTGTTGTTCTTATGAGAAGGGGAAATTTGGACACAGAAACAGATAGGTACAGATGGAAGGCCTTGTGAAGACAAATAGGAGGAAGCCACCTGAAGATGAAGGCGGAGTTGTGATAATGAATCTACAAGCCATGGATTACCAACAAAGTTTCAGAACCTAGGAGAGAGGCGTGGAATAGACTCTCCCTCAGAGCTCTCAGTAGGAACCAGCACAGCTGTTGTCAGACTTCTGTCCTCCAGAAGAGCAAGACAGCAAATTTCTGTTGTTAAAGACACCAGTAAGTGGCACTTTGTTACGGCCACCCTAGGAAGCTAATATGCTCTGTTTTAAATGTTTTATCTTGCCTGTCTTCTTATTTACCTTATTTGGATGTCTCTTAAAGATGTGGGAGCATTCTGAGAAACGCATTGCCCGGTGCTTTTGCCACTGTGTGAACACGATGGAGTGCAGCCACATCAACACAATAGCACATCCCATGCCACACCTGGGCTGTGGAGTAGCGCCTACTGGTCTAGGCTACTAACCTAGGCGTCCTGTCATTACACCAACTACTATAGGCAACTGTAACACACCAACAAGTATTTTTGTATCTAAACATCTCAACCTGGAAAAGGTTCAGTAAAAATATGGTATAAAAGATTAAAAAAATAATACATCTATCGAGGACATTTACCATGAATAAAGCTTTCAGGACTTGCTCTGGTTAAGAAAGTGAGTGGTGGGGGAATGGAAGACTTAGGCTATTGCTGTACACTACTGTAGCTTTTATAAACTCTGTACACTTGGGCTGCGCAAAATTTATTTAGAAAATTAAGTAATTGCCCTATGACATATCATGGCTACAACGTCACTAGGTGACAGAAAATTTTCAGCTTTATTATAATCTTATGGGACGACAGTTGTGCCCATTGTCTGTAGTTGATGGAAAATGCTGTTACATGGCTCATAAATATTTGCTTTCCTCTCTCCTCACACTGGCCAGTAGGGTTCTTGTTCAATGCTCTACCTGGTCCTAGATCATTGGCTACCACATCATAAATAATCAAAGGGAGGTTAGGAATTACTTAAGAATAATAGGTAAGTATATTTTTGCATAATATTTGATCAGGCAACTTGATGTCACCGACACCTATTCTTTCTCTCTCTCTCTCCTCTCTTTCTCTCTCAACTTCACTAACTCTATCTCTCTGCTTTTCCCTTCCTCTTTCTCTCCCTCTTTCCTCTTTTCACCCTTTTTCCCTCTCTCTCAGTGTCTTTCTCTCTCTCCCTCTCTCTCTCAACTTCACTACTTCTATCTCTCTCCTTTCCCCTTCTTCTCTCTCTCCCTCTTTCCCCTTCTTCTCTCTCTCCCTCTTTCCTCTTCTCTCCTTATCTCCCTCTCTGTCAGTGTCTTTCTCTCTCTCTCCCTCTCTCTCTCTCAACTTTACTACCTCTATCTCTCTCCTTTCTCCTTCTTCTCTCTCTCCCTCTTTCCCCTTCTCCCCCTTTCTCACTCTCTCTCAGTGTCTTTCTCCCTCCCTCCCTCCCTTTCAACTTTGCTATTTCCCTGGCTATCTCTCTCCTTCCCTTTTCCTCTCTCTCTCCCTCTCTTTTTCCTTCTCTATCTCTCATTCTCTCTCACCATCTTTTTCTTTTTCTCTCTCTGTCTCTCTCTTTTTCATGGATAATGATGTCAGCTTTGTCCTATGTCTGATTTTTCCAATGGAAGCTAAAAGTTCTAACCATTGTAGATTTTATCAGTTAGGATTTCATTTATAAGCAAAAATAGCAAATATTAAAAGGAATGCCCTAAAAAAGAAAGAACTTCACATGATGCTGGGCAGAAACAAACATGTTGTATAATAAATATTTTCTCCCTGGGGCTTCATCTGTCCACATTTAGATGCGGCAGGAGAGAGAGAGACTACCTTCCCTGCTAACAAATGAAGGTTTGGAACTGAGTCTCACTTGCCCTCATTGGCTAGAACTGGGAATTCATGGCCTCATCCTTGGGCCAAAAACCACTTTACTGTGGCCAGGAGCAAGGGGTGGGCAAGGTGAGTCTAATAGATGGATGCAATAGAGCCCAAGGGTATGGTCATTACCACCAAACTCAGAGATTCCTCTGGGATGGGGAATGGGGAGCTCCAGGCTAAAGAGAAATCAAAAAATACTCTTCACATCATCCAATACGGAAATACATTTAACATTTTCTGAGCTATCAGCCTTCATCTGCATCACATACACCAAATGCTCACTGAACTACTGTAGAGTCTCTGCTTCTCTTCCAAATTCTACTCTTTCAGATGCATTATTTTGTTTACTCTGCATAACTCAAATTCAAATTAAACCTACACTCGCATTACTTACTTTGCTTTTTCAAAATGTGATGACTCAATAAATGGATTTGAACAGTTTCAAAAGATTTTCCACACCTCAAAAGCACCCAACTGACCCTTTAAAGATACCAACCTCCATTTAATATGGATGGATGCCTGAATGTGGGTCTTAGCATATAAACCAACCGTTAAACATGGCTCTATCTATAATTAAGGAAGAGAGAAGGCAGAACATTTTTTCAAATTTATTTTTTGTTATTGTTGTGGAGGGAGGATTATTCCCTTCACCAATTGGTTTTATGTTTTTAAGTTTTCTTGATTGATGCTCTGGGTAAAAGCTTCAAATGAACAAAATTTCTGCTAAAAGCTGTACTTATGTGATTCTCCCAAACCACTAGCATTTAAAGGCTAGAATGCACTGGTTTCTAGGGTATAGACTAAAAGGCTTTAAGAACACAATTAGTAACTTGTTCCAGCAATTAGAGCTAAGTTTAATTACAAACTAACCTCTTGATAGACCATTTGACAGTCAGTACAAAGTGAGAGAAAGAGATCAGAAAAATGCTAGAAGCTGCAGTGAAACAACTTTCCCACATAGTTATTTTTGCTCACATTATCTCCAGGCCTGGTGTTGCTTTCATAAAAGAAAGGTAACAGATTTTATTCTTTAAAATGGTTTCTTCTGCTGCTGCTTCTTCTTTTTCTTTCTTCTTCTTCTTCTTTTTTTTTTAACTTGGCAATAGCATTTCATTTTTGCATGTTCTCTCTTCTACCTGTCAGAAAGCCACGTTGGGATCCTGGAGTGCTGTTCATCTGTGACTCAGGGTACCCAATGTGTCCCTTCTGCAGCCCTGAGACGCGTCTCCATAGTGGGCAGGAGGGCACCAAACATGCTCAGAGCTGAAAGTATTAAAGCACACGAGATCATCAGCTCACACATACTACAGACATGCTCAACAGAGTTCTGAAGAGCATGCAACTGGCCCAAGGTCATGGAACAGGGCCAGGGCTATGATTTCAACATGTGACTCCAGATTAAGAGGAACAAAGACCACTCTTTGGAACAAAAGTGGTGTTTACTGCTCCTGCAGCTGCATTGGAGTAATGTATTTTCTTCGTTTTGCATTTCCCAAGATGGAGCCCTTAAAAGATAAATAGGATGTTGATTTTTCAACACTGCACTTTTGTTTTCCCTTATGTTCCAGGATTCAGATCCATTTACTGGACATGTTGTACTGATACAGATCTATGCAGAGCTGTGCCGGCCCTGTGCACAGATCCAATTACACTAGAGGCAGAGCTGAGCTGAGTGGGAGAAAGCATGTGGTTAGGAGTTAGGAGAATTGGCTCCATGCCCTATTCTGCTATTTGCTAGGTATAAGCCAGCCCTCTCTGCTCAATTATTTTACTTCTCTTGACTTTAGAATGGAACTGATAATTTCCCAACCAACACTGCATTCATTCAGAAAATATTATTAAGCACCTACTATGTGTCAGAGACAGTACTATTAGTTTTTAGAAATATGATGAAACTCAAAGGTACTCACAGAGCTTATATTATGACCTGAAAGAGTCTCTGACAAAGTGCAAATTTGAGCAGAAAGATAAAGAAAAAGAGGGAGTGTGTCATATGACAAGTCCACAGGGAGATGTTCAGAGCAAGGAACTAGCCCTTACACCATTCCTGAGGAGGGAGAGAGAAAGCCAAGATCCTTACACAGACCAAATGCTTAGTGTAAAAAATTATCATGCAACATGTAAACATCTGTGCTAATCATGTGTGTTCTTACTCTTATTAATGGGAACCATGTTCTATTACAATTATATATGAGTGAGGCGTAGTTTACTCAATTTTTCTAGATGAATGTACAATACTTTTACAATTTATTTCTTTAAACAGTATTAAAAATGTTAAATTTGAAGCCAGCAAACAGTAGTTTGTGAGGGTGGCCTCATGAATCTCATAGGCTGGGCTTGAGCCCTGACTCCAACATTTCCTAGCATTGTGATGTTAAAGTAGTTTGTGTTTAAACCCTGAGCATCTTGGCAGGTTGGCATCTTTCCTTTCCTCCTTTGTAAGAGAGAGGTTGAAAAGATATGTACCCCAGAGGTGTTTTGTGTGGGTTGAATGACATATCCAAAGTAAAAGACACAGCATGGTGGATGGCTCTAGGAAGGGCTCGGGAAGGTTAGCTTTTACAATATTATAATCAGAGCGTTCGTTTATATGCATACATCCATACATTTAACAATATACTCTGCTCCCATGGAAAAAAGTTCCTTTGAGCCAAGAGCCCTACTACAATAACCCTTTCTTCCCCACTTGCTTGCTAAGGAAAAAAAGAAAAGAAAAGAAAAGAAAACAGGTGCAGTTTAGCAGATAAGTTTGAAGCAAGTGATGGACCAGTCTCTAGTTCTGTTGCTGAGAGAGAGAGAGAGGATGGAGCAGCTTTGGCCACACTCCCTACTCCAATTACAAGTGGCCTACTGACTTCCCATCCAACACTTTCTGCCCTTACCTGCAATGTCAAAATCCATTCACAAAGTGACATATCTCTTATTAGCACTTGTCATGTTTTTTATTGAGAAAATAGGATAGTCTCTTTAAAGAACTAAATACACAGTCACAATCAACTCATAAAGAGTATGTTACATACCTTATGTCTGGATCATACTTCCTGCTAAACATAAGGCATTCCTAGAACTGTAGCAGTCCTCTGCTTTTTACAGTGAGTGGATGCTTTTTGTCAACAGATCTTTATAGGTTTGGGGTCAGTTTCCTTTGAAAATAAAGTTATGAGTGCTGGATGGTTCCACTAAAATTCGCTTTCATACATATAGAGCATATTTCATGTGGATCACCAGAGATCATGGCCCCTATGAAAACAAACTTGGCCCCTAGCATATAATTTCATGCTTGGGAGAATCTTGGTTTCTACCATATTAGGCTATTTTACTGTCTATAGAGTGGCTTCGCCCAATCTTCCAATTTCTTGTGTTACTTTTAACCGGAGAGAATTATTGAGCAAAAAAGTATTGAGAAGACCCTTTCTTAACCTATACCACCCTGTTTTCCCCACACCCCACACTGTCTTGTCTCTTAGCAGTCTCTGGTAAGGTTTCTGAGTTCTCAAAGCTTCCCCTGAATCACAGAGCTTGAAAGGATCTTCTGGGCTAAGCCTACAGGCATTAGCTTGGACCAGTAAGAAGCAGAAGACTAAACAGTTTCTTCCCCTTCATTGAAATAAGATAGTGGTGAAATTACATGTGCCACTTCCACCAAACACTGCTTGTTTGTTTTCTTCTACTGCACATTATGTGCTAATTTTATTTCATAATTTTGTTTATATGTTATTTGCTGGATAATAAGATTTAGCCGAAGCACTCAGTGACTTTACTAGAAAAAATAAGTGATTCATTGTTAGTAGTAATATTATTATTCTTTGCATTTAATTAATATGTTTACAACTCAATGTCAATTGAGGTTAACCATACAGTCTTTACCTGAATCCATGAAGAGGATAATATCATTCTTAGATCACAGGTGAGAAAAACGAGGCTGAGAAAAATGAGGTTAACCATACAGTCTTCACCTGAATCCATGAAGAGGATAATATCATTCTTAGATCACAGGTGAGAAAAATGAGGCTGAAACAGTAGACTTATGTAAAGTCATTTACCTTCTAAATGGTGGAATCTCCAGTGCTAAACCCTAGTCCTTTCCTCCTAATCACTACAATCCATTGCCAATCCTGTCAGTTAGAATACTTTCCTAGGCAAGATGAAAGTCTTTGATTTACCACAATATTCCTTGGCTTTACATTTAATGACAAGTGTCTTCTTTTTAAAATGAGAAAGGTCTATCTTGAGTAGCTGAATGACTTACAAATTTACCCTAAAACAAATGGTGGACTTAGGATTGAAACACCAAAATCATGGCTTCAATTTGAGGATGCAAACACACAGAGACCCACCCCTGAGTAGGGGAATATTTGGAAAGCAAAGTATAAATTAGAAAGTTAGAACCCAAGATGAGTAATTAACCAAATAGTAATAATACATTTTTCAGGAAGTCAAGAGATTCTGGGCAACACTTGGGACTGTAATCTGAAGTCTGGTCACTATTACTGTGACTGTCTGAACACTTGGGACTGTAATCTGAAGCCTCTGTCACTATTACTACTGTAAAAATTCAAAGATGTAAGGCATACAAGTGGAGATTTATTACATGGTTATGTTGTGACAAAGTCTGGGCTTTTAGTATTCATATCATCCAAATGGAGTACAGTATATCCAGTATATCCCCTCCCAACTGCCCCTTTTTTGAGTCTCCAGTGTTTTTGTTCTCTGTATGACTGTGCATACTTATTGCTTAGCTCCCACATGTAAGTGAGAACTTGCAGTGTTTGTTTTCCATCCCTTACATCCCTTAGGATTAATGGCCCCCACTCCATATGAGGTATTGCAGAGACACAATTTCATTTTTTATAGCTGAGTAGTAGTTCTTGGTATAGCTATATACCATGTTGTTATCTACAGTTAGGTTTATGCTTCATCTTTGTTACTGTGAACTTTGCTATGTTAAAAACACAATTGAGTTTCTCATCTATGGCTTTTATTATTTTGAAGTATATTTTTTAATGCCTACCTTGTTGAGTGTTTTTATCATGAAGGGATACTGGATTTTAGTGAACACTTTTCCTGCATCTATTGAGATGATTAAGGAATTTTGAAAAATTCTATTTAGGTGGTGAATTTCATTTATTGACTTGCATATGTTGCAACATCCTCTCATCCCTGGTTAAAAAAGTTGATGGTGGTGTATTATATTTTTGACATACTGTTGATTTCAGTTTCTTTGTGTTGAGGATTTTTGCATTTATATTCATCATGAATATTCTGTAGTTTTCTCTTTTTCTTTTTTTGTTACTGTTGTTGAGGATTTTTGTGGCTTTGGTATCAGGGAGATACCGGCTTTGGAGAATGAACTAAGTGGGATTCCCTCCTTCTTGGTCTTTTGGAAAAGTTTTCAGTAGAATTGGCAACATTTCTTCTTTATACTCCTGATAAAATCAGGCAGTGAATTCTAACTAGTCTTGGGATTTTATTGTTGTCATTTTTAAGAGATTTTTTAATTATAACTCAGTCTTACTACTCATCGTTGATCTGTTTAGGATTTCTACTTTTTTTCCAGATTCAAGCTTAGAAGTTTGTATTTTTTCCTGGAAAATTTCTATTTCTTCTAGATTTTCCTATGAACATAGCATGTTCATAGTAGTGTCAGATGATTTGTTTTTAATTTCTCTGGTATTATTAAGGGTTGTAAAGTCTACCTTGTCATTTGTGATTGAGGTTTTGAATCTTTTCCTTTCTTGGTTAACATAGCTATTATCAATTTTAACATGGCATCAATTTTAACTTTTTT
>NW_003852409.1:21925453-21926986 GCF_000181295.1 Otolemur garnettii | reverse complement strand
AAAAAAAAACTGTTTCCTTTATGTTGGCTTTAGATGTCTGATGATGATACACCCTGGTGAAGACCTTCTTGCAATGTATCTCCTGGTATTTGCTGACCCTCCTCCTGTGTCTGGGTTTCTAAATCTCTTAATCTCTTGCAAGACCAGAAAAGTTTTCCTCAATTATTCCCCTCAAATAGATTTTCTACAATTTTTAATTTTACTTCTTCTCCCTCAGGAATGCCTATCACTCATAGGTTTGGGTGCTATACATAATCCCAAATTTTTTGAAGGCTTTACTCATTTTTTTATTATGTCATATATACATAGATCATAAACACATTTATGCCTTTGTGGGATTCAGTGTGTTGATTATTTGTACAAATTGGAGTGCTTACATCTAACTAATTAACATAGCTTTCACCACATTTACTTAATCATAGTTTTAAGACATTTGTGTTCAATACTTGGTAGATTTGACTTGTATCCTTGCAATATGCTCCATAGGTGTGGTCCCACCATTAACCCTCCCTCTATCAAATCACCATCCTCCCTTCCCATCCCTTTCCCCTTACCGCCTTCATCTAGGGCTATATTTGTGAATCATCTCTCATATGAAAGTGTGAGTGATTATAAATTGGTTTTATAGTAGTGCTAAGTATATTGGATATGTTTTTTTCCATTCCTGAGATACTTTACTAAGAAGAATATTTTCCAGTTCCATCCATATAGAAGAGGTAAAGTCTTTACCATGAAAATAGGTTAAGTCTCCATCTTTTTTTAATGTTGCACAGTATTCCATGGTATACATATACTACAATTTATTGATCCATTCATGGGTCAATGGGCCCTTGGGCTTCTTCTAAGACTTGGAAATTATGAATTGAGCTGCAATGAACAATCTAGTGCATATATCTTTGTTGCCAATTGATTTCTGGTCTTTTGGATATACACCAGGTACAGGAATTGCATGATTAAATGGCAGGTCCACATTTAGATCCCTGAGTGTTCTCCGAACTTCTTTCCAAAAGGAATGTACTAGCTTGTATTCCCACCAGCAGTGCAAAAGTGTTCCCTTTTCTCCACATCCACACCAACATCTATAGTTTTGGGATTTTGTGATGTGGGCTAATCTTAGTGGAGTTAGATGGTGTTGGTATCTCAAAGTGGTTTTGATTTGCATTTCTCAGATGATTAAAGATGATGAGCATTTTTTCATGTGTCTGTAGACCGTGCACCTGTCTTCTTCAGAGAAGTTCTGTTCATGTCTCTTGCCCACAATAAAATGGGATCAATTGTTCTTTTTTAATTAATAAGTTTGAGTTCTCTGTGGATTCTGGTTATTAAACCTTTGTCAGAAATATAACCTGTAAAAATCTTCTTCCATTTGGAGGCTGTCTACTTGCTTTACTTACTGTGTTTTTGGCAGTGCAGAAGCTTTTTAGTTTGATTAGATCCCAGTAATGTTGGGATTACTGGGATCTGATCAAATGTTATTTTTGATGTTGCTTCAATTGCCTACGAGAGTCCTCCTCATAAAGTATTCTCCCAGGC
>NW_003852409.1:21922934-21924362 GCF_000181295.1 Otolemur garnettii | reverse complement strand
TTTCACATCCTTTGTTAGATACATTCCCAGATATTTCCTCTTATTTGGCATTATTGTAAAGGGAATAGAGTCCCTGATTGTTTTTTCACCTTGACTTTTGTTTGTATATATAAATGCTACAGATTTGTGAGTATAGATTTTGTATCCTGAGATGCTGCTGTATTCCGTTATCACTTCTGGGAGTTTTGTAGTTGATTCTCTGGGTTTTTCCAGATATATAATTATATTATCTGCAAAGTGTGAAAGTTTGATCTCCTGTGGTCCTATTTGAATAAACTTGATTGCTTTCTTATGCCTGATTGCAATGGCTATGACTTCCATTAAAAAGTTAAAAAACAGTGGAGACAATCTGCAAGCTTGCCTGGTTCCTGATCTGAGTGGAAATGATTCAAATTTTACTCCATTCAACATGATATTGGCTGTGGGTTTGCTGTAGATGGCCTCTATCAGTTTAAGAAATGTTCCTTCTATACATATTGTCTTAAGCATTCTGATCAAGAAAGGATGCTGGATATTATCAAAAGCTTTTTCCACATCAATTGAGGGAATTATATGGTCTTTATTTTTATTTTGTTTGTGTGATGTATTATATTTATAGATTTGTGTATCTTGAACCATCCTTGGGACCCTGGGATGAAACCCACCTGGTCATGATGCATAATTCATTTGATGTGTTGCTGGATTCTGTTTGCTAGGATCTTATTGAATATTTTTGCATCAATATTCATTAGAGATGTTGGTCTATAATTTTCTTTTCTTCTTGGGTCTTTTCCTGGTTTGAGGATCAGGGTGATATTTGCTTCATAGAATGTGTTGGGGAGTATTCCTTCTTTTTCTACATTTTGGAAAAGATTAAGTAATATAGGTACTAGTTCCTCTTTGAAGATTTGGTAGAATTCTGATGTGAAGTCATCTGGTTCTGGGCTTTTCTTTTTAGGGAGATTTCTTACAACTGATGCTATTTCACAACTTGATATAGGCTTATTCAACATCTCCACTTCTTTCTGGCTAAGTCTCAGAAGGTGGAGTGTTTCCAAGTATTGGTCTATTTCCTTCAGATTTTCATACTTCTGAGAATAGAGTTTTTTATAATATTCATTAAGGAATTTTTGAATTTCTGAGGAGTCCATCATTATTTGGCCTTTATCATTTCAGATTGATGAAATTAGGGATTTTACTCTTTTATTTCTGGTTAGGTTAGCTAAAGGTTTATCTATTTTATTAAACTTTTCAAAAAACCAACTTTTTGATTTATCGATCTGTTGCATAATCCTTTTGCTTTCAATTTCACTTATTTCTGCTCTAATTTTGGTTCTTTCTTTTCTTTTGCTGGGTTTTGGATTGAAATGTTCTTCTTCATTTTCCAGTTTCTTGAGATGTCCCTTTAAGTTAGTAACTACCTCTCTTTTCATTTTCTTGAGGAGGGCT
>NW_003852409.1:21911611-21922914 GCF_000181295.1 Otolemur garnettii | reverse complement strand
GTATCCCAGAGGTTCTGGTAATTCATGTCTTCATTATCATTTTGTTCCAAAAATTTGGCAATTTCCTTCTTAATTTCATCTATGACTCAGCTATGGTTCAACATGAGGTTATTTAATTTCCATGAGTTTGTATGAGTATACAGATTCCTGTTGTTATTGAGTTCAACTTTTATACCATGATGGTCTGAGAAAATACAAGGGATTATATCTATTCTTTTCAATTTGCTGAGCTTAGACTTGTGACCTAAGATGTGATCAATTTTGGATGATGTTCCATGGGTTAATGAGAAGAATTTGTATTCAGTTTTGTTAGGATGAAATGTTCTGTAGATGTGTGTTAAATTTAATTGTTGAATGGTTAAGTTTAAGTCCAAAATTTCTTTGCTTAATTTCTTATTGGAGGATCTTTCCAACACTGCCAAAGGGGTGTTAAAATGTCCAACTATTATAGTGCTGGAGGAAATCAAGTTGCTCATGTATGTTAGTCTCTTTTATAAATTGAAGCCCATTCTTGTTGGTGCATAAATACTAATAATTGAAATCTCATCATGTTGAGCGTTTCCTTAACAACTATGACGTGACCATGCTTATTTTACCTTACTTTGTTGGTTTAAAGCCTATTGTATCTGAGAATAAAATTGCAACACCTGCTTTTTTCTGATTTCCATTTGCCTCAATTATAGATGACCTTCCCTTCACCCTAAGTCTTTTGTGTAAGATGAGATTCTTGAATGCAGCAGATATCTCGCCTGAGTTTTTGTATCCAGTCAGCCAACCCATGTCCCTTTAGAGGACAATTTAAGCCATTCACATTAATTGAGAGTATTCATAAGCCTGATAGTATTTGGGGTATTGAGTTTTTCAAATATCCAAGTCTAGATGGGAGCTTCTGTTGAAAGCCGGCTCCAGTTGGCCATCTTGCCCTTCCTCCCTACTCATTTTTTAAAATAATTCTTTTTAATTTTTTTTCTGACTAGGTTAGTTCAAAGATCTTTCTTTGAGCTCCAGTATTCTTTCTTGCATTTGGTCAATTCCATTGTTTGAGCTTTCAACTGCACTTTGTAATTTCTTCAATGAGTTTTTCATTTCCAGAAATTCTATTTTTTAATGTCTATCTGTTTAGCACCTGTTTCATGCATATCCTTCCTGATTTTTTCTATTGTATTTTGTTATATATATGTATATATAACATACATATATACATATATATATATTTAATTTTGGTTGGGATCTATTGCTAGAGTCTGGTGTGATCCTTTGAAGTACCTAAGCATTCTGTCTTCTCATACTACCAGGGTTCTTACACTGGTTTCTTATCTGGATAAGCTGTTACTTCTTTTTTTTTTTTAATTTTCTATCATTGGATGGGAATTTTAAATTATTTTTTCCTCCTTAAGGGTATGTGACTTCCATGCATGTTGTGTTTAGTTGTTTGAGTTTCTATTGTATTTTGTTATATATATGTGACTTCCATGCATGTTGTGTTTAGTTGTTTGAGTTCAATTTTGGGTGCTTTCATGGGGGCAAGGTTATGTATCAGTTCCTTGCTTATAGATAACCTTTGTACAGGGGATTTCTCAAATTCTGATTATGGTAGAGATGTATAAACAAGCTCATCACCTTCTAGGGAGGATCTCAGGAGGGTTACCTCATTCTCCTGCACTATGCCTTTTCTGACAGCAAATTTTATATTGGTTTGTGCAGTTCAACCTCCAGGCCAGTAGGTGGCATTTATAGAGATGAACCAGCTGCTGCAGATGCTGATGAATATGTGTTTCAAGTTTGTTAACCAGAAAGGGCTTTTGGTTGTCTCAGGCAATGAACTGGTCTGTGGAATGACAGGTGCCCTGAGTTGCCTGCTTATCTCTGCAGGAGGGGAGGAAGCTGAGTGGGACTGGACCACTCAGTTAGCTCATGTGTACCCCCAATGACTAGTACAGGCTATGTCCTGATGGGGGTGAGGGAGCCAGCTTCCGGGAAATGTGTCAAGGTCTCCACAGAAGGTGGGGGGCTATACCAGCTATACCTCAGGCTGGCAGGAATGCAGTCTGCTTCCTGTCATGTCCCTGTCCTAGGACTCATAACTCTCAGTTCAGGCAGACGCGATCATCTGCCTCCAGATCACTATGTCACTGAGAGCTGTGAAGATGCCTGTCTCAGAACTCTCTGACTAAATGGTTTCATGGCAGAACCTTTTCCCTCTGCCTCAAACAGTTTTACAATTCACCTGTTCTCCTCCTCAAATAATGCTACTGCTACATGTAGACAGGGAGAGAGGCCTCAGTTTTCGGTGACACTATTGCTGCACATTGGACACAATTGTACATTGCCTTGGCCCCTGGGATGATGGTTATGAGCATTGATAATTGCTCTTGCTGTATGCAGCGAAGACCTCAGAATCTACCAGTTTCCAGAAGGGTATTTATTTCTACATTGACTGGGCTTAAATGTATCTGTTTTCTAAGTTCCTTTGCAAGTTTGCTCTTATTTTCATTTGTTTCCATCTTGAGAAACTTTCTAGAGTCACTTTGCATCTGTCAGGGCTAGAATGGAAAGACAACATTCCCCAGTAAACTAGGTGAGGGGGAGAGAGAGAGAGAGAGATTTCTGTGTCTGCAGCTTGAAAAACAGTATACAAAGTTGGTATTTATATAATTTTCTCGAAGTCTCTTTGTTAATATTTTTGTTCTTTTAATTCTCTTCTGACTTTGAAAGTATTTACTTTGATGTTTGAAGTGATATTAACCAAGATTATAAGATTTTTATGTTTACCCAAGGGGAACCTGGGTTTCAGGAAGATTAAGAAATGCTGTTCCAAGGCATCATCCCCATTTTGCCCCAAATCTGCAACTTGACTATGTTGTGTGCTTCTCCTTGCTTTAGTCATTAAGGAACTATGTGTGCCCAGGGATAGGCTACTTGATCCCTATATATATTAAAAAAAAAAGTGCTTATGATAGCAATAATGTTTGTGCTTATGTACTGATTCTTGACTGTTACCAGAAGTGTGAAATCTTGAATCAATGGACTGAGAAAGGTTGGCAGTAGCAGAGGCAATACCCATCCCTTTAATCAGTGGTTCTCAACCTGTGGGTCATGAGCCCTTTGGGGATCAAATGACCCTCTCACAGGGGTCACCTAAATACATCCTGCATATCAAATATTTATATTACGATTCATAACAGTAGCAACATTACAGTTATGAAGTAGCAACAAAAGTAATTTTATGGTTGAGGGTCACCACAACATGAGGAACTGTATTAAAGGGTCGTGGCATTAGGAAGGTTGAGAACCACCACCTTTAATATATACTGGGTTTTTATTATCCACATGACCATATTATCACTTATTTTACTTGATCCTCATGAAAAATGTGGTATGATACACAATTTTTTATATTTATCATATTTATCATTCTAAGTTTGGCCAGTTACCCCTTTGGACACATGATTTTTTTCATGAACTGATTTAAGAGACCATTCTCATGTTGATTGAGCAGTTGGTCCAACTTTCATTTTATTTTTCATCATCTGTGTAAATGCATTATGCAGGCTAATAAGTGCATTATGCAACAGATGCACTGTTGAATAATCTCCTGAGATGAGTTGCAGGGATTTTCTTTTACCTATGTGAAGCATAAATATCCAGATTTATTCTAACCCTATTTCTTCCCAACACTGACTCATTTTCAAGGGGGGGTGTGGATTAGGAATGAAGAATGTATCTTACTTTATTTTCTGATAAAGCTTACACCATCTCATCTTTTCTTTTAACAGTATTCTGTGATCATCATGTATTTTCTGACTTATGAAAATAAATACAGTATCTCCTAAGTCTATAGTACCTCTTAAGGTTCATCTGTAAATATGCGTCTCATGATTGGGAATGACATGCATGCCATTTCCTTTACTAGATATAAAGTTCTTTGAGGTCAGGGAGCATTTACTTCTACTACTGCTTTTGAAGGCAGGTCATTTATTTCTTCTACTTATTATTCCCTTATCCCAAGCCATGCATGACAATGGCTCAGTGTTGGTTTTCTGATGATGATAGTTACGTTCACTTTATTCTCATCTTGCATTATCTTGCTAACTTAACTTTTATTTTCCCCTTGCTTTTCTTAGGCTACAAACTACTTCCTGTACCAGGGAAGAAGGAGTGAAAGAAATCAATATTACTGATCAACTAGGTGTAGTGAACCATGCAAACACTTACACTCAAGCTTACAATGCTTACTCTCATTTCATGGGACAGGTGGAGTGGGGTAGCTAAAATAGAACTTCAGGTGCCTGGGTTTGAATGTTAATACCACTTATTTGAGGCATGCTTTTGTCAAGGTATTTAACCTGCCACTGGGAATGGCATGCTTGCCGTTTCCTATACTAGATATAACTCTACCCGTCTGTAAGAGAGGGGCAACAATTATGCCCACATCACTAATAGTTAAGAGTATTTAAAAACATATGAATTGCTTGAAATTGGCTGGCATATTAAAAAGACTTCAATAAATATTAGCTAGTGTTACATTGTGGGTTAAATGTTAATATATTTACACTATTTCCAAATGATAGAACTAAAACTCAGATGTATAAAGGTACATAGTTAATAAATGGTAAAATCAATGTTTGAACTGCATTCAAAACAGTGATGAAAATAATGATGAGTAAGGTGAAAAAAGACTTGAGAATAATCAAGTAATTTATTGAGTGTTCAGTATGTGTCCACCAATACACTGCAAGGCTTTGCCGACCCTCTCATTTAATCTGTGGCAAGACAAGGAGGCAGCTTCCATCAATGCCCAAAGAGGTGATATAACCATCCTGGTTAACAGCGCTAGTTTGTAGCAGAGCCAGGAACTAAACCAAATCTATCTGATCCCAAACCTTGCTTCAGCTCTACCAGGGCACCTCCCAAAATTGGGAAGCCATTTCTTGTTCTAAAATATAAAGAGTTGAAATAGCAGTTTTCATGTGTGGTAGGGTAGAGAGGGGGCATGGGGATGGAGCTGGTGAAAGAGTGACTGTAAGCAGCCTTTTGAAACAAGGCCATTTATAAGCAAGATTATAGAATCTATTTGTAGATTTTCCCAGAGGACACGTTAAAAAGATGACTTGCATGAAACTTAACGAGAGGTTAGATGAAACATGCCGGGTTCTGTGTAGGCGGGATGCACACCGAAAATTAAATCCACGTTGGAAATGTTAATAAATGCATACACATGTTCTTGTTTGTAATGTGCTCCTTGTTTTTCTCATTTTCTTCATATTAGAACAATGTGACGGCGTCTCCATTGGGTCTCTGAGACCAGCTTTTCCCCTTCTGGTTGTTTCATTTTCTCTGTCTGTCTCTCCTTATCCTGTCCCTATGCCCTCTGAATGTGATTTCACAGTTTGAGATATCCAGGACTCAGGGGTGTAGCTTTGCACAGGGAATAAAAATGCAAGAGAAAACTCTTGGGTCTTCCAGATGGTGTATTGTGCGGTAGTCATAGTGATGTTTAAACTGGCGATACCACATTACTTCCTCAGTTAAAGATTTCTGAAGGTTTTCTGTGGCCCATACAAGAATGCTTAAAGACTTCTTTAAGACCTTCAAAGCCTCAGAGTGTTGGTCACCTTCCAGCCCTATCCGACCATCCCAACTTTTCATGCCTTCTTTTACCTGGCATTCTGTTTCACTAGGAAATTCCTTCCATCATCCTTTTATATCTAATTCAAATATACTCTTCCTTATGAGGTCTTCCCCTGAATTTCCCCAAGGAAAATCACTGACTCCATACATGTGGGCTTTTTATTTTTCTACACTTTTTATTTAGCTTTTCTGTGCCTTTAATGTCACTATTAACACACACAAAAATTGTTTTTTCATTCCTTGAATTCTTACTAGGTAAGGAATTGTTCTAATCATCTTATATAACTTTTTGATTTATCTCACCTAATACCTTTATTAGATACATTTTTATCCACATTTAAAAATGAGGACTCTGAGTCTTGGAGGCATTTAGCATATGCTTAAGGTCACACCATCAAAAGGTGACAGTCAGGATTAATGATCTGACTTCTCTGACCTCAACACCTGTACAATTAGGTTACCTATGACCGTCATTTTATAACAGTGAATGATTATTACTCACATATGAGCCTCACTTTAGCAGTAGCTCTTAATATACTTGAAGGCAGAGCTGATTTCTTAGTTTTCTGAAGTAGGCAGAATGGGGTAGTGAAGGGAACACGTGATTTTAGAGACTCTAGCTCATGTGTTAGCTGTGTGACTCTGAATAAGTTACTGAATTTCTCTGAAAAATCAGTCTCTACCTCTATCTATTGGGGATAGTAATGTCAATTTTATAGAGCCGAGAAGAAGTTGCTGTCTACAACACTGAAGATGTGGTAGCCATCAAGTATAGACTGGTACCATTTTTCTTTTTTTTCTGTATATCTGCCCAAGTTCTTGGCCCAGAGTGGACACCCAATAAAGAATGGTTTTTTTTTTGGTTTGTTTGTTTGTTTTTGGTGGGGGGATATGGGCAGGCAGTGGACAGAAAAGCTTATTTTAATCTTAAAACCATGGAGAAAGAAAATATGGCCATGGCTGCTTGTGGTGATGTATTTGTGGGGTTCTCTGAAAGCCCCAACAAGACTTTGTCATTTAAGTAAGGGGCATAGATAGGAATAGGGAATGGAAATATTTGGGATAAGGAATAAGGAAAGAAGTTAGCACAGATGGGAAGCAAGGCAGGCAGAACACTCCTTATTTAAAGGAGAAAGAACTTAAATAAATCCCCAGAAAGCTGATGTTTGTATTCAGTATAGAAAGTTTAGTCCCCCAAAAGCCTCTAGAGTTAAGGTCTGGGAAGTAAGCACATACTTTTATGCAAAATGTGAAGAGTAAAAAGGAACATATAATCCTAATTTTTAAAACTCCTATAAAATGAAGTAAATGCCTCCAAGATTCAAAAGTTTAGAATAGAAACTCAACTCTTTAGACGCTGGATATATTAATCCTTATTCTGCCACTAGCTAGCTCCAAGATCTGACATCATGTTTTTCCCCAAGTAAAATGGAGAAATAATACCTACCTTGCTAGGCTTGGATGTAAAAGAAAAAGAAATGCACACATATAAAACAAACAAAAATGCCTCACAAATTTTATGGCACAAGCCTTAAATACAATAGGCATTCAGTAGATATTTATTTCAACATTTTTGCTTTGATTTGGTTTGGTTTTCCCATATACCTCACTTCCATTCTTTGTCAGTCATGTACATGCACAGAGATGAGAAGGAAATAAACTCACTTGCTATTCTATTTGCACTTTACCCAGTTACCAACATGCTTTCTCCAACAATGGGCTCTAGTGTGAAGCTACAAAGAGGTGTGGACAACTTTAAGTTGCTCCTCTCCTACCGGAAGACAAAAAACCCACGCCTAGTTTCTCTTCCATGCAGTTTCCTTCATTCCCTCCAACCCCCTCCGACTGGGTCATCAGCTAAGAATTATATCACTCGTAGCAGATAACCAGAGAACAAAAACAAAGAAACAGATGTATCAGTGATATGACAGATGCATGGAGTCATGTTTATCTGCTCATTCTCTTATTCATCCATGGTACCTACTCAATGAGAAGATGCATTGGGCTCATGGAGTGAGCATCCAAATGAGATGCTTCTTGTTTTTACAGAAGTGTTTAGCACAGTTAATTCTACCCAGCTAAATCCTTCTTCCCACATCAGAGATGATGTTCTCTCTCTGGCTCAATCTCCCTCATTTCCCTCATTTGTGCAAAGTAGGGAAATGGTATATATCACATAAATATGACACAAGGATTAAATAAAGTAAATCTTAGCTGTTAGCAAAGTTGCTGGCATGTAGTAATATGTAATAAGTTATAGTTGAAATAACAGTGATGATGATAGTAGCAATAGCAAAGGAAGAAGCATTGCTAGTGGTAAAATAGATTATTATTATTATTCTCCCCCGTGTCTAACATTAGTGTTCCTAGGTCTTTAATGAATATTGCAAGGAGGCAAGTAATACACTGCTGACAAATATCACAAAAGAGACTGGAACAAGCATTACCATACAAAAAAGCCCTTTGTTGAGAATATAGGTGCCTTCTGGAAGGAGCTTTTTCATTTCTAACTAATATTCCACAACCCACCAGCTTCTGTACCTATCTTCTTCTGTCAAAACTCAGTCCCTTTACATGAACTTTAGATCTTATCCACTCTCATCTTTTCAAGGGCTTTTCCTCTACATATATCCCCCCTTTTCTTCCTTTTGCATCTTTCATTTCTCCCTCTCTACTGAATCAGCCTCATCAACATATACAATATAGCACTACCCATTAGATGAAAAAAAACATTTCTTGACCTCACTTTCTCCTCCAGTTGCCATCTTGTTCCCTCCCCACTCCTAACATCATTCATGTGCTAGGACAGGGTGATAACAGTGGTAATGATAGCAAAAGCAAAGGAAGCAGAGATGCTAGTGGTAAAATAGACTATTACTATTATTCTTTCATTCATTCTTCATCTCACTCCATTTAGGTTTCTGTCATAATCACTCTAGGATATACATAGTCAAAGTCATCAATAACCTCTACATTTTCCAAACCAATGATTGTCCTTAATGTCCTCAATACTTTTAAACACAGTAAGTCACCCTTTCTCCATTAGACACATTTTCCCTTTCATTTCCATAGAAGTCTCAAGCTTAAAGGGGATAAAACTGAACTGAGCTGAATAAGTTTTAGGGGAAAATGAATTTGTTTTTTTCAAATTTATTTCTCTTTTTCATCAACCATCCTTTTTTGGGAAATGAGTCTCATAGAAACCTTGGTTCTTGGGCCAGAAAAAAGAATCCTTTGTAATTCTCATTCTCATCTTCCTTTGTAGGGGTGTGTGTGTGTCTCCCTCTCTTTGTCTGTCTCTAACTCCGTATTTTTATATTTATCTCTCATCACTTATAACTAATCTGTTATTAATCCACTTGTAAGCATGGAATCTCTTCCAAATGTATCCTAAGTCCATTCATTTTTTTCATCTTCACAGCTGCTTCCCTCATCCAGGCCCCTTTCCCCTCTCCTTAGATTACTGTATCACTTCCTAACCAATCTCTCACATCTTTGCTAGTCTCTTTCCTTTCACTAATTAGTTCAACTGAAATTTAGGTAAGCATAGTGGAATCGTCTCTCGGATGTTATTAACGACTAACCTATTAGCCAAAGCACAAGAACAAGCTCCTTAAAATGGCATAAATGGGTTTCCAGGTCTGTCTCCTTAATCCTCTCTTTAATCTCTTTTCTTGACACTTCCTGTTTACCACTATATGTCAGGCAACACGGATATGCTTAGGATTCTTGAAATGTTCTCCCTTTCTTCGTCATTAAATCAAAACTAACTTCCCACCCAAGACATCCTCTGAGATCTTTCCCAAAAGGAGAGCACATCATTATTTTGCCTCTGCTACATCTGTATTTTGTGCACCTTTCAATTATTAATAATTTCTATACCTGTTTGTGTTCCCTCATATAGTAGTTCTCCAACTTCTCTGCACATTGGAATCACCTGAGAAGTTAAAACAAAACAAAACAAAACTATTGTCTGAGTCTCATACTCAGTGCTTTCTGATTTAATTGGTATGGAGTGGAGCTGATGCAATGATGATTTGAAAAAGAAAACGTTCCAGTGATTCTAATATGCAGTCAAGTTAGAGACTCACTCCTTGAGGCTAGGGATGTTCTATTTTTATTTTTAATCCCTACATCCCAGGTGTTCTACATTCTGTCTGGCACATAGTTGGAGTTAAATTCATTTTGTTAAAAATGTACTAACTGAATTAAAAAAAATGTACTAACCAGTGAATAAAAAGCTTATGATGCAATATGATATATAATTCTCAGATGAGACAGGTAAAGTTAAGGAATATGAATTTCCGGAATGATTTGGAAAATGTAACTCCCTGGAATAGATTTGCAATAGTTAAGTAAAATGTTAAAATCTGAAACAGATGAATACAAATAAATTAAATATATAAACAGAGGTAGCCTTAGTTGGAATTAAGTCTGAGGCTGTTTGCAAAGTGAATAGAAGGACTTGGAGAGGAAGAATTTGATGATGAGGCTAAGGTGAGTATGGGAATGATAACAAGAGGTCAAGGCAAGTATCCACGGGGAACTGAATTGATATGAGATCTTAGTGGAAAACCATATTCAAATTGTGCAGCGCATTTTTCTAGCTTTTAATAAGGTAGAAAGGTGGCAACTTTGCATGCAACTTAACAAATAGAGTATTTTCTGTTACAAAATATTTCTAGTGGATATGATAATAAATGCATCACAGTTGAGAAAGTTGAGATTATGTCCAGGTAAAGAACATGACCTTTGAAGAAATAGTACATGGTTTTGCCAAGAGACAGCTGTGTGACGTTGACAAGTCACTTAACATCTGTGACTCTATTTCTATAGGGATTAAATGGAGATAATAATTATATCATTTTTTTCTGGAATAACTAGGAGAAATAAATGTGACAATTTATGTAAATTGTTCAGAAAGGACTAACATGGAATAAGTAACAATAAATGTTAATGCTATCATTATAGATGTAGAGAGATCTACAATGTAAATATAGGCACAGATGTATATACCTGTTATATATAGATGTCTGAATTGCCTTCCAAGGGTAACGCCAAGGCTAACACATACAAGTGTTAAAAAGAAAAATTGAGATTATGTTCATTTATGTTACAAACGTAAAAGCTAATTTATATTTTAGAACTAAATCTATACACGTATATAAAGAAGTTTTTGACCTCACTCATATGGACACACGTACACACACTCACCACCTTGCAATGATGGTAAA
This sequence comes from Otolemur garnettii, assembly GCF_000181295.1. Taxonomy (NCBI): domain Eukaryota; kingdom Metazoa; phylum Chordata; class Mammalia; order Primates; family Galagidae; genus Otolemur; species Otolemur garnettii. The sequence continues at coordinate 21,912,049 of NW_003852409.1, read as the reverse complement.
ATCATCAAATTGTTGAGCATTTAAAATGATTCTCTCTCAGCTCTTAATTATTATCAAATTTATATATAATCTATACATAGTCTAACCAACTGTTGCCTGGGAGAGGTCATTAAGTCTTCACTGATTAGATAAGAATAATTTGCAATTAGCCTAGAAATTGTCAGCATGAACGTGGGCTCTTATAAATTTCTTGCATATCCTTGAGACTATTGTTCTCTTAGGTAGTCTAAACAGTCATGTAATCCATTAGACATAGCTAATTAATTTGATTATAAAACTTTAATTTCTCAAGGCTTTTTCTTCTTCTTTTTTTTTATATTAGAGCTCTATTCAAGTGATCACAAACAATTCCTGAAACAGGCCAAAATTATAGTTAGGCTTAACCTTTTCTATAAGTCTCAACATTCCACTGAGCATATTACATTATCAGAGGTAAGA
>NW_003852409.1:21907874-21910231 GCF_000181295.1 Otolemur garnettii | reverse complement strand
TCTTTCTGTCTCCCCTACTTGCAAGTTTATCTAGACCACACCAACCCTATTATTTTATCTCCAGCTTAGTGAACCAGCCCATGTCCTTGCCACTGATGACAGAGAGAGAAGGGCCCTGATCCTGTACAAGAGACAGCTGGTACTGGTTCACAAGCAGATTCATCAATTTTCAGGAATTTTGCAAGCCAGTTGTTAAACAGAACCATTAGTAAAAATCAAACTATATAAACTTACAATTAAATAGATTATATTAAAAATAAAGTTAATAAATCCTCAGAACTCATTACGTGCTAATTATTTTTCTCTACACTTTGCCGTCATCTATATTCTTGACATTATTTATATCTATTTTAATCTTTATGTGCAAGTACTGAATCGCGTGCTGGCGTGAATTTCTTCTGTTTTCTGTGCTCAGTGGTATCTTGGTGGTGGTTGGTAAAGGGCTGTGGGAGGAGTAGTTATACCACTGCAATTGGCTAATACTTGAGTCATTGCCTCCCCACCCTCTGCCTGAGGGTTAAACACTTGCCATCACTCCCTGGAACAACCTGTTCCTTAGTGTGCAGCATACTCTTCTTGGAGACATGAGGACTAGTAGCTGAATTAGGTACTTGTGAAGGAAAAGGGTCTATAGATATAAATGGGAGGGGAGAAAAAAAGATAACCCACATAAACTAGTTAAATTACATTCAATAAATAAAGTACAGAGGGTGGAAGGAAGATTTCCCTGGAAACTGTCACAGAATGCACATACATGCTTTTGAATAATGAATTTAATTTTCAAGCTTCACATAAAGCTCTTTCCTGCTTTTGCTCTCCCAAGCTCCCTCTTAACTTTATCCTACTTCCTTTCCTTCTTCCCTCTATCTGAATTTAAAGTGCTGCAATTCTAACCTGTACCTTCCTTCTCTATTATTCCACTAATCTGTCTCTGCCCACATCATTAAGACAATCACCTCCTCCTTCCTGCTGCTAAGCAGCCTTAATCACCCCTTCTGTACTCTGGCTCAGTGACCTTCAGCCTACATGATCTGGGTAACAATCTTAGGGGCCCTTCCCACACTGTCCAGTACCTGCCCTCCTCTTTCTTCCCTCCTGGGAGAGGTCATGTCTGCTGCTTAGAAACCACTTTCCAACTTCTATTCTCCACCCACTAAGCTGTTTATCAGCTTTGGTCAGAAAATCAAACTTCTTTCCGTCTGTATTTTTTTCCTAATTACTTTCTTCAGTCCTCTTATAGGTTCTCAGAAGAATGAATTAATCTTATCAAAAATCATTTGAGAAATAGTTGAAGGAGTGGTGGGTGTTGGCACATGGTTAACCAACTCTAACTCATTAATTTCTCCAGAAAAGGAGGAGATTTTTTTTTTCAGATTAATATATAGGTCCAAATGATTAGAATACATTGTTTGCATCTGTTAGGTAGGGAATTTGATCTGTAAAAGAATAAGGAACTGTATGTAGATTTAAAAAAAAAGGAAAAAAAAAGCAAATGATGATTTTAGACTAAGGTGAGACAGGCTATTCCACCTTGAGTTCCCCTAAATAAGTATAGGCTGATGTTCAGTAGTGAACCCCAGGTCTGAGGGATTATTTCAGAGCTAGCACAGACATGATGCCTGGGTGGAGTAGGAGGTTGGATTAAAACTTCTGTAAATTTTCTTCTGCTCTAAAGTCATGGGGTTCCATGAATCTCTGAGTTGTAGCCTGAAACACTGGCCATGGGACCAATATTTTTGACTTACATTCATCTCTTGCTCCCCATACCCCATGCTTTGTACAATTTATAGCATAATTTTGTATCCCTGCTTGAAAACAAAGTAGAGTTTCTTCAATTACTAGATCCCCATTGGATTTTGATCAGTTCATCTTTGAAGCAAGCCTGCACTGCTTTCTTTCTTCAAATGGAACAAAAGGGTAAATTGTCTCCAGTGATATAGTAAAGTATTTCTCAAAGCAGAGAAAAAAAAAAAGACAAAGTAAAATAAACTGTAAAAGAGCCTTAATCAAGCATTTCAGAAACAAAGGATAAAACAGAAGAGGAAGGATGGGGACTTGAATGTACAGAGATAATAGCCGTTCTTACAATGCCTTTCATCTCTGGCTCTTAAATATCATGCAAAGCAATATTATTGCCCTCATTTTTCATCTTGCTATTATTTAGCATTTATATTTGCAAAGAGTTTAGGGTTCATTTTTATTAGTAATTCTGCACAAGCTGTGGTTGGGAAGGCAGAGACAGGGACCTCCTCTGGTTTTAATGAGATGAATCGTCACAGACAAATTAGATGCTTTTATCCGGTATCTAACAGTGGACAAGGGCCAGGTGAAATTCAAACAGTTGACCACAGAGTCCA
>NW_003852409.1:21876852-21907744 GCF_000181295.1 Otolemur garnettii | reverse complement strand
AAGTGGAAGGAATAAAAGCTATATCAATAAAGAGAGTCACTTTGAAAATATATTAAGGGTCGATATAGAAAGCAGGAGTTAGTGTTCTGCAAAATGTGGTTTTTTTTTTTTTTTTTTTTTTTTTTTTTTTTTTTTTTACTTCTTCCTTCTCTTTTGATGTGTGCTTAGGGTAGGATTATGATTCTACCTACTTGTGGTAACTTGCTTATTGTATGCTTTGTATTGAGGAAACATAGATGCATATTGCTAGATCCTGGCCTTTGAAGACCTGAATCCACAGATCCCAGACAGAGGGTGTTAAAGACATGTACATTTTTGATACTTGTCAAATTGGGATGTGAAGTCTGATACATGTAAATGGCAAAGTCTCATAGCATTAACTACTTGGCCAACAGAGAATGGAAGTGATGCTAACATCATGTCCAGAACTAATTTTTAAGAAGACAGGCAGTTTCTACCTACCCTATGAGAGTCCTGACCTTGAAAACATCCTAACTCTGCACTCCAGTTGATAGTCTCAGCTGACACCACACTTATAATTGACATGAAGTCATCTTGAATCTTCCATAATGGCCCAGCCGACAATCATATACAGCCCAATGACCTTTGTTGATGCTGTGTGGAAGAAAAGACTCAATCAACTGAGTGCAGCCCAAATTCCTGACTCACAAAGGGAGTTGATGCTTTCAGTGGTTCTATACGAAAATGGACAACTATAACCACAGATAACTTCTTACTGCCAAAATGGAAACCGCAAGAATAGAAAATTTGAGCTCCAATCTGAGCTGCTGTCTGCATTTCCAAAACAAGTCTCCTGAACACTTTGCATAAAACATGCTTCTCCAGAAATGGGTCCTTGGTCTAGAGGGCCCACAAGCATTTCATAGTGGCCCTATGGAAATCTCATTTCTTAGGGAGGGGGATTGGAGGGATCACTTCTGAGGTTTATCTTACAGGGGTACAAGTGAATCTTTCTAAGAGTAGAATGTGAACATTTTAAAACAATACTGAGAAAATGACATGAAAGCTTTGTTGACCAGTTTGATGAAAGTATTTCAGATTGCATGTGAAAACCCCACACTATACCCCAGAAGTGCATTAATGTACATAGTTACCATTCAATAAAAATAAAATAAAATAAAATAAAATAAAATAAAAAAAGAAATTTTTATTTTAAAACAAGAAATATTGAAAGGGACTAAGTTCAGTTTTGCTATAGAATTCTTGTCAAAGAATGCAGAACCATGATGAGTATCAGTGTTTAAATCAATATGGATTTTAGATTTATTCAAAGCCACTTTTCTAGCTGTGTAAGCTGGACAAATTTCTTAACTTCTCTGAGTTTTGGTTTCACTTATAATGAGGATATCAATATTGATACCATAGAGTGAATAAATTAGTAATATATAGGTATCATAAAAAATACTCAAAAATACATTTCAATCTATCTTCCAATATGCCTTCTAGAATACTCCCTGATAGACAGTCTCTCCTCTGTTTCATTGGCAGACATTATTAATCAGCTATGACATTTTATTTTTTGCTCATTCTGTTACTGCCCTCAGAATTTTCCTAGTATTCCTTTCTAGGCAGCCAAGACTAATATATTAATATTAATTCTTTAAACAAAATTTCATTTGTGATCTTTTATCTAACACATACACTTGACAGAAAATCTTGCTCTTTAGTTCCCATTATCAATGTTTTTATAAAGGCATGCTTGCATGTTCCATGGGCTGTTACCTCTTTGAGGGTAGAGAACCCATCTATATTATATTCCTGTTCTCTATGGTACAAAAAACAAACAAACAAACAAACAAACAAACAAAAAAACCACTGAATACTTAACAGATTAACTATCTCTGAATTAAATATATAAAATAATAAATACTCTTTATTCTGAGTCTTCCATGAAATAAAAGCTTTACATGCACAATTTTATTTAAGGTTAATAAAAAAAAACCTATAAGGAAAGAACTATTATTATGCTAATTTTGTTGATAAAGAAACTTGAGGTTAAAAACTTCAAGCATTTGATGATATTCAACATCACTTCATAGTAAAAATTCAATAAACTGGTTATAGAATGAACACATCTCAAAGCCATTAAAGGCTACATTTGAAAAATCCACAGTCAACATCATATTGAAAGGAGAAAAATGGAAAGCCATTCCTTTAAGATCTGGTCCAAGACAAGGATGCCCACTTTTACCACTTTTAGTCAACATAGCACTGGCTAGAGCCAATAGGCAAGAGAAAGAAATAAAGAGCATTCAAACTGGGAAAGAATAAGTCAAATCATTTTTGGTTTTGTTTTTGGGGGATTTTTGGCAGATAACGTGACCATATATTTGGAAAAATCTAAAACCTCCACAAAAAAATGTTAGAACTTATAAATGAATTCAGTAAAGTTGCAGAATACAAAATCAACATGCAAAAATTAATAACATCTCCATAAAGCAACAACAAATAATCTAAAAAATCAAGAAAGCCGTTCTATTTATAATAGCTACAAAAATACCTACAAATAAATGTAACCATAGAGGCAAAACATTCTATAATAAAAACTGTGAAACATTGATTAAAGAAGTTGAAGAGAACACCAATAAATATGGAAAGATAGCTTATATCCATGGATTAGAAGAAATATTGTTGTTAAAATGTATATTCTATCTAAAGTGATCTACATAGTCAATGTAATCCCCACCAAAATAGCAATGACAATCTTCACAAAAATAGAAAAAAAACCCTAAAAATTTTATGGAATCACAAAAGACTCTGAATAGACAAAATAATCCTCAAAAATATGAACAAGAGTAGAGACATAATAATAACTGACTTCAAAATATACTACAAAGCTATGGTAACTAAAACAACATGGCACTGCCATAAAAAATAGATACAGATCTTAATGGAACAGAGACCCCAGAAATAAATGCATGTGTTTACAGGCAATTCATTTTTGACAATGATGCCAAGAACATACACTGGGGGAAAGAAGAGTCTCTTCAATAACTGGTATGGGGGAAATTGGATATACATAAATAGAATAATCCTAGACTCCTAGCTCTTATCATATGCAAAAATCAAATCAAAATGCCTTAAAGACTTAAATATAAGATCTGAAACTACTAATAGAAACCACTTGAGAGAAACTATTGGTCTGAGCAAAGTGTTTTTGGATAGACCTTCAAAAGCACAGGCAACAAAAACAAAAATAGACAAATGGATGGAATTATATTAAGCTAAAATATTTGTGCACAGCAAAGGACACAGTTGGAAGAGTGAAGTGACAACCTGCAGAATGGGAGAGAATATTACAAACTATTCAGCCAAGGGATTAATAATCAGAATAGGAACTCAAATAACAGTTAAAAACAAATCAAAATGCTTATTAAAAAGGGACCAAAGTATCTGAATAGATATTTTTACAAAGAAGACATACAAATGGACAAGAAGCACATGTTAAAATGCTCAGTGTTGTTAATTATGAGGGAACTGCAAATCTCACCAAAGTGAGATCACCTCACCACAGTTAAAATGGCTCCTATCAAAAAGGTACAAAGTAACTAGTGCTGGCAAGGGTGTGAGAAAAAGTTTACTTTTGCACACTGTTGGGAGTGTAAGTTAGTGCAATCATTATTGAAAATAAGTAGAAGATTTTCAGAAAACTAAAAATAGAAATACTATATGATCCAGCAATCCTACTGCTGAGTATATAGCAAAAAAAAAAAAAAAAAAAACCAGAAGAAGGAAATCAGTGTGCCAAAGAGATATCTTCTCTCCCCTGTTTATTAAGCATTATTCGCAATAGCCAAGATATGGAATTAACCCAAATATTCATCAATCGATAAATTAATAAATAAATATGGTATTCCTACAGGGGAATGTTATTCAGCCATAAAAAAGAATAAAGTCTTGTCATTTGTACCAACGTAGAAGCTACTGAAGGATGCTGTGTTAAGTGAAATAACCTAGACACAGAAAGAGAAATATTATGTGTTTTCCCTTATATGCATATGTGGGAGCTAAAAAAAATTGATCTCCTGGAGACAAAGTAGAATGGTGGTCACCTGTATGATACAGGCTAATAAAAGTTGAATAGAAAGGGAGATGAAGAGAGGATGGTTAATGTGTAAAAAATACAATTAGAAAGAATAAATCCTAGTGTTAGATACAGCAAAATAAAAGGACTATAGTTAATAATCATTTATTGTGTATATATATACATATATATATATATAATTTTTTTTTTTAGATAATCTCAAGCTATCATCCTAGGTAGAGTGCTGTAACATCACAGCTCACAGCAACCTTAAACTCTGGGGCTTAAGCGATTCTCTTGTCTCAACTTCCCAGGTAGCTGGGACTATAGGTACCTGGCTATTTTTGTGGTTGTCACTGTTGTTTAGCAGGCCCGGGCCAGATTGAACCCGCTAGCCCCAGTGTACGTGGCCAGCACCCTAACCACCTAGAATGGGTGCTGAGCCATATTGAATGGCTAGAAAAGATTTTGAAAGTTCCTTATACAAAGAAATGATAAGCATTGGAAGTGATGGATATTCCACTTACCCGGATTTGAAACATTGTACGCATGTTTCAAAATATTGAAGGTACCCTAAAAATAGGTATAATTATTATATATCAATTTCTTAACAATGGTTAGGCTACTTTACTGAACTCATTAGCTAGTCAATGAGACAACCTATTTTGAAACCCAGAGCTGACTCCAAAACCCACGTCCCTGAGCACAGCACTGTACTATCATCATGTGTAAGCAAGATGAAAGCTTCTTTCTTTCAAGTTTGCTTTTGGTTATGGAGGGAGGAGAATTGATTCATAGGACAAGAAAGGAAATGAAGGAACCTGGTGGTATAAATAGACAGATAAAATGAGCCAAAGAGATCAAGTGAGAGAAGAAAGGTGATCGTGAACAACGGGAAAGGGAGGTTTGCAAGGAACAAAGGCAGAAAAGAAGAGGATATGGAGAGAGGTTCTGAGGCCTGTACAATGTGCCCCTACACCAATAAAAGTTCATTCTTAAAAGAAGAAGAAATGTTACAAATGAATGTTTATTTTTTATTATGTTTATTTTTTATTGAGGTAACATGTACATATATAATTTAGCATCCTTACCATTTTAATCACATAGTTCAATGATAATAAATACATTTATATCCTTTTTTAACCTTTCTTTCTACCCTCCTCCGCCCCTCCCTTTTCCAGCCTCTGGTAACCACCAATCCACTTTCCACTTCCACGAGATAACACTTCTCCAGCTTCCATATACCAGTGGGAACACACAGCATCTGTCTTTCTGTGCCTAGCATATTTCACTTAACATAACTGTCTCCAGTTCTAACCACGTTGCTACAAGTTACAGAATTTCATTCTTTTTAATGGCTGAATAGTATTCCATATGCCACATTTTCTTTTCTTTTTTTTATTAAATGATAACTGTGTACATTATTGCAAACATGGGGTACAGTGTGGTGTTTTCATATATAACTTGAAATATTTTCATCAAACTGGTTAACATAGCCTTTATGTCATTTTCTTAGTTATTATATTAAGACGTTTATATTCTGCTTTTAGAAAGATTCACTTGTACCCTTGTAAGACAAAACAAATGAATGTTTATTAACAAACGTGAGTGCTCTATTCGGAAAAGGTTTACTGTCACAGTGATTTCATTGTTTGATATTTCTTCTTCTGACTTGAAAAACAAAGACAGAAAGCTAAAGTGATTGAATGGTAAGTATCAAACACAGAAGCAGACTTTTTGTGTGTGTATTTGTTTATTTAATTTTCAAGAATATCCTGAAGGATTTTCAGCAGTATCCAACTCCACAAATGATAAAAACTGATACTTAGTGAAAGGATTCCCTCATGTAACGTCCACAGCTAATAAGGAGGCAATCCATGTTCTGTGTGACACCAAAGATTGTTTTCTCCCATACATTTTCTTTTATAATAGAAATATCTATAACCATGATATGGTTATACATTATTTGTTTTTTTGCTTATTTTGTATTCACAGGAACAGGACTTCATCTAGAATGCTATCTATAGAATAATTGACATATAGTAAATACTTAATGTTACTTTGAATGAGCTTAACATCTAGACATAAACAGCTTTATTTTATCTTATTTTTCACACAGAGGAAGAAAAACCAGTAAAATGATGCCAGCTTCTGGCTCTGAAGCTAATGGTAGGACTTGGAGTACAGAGTAAAGAGAATTTTCTTAAGAGTGGATGATTTTAACTGACGGTGTGTGTGAACACTGTCTTTCACTGGTTGGTCTGTAGTCTAAGTTTGTGCTATTTCCGCATATTACTGTAGGACTTTTTTTGGTGCCCTCCTGTGCCTCTGCACTGTTCAAAAATGGAAGGGCAGTGCAACAGGAGATGATTAAAGGGCTGGAAATGGGGACTTGGGATGAGAGATTAAAGAAATTCAGCTTGGAGAAGAGAAAGACGAGGGGTCGATTTAACAGTCTTCAAGTGCCTAGGAGCTTAGACAGTTTAAGAAGGAAGGTGACCAAGTTCACACGAGAAAAGAAGAGCTGGGTTTAGATTACAGTTTCAAAGACTAAGGGGGAAGTTAATGAAGAACTGCCTGGCTGAGGTCTTTGGGCACAAAAGGAAACTGTATGAAGGAGGCCGTCTCTTCCCACCCTACTAGATAGAATCGTTATGTGAATGGATGATGTTCTTACGTCCTGTGTTATTTATTATAAGGAGTGGTTTAGGGATACATTCCTTAATGACTTGGTCCTCTGGTCTGTGTCAGATATTGTGGCAGGCATTTTTCTTCCTATTTACTAAGAAAAGAAAAGTTATACCCATTCTTACCAATGACAAAGCTGAGGTTTAGAAGAATAAAGTGATTTTCCCCAAGTCAGAATGCTACCAAGTGGTAGGGTCAGATTCTAAGAAGTTTGTCTGGCTCCAAAGAACCACAACAAAAGTGAAAAGGATGATCGCAAACAAGAATTCTTAGATGGCTTCCTCTGTGGAAGCCACATTGTACTGAGTGCCTGTGTGTGTTACATCATTTGAACCTTCCTGATTCAGAAAGTTTTTAAATCCTTAGTTTTCAAGTGAAGAAGCACTACAGAATGGTGATGTTGCCTGCCCAAGGTTATATAGCTAGTACATGAAAAAGTCAGGATTTGAAGTCAGATTTGTCTTCCTCCCAAGATCCTGTGTATTCTTACTTCTATGTCATGCCCAATGCCCTTCTCAAAATTTTATATTAAGAAGTTGTCTTCAATCAGTATGTGCATCTGTCATGTCAAGAGATTTAAAAAATTATATCGTACAGGAAAAAGAGAAGAGTTCTCATTGGAGCAACTATGGCAGGATGAGCAGATAGAATAGCATAGTAGAAAAGACAATTTAATGTAGCATTTCAGGATGGATCAGGTTTCCTCACAGACATACAGACAGAAATAAAAACAGATGGATTAAGGAAGAAGGAAAAGTTGTGCAAAATTAACCATGACAAAATGCAAGGGACATGTGATGGATAGAACATAAAATGTTTGGAAGGGGACCAAGTCAGGTAATTTGGGTATAGAGCATAGAAAGCTTCCAAGTGACTAGAATGGGTGAGACAGTAGTATATATGTTTCATTTTATTCTTAGACAAGGAGAAAAACTGCATTTCCCAACCTCTTGGGAGGTCTGTTAATACCTCCTTTGTGTATTAATTGAATAATATGTCTGAGTTCTTGCCGTAGAACGTGGAGAAAGAGCCCAGCATAGTCAAACAACCAAGAACTTTCACGAGTAAGGAATCAGCTTTGAGATGTCAGTGCTGGCAGTGAAGAAAGTATATCTAACTTGGGACTTTCTCTCTTAGGCTGACATTTTCCAAAGTGTATTTGCCATAACATTTATCCACAGAAATCCACCCTTTAAAATGACTTTTTGCATTAAATATGTATGAATATTCTGCATATTACCACTTGTTAGAGATTCATAATTCATAAGTGTATATCAAGGGCTCTGAGAAGTCCTGCACTAAATAAACCTGGTAAATCCTTTAACTTGACATTTTCCAAATACTTTTCCCCATAGAATCCTTCTCTAGCGATGTTGATGATATCTTGAGAAACTCATGCTCTATGGAACACACCAAGGGGAGTCTTGCCCTTGTCAATGTGGAACCACTAAAGTGTTTGACAAGGCACAAAAACTAATCATAACGCCAGAGAGAAGCAAACATTTTGTTCTTTCTCCCTAAGCTATAATGTTTCTCTCCATGATCACTTTTATCATGGACTTCTCTTTAAGGTAAGGGGAATTATTAGTCTGATTTGGAGTTCAAATTTGGGCTGTGACCAGTAGTACAAATGGCCACTGTCCATTAAAGTCCGCCTGGATTGCCTTTTCCCAAGCAGATTTTGCTTCCTACACTAACATGGTCCTAAAAGAGCTTGTTTCTGGGTCAAAAGACCAAGCTTTCCTTTCTCTCTCTCTATCTCTCATTTTTGGTAAGAATTCCCTAGAATCCTAATTCAAATTCTAAGAATTGCATTTTGAAAGAAAGCAAACAGCTGGGGCTAGAAGTACTTCCCAGGATATAATCTTATGCTACATGTTGTAAATCCATTTCACTCTGTGGTATTGAGTGCTTTTCCCACTAATTAAAGTACCGTATTTTGCCGTTAAAAATGAACTCCCATGTACGAGGCACACCCATGTTTTTGGCTCAAAATCTCAGGAAAATACCCATCAAGAAGTGGCCTGTACTAGACAAGGGCGAGAGAGCCAAATCTGGAGAGTGCTAATGCTCCCCTGGTAAATGTGCAGATCACATTGCCCTCCCACAGCCACCCACCCTGTGAAGGCTGCTCGGGCAAGTCCCTGGGGCCTGCATGAGGCAGCTTATCTCCCCTGCACAATCTTAGTCTCATCAGCCCCACCACAGCTCCTTCCCCTGATCATGGAGCTGGGTACCATCTGCTCTGGCCCACTCCCACCAGATCCTGAATCTTCCTGGACAGGAACCTCATGTGCCCATTGGGCCCAGGTTGGGAGGGCATGATGTCCCCAGACAGTCGGCTGGGCTCCCCTACTCCTAAGTCATACTACCCATGTAAAAGGCACATCTTTATTTTCCATTAAAACTTTGTGCACATTATACCCAGAAACATACAGTAATTGTTGACCGTCTGCCTTTATTGCTGTATATGGCCCCTCAGACCTTGCATGTCAGGATTTACTGCAGGTGAAGAGGCTCATTACTCCCGGGTCCTTGCATCACACATCATGTGTGAGTTATGCCTGAAATCCCCACTCAGAGACACTCTCATCTGAAGGTCAACTCTTATCGGTTATTCAATGCTTCATGTATCTTTCACACTTGGAAAAAATCAATTTTTCATCAAATAATTACAACCATAAGAAAAAGACATTTATTACTATGACCCTTTTGTTAAAAAGAAAGAAAGAAAAAAGAAAGGAAAGTTAAGATCCAGAGAGGTAAAATGACTTCCCCAAAGGCATTAGGTAATTGGTGAACTCCAGCATTCCAACCCTGCTCCTCCAAGGTGCCTCCCAGACCAAACATTGCAACTCTGGATGTAGTCATAGCCTACAACTTCCTCACCTCAGAGGCCAAGCAGGCTGTCAGTTTTTTCCTTTCATTAATACTAATTTCCATGAGATTAAATAAAAGCAAATAAAAGATTATTTTATTACCATTATCTTTATTATTAATGTTTTCAAATATTTAACTCACTGTGCTTTTGCCTGCTTTGAAATAAAGCCATTTTTCCTTCTGAGCTATGTCCAGAAATGATTAAAGTAAATTGGAGTAATAATAGTGGACCATCTCTGTCCTCTGACTTAGATTTTTACATGAGGTGATATAACATTGTCAGTTTAATTCTTTTAAGATATAAACGATTATGAGATACATTAAGACCAATTATGGAGAAGGTTCATGAATTAGTAGAGGTTGGACTATATAAGGATGATCACATTGGCAAGGCACTTTTGCATACGTTGTCTCTTCTGAGTCTCCGACTGACCTGTGAAACCGAAAAAGCAGGGAATCTTATCCCTTTTCCTGCAGATGACAAAAATCGATACATTGTAAGATATCATAATTTTTCCCAAGGTCACCAAGCCAGTAAGAGGTTGAGCTGAAACCTATAGTCAGGTCATTCTTAGACTCACGCTCTTACTCCAGCTTCATACATGCATCTTAGATGCGGTGAGGAGGGAGAGAAGAACTAGCCCTCGGTGTGTAAGGGTCTGGGTGTGAACGGTCTGGCTCCAATCTCTGTGCCCTGGAGAAAATCAGTTTTCCTTTCTGAACCTCCATTCACTTATCTGTCAAATCAGAAAAAGATCTTGACTTTCGATTTTTCTGGCATTACAACATCATTTGTACCATTTTTGGCACATAGAAAGTTCTCAGCACATTTTAGTTCTCTTGAAATGAGTCTAGAATTGTTTTTATCAGAGTTCTGAATCCAATTTTAAGGGGAAATAAGCCTTGCTCTCTAATTAGCTCTAGGAGGACAAAAGCGCTTGACATCCTGATCTTCACTGCCTGGGACTGGGCACGGCACACAGGAGGTGCTTAGCACGTATACTTTAAAAAGAATTAACGGAGAAACAGTGGACATAGCTTCCTCATTATTCTCACAGCCTCCTGTATATGCCACATATTGCCCAAGGAGAACTGTGGGTACATAAAGGTCTGAAGGAAAGTCCCTGGCACAGAGATTTTCCAGGAAGCATGTGGTGAGTTGCGGTGTAACTGCATGGGTACGGGACGCAGCAGGCAGCAAAGAGAGAGAGACTGGCCCCACAGAAACCCAGGGCCATGGCAAGTCAGCCGTCTCTGTTTCCGGAAGCATCAGCAGAATATGCTTTTCAAAGGCTTCATCTGTCAAGTCCCCTGGCCTGTCCCTCTCTGACCACAGTTTTTTATTCTGAAAGCAAATCAAGGACCTCAGCATGCCAGTCCCATATAAATACTCTCTGTGAGGCTCAGTGACAGATAAATCTGTCCACCCAAGGACGTTTCCCAAGCGGACGGGCTGTTTAAACTCCTCACCAGATTGCAGCTGGCACCCGCCACGTTGATTTTTCTCTCTCCTTATAATCATAATGGGATCTCAGCAATAAAGATGGATTTGTTAATTTCCATCCCCTTCTCACTTTCTCTTTTAATCACTGTCGAGCATAAATTAATTTCAGCTTAAAGAGCTTTCAACAAGATTCCATCATTGTCTAGGGCACCTAAAGGTCAAAAAACAGAAGCCTCTGAAAATACTCATCAGTTGTTTGCCAGGAATAAACTTTAGTTATTGACACGTAATTATTTCTATTTTGTCCACAGTAAGCTGAAGTCAGGAAAGAGAGAGAGACAGAGAGAGAGAAGCCAGTTTGATCATCACCTGTTATATGAAGTGTTACATTTTCTCTGGAGCCTTTGATAAAGTTGATTATGGTTTAGATATCAAGTTTGGAATCATTTGCCCATTTCTTGAGGATAAGATATAAAGTCAACTTTTTAGGTCAGTAGGTATGTTTAAATCCCAGTATCAGTGTCAGTGATGTTCCTATCTTACATATCAGCTCGGAGTCACTAGGGAAAAATACTTAGCTTATGAATTTTTGTCTGTTCGGGTGTGTCCATTTTGCAGAATCTTCGTGTGTAATTGATAAGAGAAAGATTGTAAAGTACTGAGTCCTCGAATGCCATAGGTATCCAAAGTGTGGCTGATATGAGTGGTATTTCCTTTATATATCTGTCACCCAAGAGTTTACCGTGAGTCATGAACTGTGATAAAGGGAAAAGAAAACTTAAGGAAATATATGGAATTGTGAAGAAATTCTTTTGTGTCTTCATAGAGGAGAGTCAGTAATACGGTGTAAAAAAGCCTTTCTGAGTGAGTTATAACTATAGACCATCTTTCAAGTTCATTGGAGGGAAGTTTAGTGTTACTCAGATCAAACTTAATCCTCATTTCTGCTACTTACTAATTATATGTGATCTTGGCAAGTTAATTACACCTATGAGCTTTAGTTTCCTCAACTAGATTATGAGAAAAGTACCTCCTACGTTTGATTGCTGACAAGGAGCAAATAACATGATATATGTAATTAATAAGCAGACAAATTTAGGAATACTTATCATAGATGTGTTTTATAATCTACATGTTGCTAAACAAAATGATAAAACTATTAATAGTAATAGTTAATACATACAGCACACTGTGTGTCAGGGACTTCTCTAAGCACATCGTGTACAATAGTCTATCTAATCTTCATTAAAAATCCGATGATGAAAGTATTAGTACTGTTCCTATCTTGCACATGTGAAAATACAGATAAGAGAGATCATCTAACAGAGTATCTGATAAATAGGGGATCTGTAATTGAAAATCTATGGAACCTGAATCCAGTTTGAGATCTTTAGAGTTTTGTGCCCTGAGATCTGGGTTATTTTTCCAGCTGGCTGTTAATAAAGTGGTAAGTAATTCTGTTTTTTTTTTCTTATAGCATTCATTCATTTATTCATTCTACAAATATTTATTAAATGTCTACTCTGATCTAGGCATTAGGTAAGTTGCAGAAACCAGATCAGGAAATCAAACAGACAAAGTCCATTGTTTTCTTGGAATTTATTTCCACTGGTAGCTGGTCCATGGCTAGCAAGAACAGAGATGGAATTACAGTAAAACAAACCATAGATTGGAAATGTCCAGGGCCTGGTTGTAACACCAATGCAGCACCCTCCAAACTTGCTGCAGACCTCCCTCTAATAACCAACCACAGGCTGGGAATCTTGTGATTTTATCTTCATGACAACTCCAGGAGGCAGATACTGCTAAGTCAGACTTTGTACATAAATAAATCACTGCTTAAAGGGGTTGAATCACTTTTGTAAGAACATACACGGGAAGTATTGAAGGTAGACTGTGGACTTAGGTCTGTCTAATCCAGGATCTGATCTGGAGAATTTAAAGTACTGATTATATGGCCTCTCATTTAATTATAGTATTTATTTAAACAAAAGCACCATGGAAGAGTGGGGTTTTATATTAAGAATAAGTGCTCACTTAGCAAAGTATCTCAAAAATGGAAGAAAAAGTATCCAATATACTCGGCCCTACTATGAAACTAATTTATAGCTTTCATATGAAAGCTATAACCCAATTATAGCTCAAGAATATGGGGAAAGGGGAAAGGGAGGGGAGACCACATTGTACCCCATGACTGCATTAATGTACACAGCTATGATTTAATAAGAAAAAGAATAAGTGCTCATAAACATTTAAAAAGAAATTTTCTTTCTAAAATTTTGTTTCCTTTCCCCTCCCCTCTATCTCAGCTCCATTCTAAACTGAAAACTGAACATACCCCAGATTTGAATATTCCAGAATAAGCAGATTTAAAACAATTTCTAATTGTGTGTCCAACTCGACAGTGTGAGGTATAAGCATGATTTCTTCCAAGGACCTATAAATTGAAGACGTGAGGTGTGGAAAATATTACTCTGCAGCTGGCTGGCTGGAGATGTCCAAATAAAGTGAAGATAAGGATTTGGAAGGTGAAGTTTAACAAGTGTGTGGTTTTCGGGGCTGATGTGTCCTGGTTTGGGGCTTGGGTTACTTCTATTGAACTAGAGCCTACAAGCAAAGCCATCAAGGTTTTAATGCATTTTACAGCAATTACATTTGGCTCATTCCAGTAAGTCCAAGATTCCATTCCAGCTATTAAACAAGAGTTTGGGTTATGGCCACATCCTATATTCCTACCTATGGCAAGTACTGACAAACAGATTTAAAACTTAAAACCTGTGTTTACATAACATTACCTGAGTTCACCCTCAGGACAATGCTGTCAGTTGTTCATCATCATCTCCACTTTGCCAAGGAAGAATGAAAAAACTGAGCTTTTCATGGGCTTTTATTTTCTTTTTCCCAAAGTATACTCTGTTTAACATTTGACATTGTGCTGAGCCACTCTCCTGAGGAAGGAGACTGGGGTGGCTAGCTAGACGTCTTCCATGCCTGTCTCACCCAGACCAAACCTGCTTTAGTTTTCATGTGATATTTGTTCCATGTCAGTCGTATCATAGCCACTGTGTATGGTGCTAGAGATAGAGCTTGGACCAAGGCAGAAATATAGGACTTTTCCTTTTGGAGCTTCTTTGCAGGGAGGAGTCAAATCAACACACTAACCATCATTTAATTATATTTCTGGTAAATGCTACAAAGGAAGATATTAAAGAAGCTGATCTATACATGATAGAGGCATTGATCATTAATGAGCTTAAGTTCTACAGAGTGTTTCAAGTCTTCAAATAATTTGAATAACACCAGATTAAGAAAATAACCCCACATTTAATGAGACACCCTGGGATAACTCTCAGCAAAATCTAAACTTTCCTGAATCTCCATTTTAGTTTCTAGAGTGAACTGCTTATAAACAACAGGAATTTATTTCACACTATTCTGGGGACTTAAAGTCCCAATTCAAGGCACTAGTACATGCAGTGTCTGCAAAAGGCCTATGAGCTAGATGGCGTTTTCTCATAGTATCCTCATGTGGTGGAAGGGGCAGCAAAGCTCCCCTAGACCTCTCTTTGTAAGGACAGTAATGCCGCTCAAGGAAGCTTCTCCCTCATCACATGGTCACCTCCCAAAGGCCCTACCTTCTATCGCTTTGGGGGCTAGATTTCAATAAATGAATTTGGGAAGGACAGAAACATTCAGAGCATAGCGGACACTAAACATGCAATAAAGGATTTATCTTTCCTTAAGCATGATTTAATTTTTGATTTTGTGGGGATTCTTTTTTTAAAATAAATTTTACTGTGCATAATTAAAGCATTCAACGTGATGTTGTGTGATGCATATAGACAGTTAAAAGGTTACTGTAGTGAAGCAAATTAACACTTCCATCATCTCACATGGTTACCCATTTTGGGGGATTTGGTTTTGTGTCAGGAGAAGCTAAAATCTACTTGTTTAGCTTAATCCCAGATACAGCACAATTCCTTACCAATATTCCTTGCTTTGTATGTTAGCTCTCCAGACTTGTTTACCCTCTCTGTATGTTATTTGGATTCTATTATATTTACTTAGTCCATCAAGGGAATTGGAGATTGAAAATAATATTAGAGTCAAAAAATCTAACAGTAGTTATAATGACTCAGTTATCTATCATACCAAATTCTCAAACATAAACTCTATATTATAAACTAGAACATATTGTACAAGCACATGTCTATTGTTATAAGTAAATTATCAATAGTGCAATTTCAGAAGAAACAACTATAGTATAGGAATTATTTTTTTTTATTTCACTGTATTGTTTGTGTCTCATTAATAAATGTAATTTGGTAGCAGAGATGCACAAGCACTATTTTGAGAAGTATATGCCTAGGCTTATGCTTGAGTGATTGTATAATGAAAGTAATTAAAACCTTCATGGGTGGGCCACAAAAATATTGTTTACTCTTTAAATGGGAGACATGTATTACTTTAATTTGTAGTTGATGAAGGCAACCAATGAACTATTTTTTACTGGGAAGAGGCAAATTAATATCTATACTTTAAAATATTCAGCCGCTCTGGAGAGAGTGGATTGTAGAGTATCTAGGGGGCAAGGAGACAAGATAAAAGGAATTATATTTGCTGGGAGAAACACAATGAGGGCCTGAATCAGCATAGTAGCAGTTGAAATAAAGAGGGAGACAGATTCTAGAGACACTTTGGTGCAATAATAAACTCTTGTTACTGGTAATGATCATTTAGCAGCAAAGAAGTTGCACGCCTGTGCCAAATACTTCTAGGTCTGTAGATTTCAAAGCAGACATTAGTTAAGGGACATATTGTCAGTCTTATTGCCTTGTAATTGTTGTCCTCAATGGGTATTTTTTTATTTGACTTGATTTCTTTGTGTGGAGTACAGCCCGATTCAATCCAAGCTATGTCTTCACGGGGAATCAGGTCTACCCCAACAACCTAACAAGGACAATTTTCAAAATATTTCTACTTCATCTTCATGCTTCAGGTCAAGAAGTTTGATTCAGAAAATTGATGGTTAGGAAAGCAGTAGAGAGCATAGGTTAGTAACAGGAAAATGACCAGCCAGAATTTTATTTCTTATAATGCCAGCAGGTCTGAGAACTACAAAAGGAGAGAAATCACCAAAGGGAAAGATTGTTCCCTCTTCACAAATATAAATGAATAAATGGCAATTCCTGTTCATTAAAATTCTGTGGAGATAAAGAATGAAAATTTGTAGATAATTAGCCGATTTCTCTATTTGCAGAAACTCGGTTGAGCATAAATAAAGAATGGCCCTGCTACGGATGCCTGTGGTCATCATGTACAACTGGAAAAACCTTCGCATCACCATAACAGAGAATTTTTCATGTCATTTGCTTTGAAGCATTAACACAAAGAAATCTACAATTAAAAAGAAGAATGCTGCTTCTCTATTCATTGCCACTGACTCCCACTTCAAATGCAGCACAATCGGAAATGATGCTATTGTCTCCAATTTTGAAAACACAGTGGCGACAGTAAAGCGATCCCCACCAAGATATCGTCCAAACGTCATCTCCTTATTACCAGGTCTCAGGACCAACATGACCGCGCACCAAAAATCTGATGCCTCATGAATATCAATCTAATCTCAAATGTGTCAAATGTCATGCACTTGTCCAGTCATATTATAATCATGCCATGTGTCATTATCCAATCTTCCCAAGCAAAAGAGAACCTTTGTTCATTCTGTGAGGGTCCACAGTCTTTAAGTCTAACTTTTATTTCTGCTCTGGCTGTGAATGACTCAAGCATATACTGGGTTCCTCCTTAGTCTTCAGCCTTAGCCAATCAAAATGATGTGCTTTATCCAAAGCCATGTTAGCTATACTTATTACACACTTTCTCTGCACACTCAAGATTCACAAGTTCACAAGTTGATATAGATTTCAATTTATTGCTATAATTACTGATACCATCTGATATTGAAGAGTGACTTACCTTGTCTTTTTTTTTTCTTGGACTCTTCCCAAACACTGAGCAAAATCAGATTCCAAAAGCTCACAAAACTGTGTTTCATACAGCCTTTCCTTCATTTGATTCTTTTGAGATACTTTATGATGCACCAGGTCAGCTATCATTTATTCTGATTTTTAAAAAAACACAATGAAATATTATCTCACCCCAGTTAGAATAGCTTTTATGAAAAAGACAAAGAATAACAGATGGATGCAAGGATGTGAATAAGAGACAAAAGCTTACATACTGTTGGTGGGAATGTAAATTAGTACAACCACTGTGGAAAATGGTATGCAGATTTCTCAAAAAACTAAAAATAGAACCATACACTCCAGCAATCCCATTGCTGGGTATCGCTCCAAAAAGAAAAGAAATCAGCATATCAAAGAGATAACTTCACTCCCATGTTTATCTCGGCACTATTCACAATATTAAAGATATGGAACCAAACTAAGTGTCCACCAGTGGGCAAACGGATAAAGAGAATGTGGTATGTATATACACACAATGGAATATTATTCAGCCATAAGAAAGAAGGAAATATTGCCATTTGTCACAACAAGAATGGAACTTAGGGTCATTATGTTAAATGAAATAACCCAGGTTCAGAAATACACATATCACATGTTCTCACTCATATGTGGGAGCTTAAAACATGGATTTTTTAAGAGTGCAGAGTAGAATGATAGCTACTAGGAAAGGTAAGTGAGTGGGGCGGAGGTAAAAAAGTAGGTTAACGGGTACAGATGATTAAGATAAAAGGGGTACAAAAATAAAGTAAGATAAAAGGTGTGAGTTGTATCATTTGACAGCAGGGTGACAATATATATTGTATATTTTAAAATATCTAGAAAGGAAGACTGGATTCATTCCCACTCCATGGGAATGATAAATATTCAAAGTGATGGGCCCCTCAATTACCCTGACTTTACCACTACACAATCTATGCATGTAACAAAATGTCATGTGTACCCCATGAGCACGTGAAGTATTATGTATAAATTAAAAGGAGTTGTTACAGGTGTCTCAAAGTAATATTATAATGCCCTCAATCACACAGAATATGGGTAATAGGATAGAATAACTGTTAAGTTTATTTGATTTAAAGGTAGGAAAGCTGTTTCTTTTATAGCGTCTGTGTGAACTTGGAGACATGAGTATTAAAAACAGCATGGATTTGGATTTCAGCGTACATTTTATCAAGGGTTCCCAGCTCCTTTATTCAGAAAGTTTAATAAGTCTTATTATACAATGTATGTGTGTTGGCAACACTTTCTTTTCCATGAAGTGAGAAGTGATATGTATTTATTTAAGAACCCAAGAGAATAATATTATAAAATTAGTACAAATCACTTAAAAACAATGGAGACCACTCACAGATATAGAGCAAGATCTGGGAATTGTAGTCCTAACATAGACTGCACTATTTAAGATAATACAGAAACAAAGACTTTCCAAGTACAGTAGCTTAAATGAGCCTAAATGAATTATTTATTTATTTCTCATGGAAAGTTTTGAGCTCAACACATTAGGGATGCCATGTCACCTTCCACTTTACAACCTACAATTCCAAACATTGTGGCTGTCACTGCCATTGAGAATGTCCTGCACACAAGACACAGTGCAAATCCTCATCTACACAGTGGCGAACAACCACATTGTAAAGGGTTTTTGAGCATCAGCAGAGATAGCATTAGCAAAGGATTTTTTTTTAATGGTTGGCACATAGATAGCACTTGTTAAAAGCTACTGTGCAGTATTATTGTTTTTATCGGCTGTAATAACGGGGGAGTGTTTTTGACTTCCTCTGTTTTATTCTCTTCTTTTATTTTTTTTATATCTTTCTTTTATATCTTTCACTTTTTAAAACTCAATCACAAAATATATTTTCCTGGATAAATGTTGTTACATCAAAAACAGAGCAAGGAATATAAGTAGGTGTTCAAGAAGTTCTTAGTAGGCCAAGCATGGTGGTTCACACCTATAATCCTAACATTCTGGGAGGCTGAGGCAGGTGGATTGCTTGAGCTCACACTCTGTCTCTACTAAAAACAAAAAAAAAATTAGCCAGGTACTGTGGCTGGAGTCTATAGTCCCAGCTACTTGGGAGGTAGAGGCAAGAGGATGAGATTGGTTGAGCTTGAGAGTTTGAGGTTGCTGTGAGCTATGACAGCATGGTACTCTACCCATGGTGGCACAGTGAGATTCTGTCTCAAAAAAAAAAAAAAAACAAAAAACAAAAAAACAGGTTCTTAGTAGTCAACTTTTATCTGAGTTTTCTATCAGTAGTGATTAACATTATGATGCACTTCCTCCTAATAGATACTATTCAATATGTCTAGACCTTTAGTAAATTTAGTACTCAGTTAAATTTTGCCTCTTTTACTAGAATCAACTGCACTGATTCTTCTCTGCATGTTAAAAACAAACAATGATTCAACCTCAGCAAGGTATTGGGTATAGAAGGAGTCAGTAAATTGTGCATTCTTCTTTTTTTTCTCCCTTCATTTCAAATTGATCACTCATAATGTACTGTAATTGTGCTGTGTCAATTTTTTTCCTATTGAAACCCAAAACAAAAAAAAATTGAAAAAATTAACTCATAATCTCTTATATATTTTTGTCTATTCTTTCCAAGAATACAAATTCTGACCCATGTTCATACTATTTTCTTCAGATGTCTCTTCATTCCATTTTAATTAGGGTAAGAACACACTTTCTTAGAATGAGCCTCTTGTCCCTTTATTTTCTTCATGACAGCTGCTAACTCTGCTCAGTAATAGTAGTGTTA
Source organism: Otolemur garnettii (assembly GCF_000181295.1). Taxonomy (NCBI): domain Eukaryota; kingdom Metazoa; phylum Chordata; class Mammalia; order Primates; family Galagidae; genus Otolemur; species Otolemur garnettii. Next base: position 21,887,902 of record NW_003852409.1, on the reverse strand, counting down.
TGGAATCCTGGTTAAATACAAGTTGAGGACTAGCATTTTGAGTTTAGGTTCCATGAATTTTCAGCTCCTTTTTCACAAAGTTACTAATCCTAGCCATGAAGCCCCACCCTCATGCCCTATTCACTTATCCAAATCCTCATACCATGACCTTGGGAGTTAGGATTCCAATACACAAATTATAGGGGAACAAAACAAATTCAAACCATAGCAGAATCTTTGAACATTCATGCTCCTTCCCCCATGTGAGAACACAGCAAAAAAAGCATTCTCTGTGAACCAGAAAGTGAGCCCTCCACAGACACTGAACTTGCTGGTGTCTTAATCTTAGACTTCTCAGCTACCAGAACTCTTGGAAATATATTTCTGTTATTTACAAGGTACCCGGGTTGTGGCATTTTGTTATAACCATCTGACTAAGGCTCTGTAAGTGATTTATTTTTAGAAGCACTCATTTGTGAGTACAGTTGACCCTTGAACAACACTGGTTTGAACTGTGTGATTTTTTTTCTGTGCTTCCACCTCTGAGCCAGTGAAAATGATCTCTCCACCTCCTCCTCAGCCTGCTCAACATGAAGACCATTATAATGATCCACGTCCACTTAATGAATAGTAAATTTATTTCCTCTTCCTCATGATTTTCTTAATAACATTTTCTTTTCTCTAGCCTACTTTATTTTAAGAATAGAGTGTATAATACTTACAAAAATACAAAACATATGTTCATTATGTTCTGGTATGGCTTGCAGTAAAGACTAGTTTATTCGTAGTTACATTTTGGGGAGTTGAAAGTTATACCCACATGTTTATTATGCAGCACCCTAATCCCCCATGCTAACTCAGTTCTCTTGTACCATAATGTCAAGGTTTTATTTATCCCAGAGTATAAGATAAATGGCTAGCTGTTTATCATACGTTACTTAAAATAGTTTTGTTTTATGGGACCCCACATGCCAATTAAGGGCATCTTCAATTAATTATTTCTGACTTCCCCATAATTTCTCCCCATAATTTATAAGAGAGAAATAAAAAAATTGTTAAGTATTGAATAAAGGTTTCCTAATGAATGTATTCATGAATGAATATAAATTGTGGTCAAGGAAATTCAACCACCTGTATGCCTCCATGGTTCTTTTTCAATGGTGTAGACAATCCCATGATTTAAGGATCTCACAAAACAAAGTGACCAAGTTGAGATTAGAGAATCATTACCCAGAAAGCCCATTTAATTCCACTATATTTAATTCTCAAATTTTAGTACACAATTCATTGGTAGGCCACAAAATCACTCTTGATGGGTAATGAACTAAAATTATAAAAAAGTCCTACCTTTTCCATTGTTCAATACTTCAAGGTGAATGATGAAGGTATTCATATTATTTTTACCAAGGTTTATTTATGAATTATCTTCAAAGAAAGACACTGAGGGTCACCAACATTGGATCTTAATTAGTTAAAACTTAGTAGCCATCTAAAATTTACTGAAGACTCTATTCTGTCTCTGTGTTAAGATTTCTGGTGTCTCGTGACTGCTGTTAAGGGTGAAAATCTCCCATGTCATATGTATTCCCCCAAACGGGAGTCTCCAGAATGTTGGAAAGAGAGACAATTGTGTCACTGGTGTTCATTTAGATTAGCTGTGTTTTCCAACACACACAGTTTAAATTTGAGTCATTTTAATTCAGCCCAATGATGATCAAAGTAGCTTGTTGGGACTTGTCTGGCTAACAATATATGGTTTCATGGCACACATTTCCACCAGCATCTATTTCCATACACATTAATAGTGATTTTAGTAAAGTTAGCCACTTACTTCTTGAAAGAATCAGTTTATAATAATTGTCCTTTGCGAGCTCTTTGATTTCCTGCCTATTGTCCATGTAATATACCTCCAGCGGACTTCCCTGAAGTTGATTTCCCTAAGAAAAGCTGGAATAAGGAAATTTTTCTTGATTAGAGTCTGAGTACAAACGAGCTATTTCTCTTTCACTATGTGTTTAGGTTCCTTGGAGCAATCAGTTGTCTGTCTGTCTCTTGCTGCATCCTCAGGGCTTAGAATAGCACTTTGCACATATGAATTTTCAAGTCATACTCATAAACTGAATTAATACATATAAATATAGAGTTGTAAAAATTGATACAAGGTACATATCTAAATATACATGCATTTTTGTACATCTAAATATATATTTTAAATTTATGTATTATTACATAATATTTTCCCACTCAAAAACTCTTTCAACCATCACGGTAACATTCTGGAGGTAGCAGTGCAAATAATGCTGATTTTGTATCATTTGCAAGTGATGAAATTGAGGGCCAAAAATACTTCTTCAACATTAAGAATCTACTGAGTGACAGAAACGAAGCTCATGTTCAGATTCACCCATCCTGACACTCCTGACACTTTTCTCCAGCTTCTTCCCAACTCTTAGATTGGTGACTCAAAGTGGAACACGAAATGGCTTCCTAGATCTCCTTGGCCATACTTCTCCCTCTCTTGTCCCCTCCAGAGACATCCTGGGACACTGCTGTGCTTCCTCCAACCAAAGCATCCTTAAGTTCTGAAAAACACAGCACCGCTGAGTCTACTCATCAGCCAGTTGGCACTTTTTCAAATGAGCCACTGAATGGCAAATGCACAGATAACACTGGGATAAAATGAGCTCCTCTTATTGATTTTCCAAACCAATATGGCACGGGCGCTCCCTCTTTGTGCCATCTCCTCCCTCTGCCTGGAGGCATTCTCTGTCTGTTCATCATTTTAATTAGACATTACACCTGGCACAAATGCTGAGTTGATTAACCTTAAAGGATCTGAATAGGTTCTCTGATCGTTAACACGGGGCCCCTGACATGTTATAACTCACGTTAACATGTGCTGTTGTACAAACTCACAGCTTCCTAAGCCCACTTTCCAAAGCCACTGTGCAGGGTAATAGCATCTACAGGGAGCTCTTTGCGAAGCATGCTCCCATAACAATGCCATGAAAAGCAAGATTAAAAAGATAGATTGGTGTGGACTCTGCAGATACCACTTTTAATGTTTATATAAATGTACCTTTGGTGTCAAGAGGGGCTCACAGGGATGGTCCTTGGAGTTAAAGTGTAATAAAGGAAGGAAGGCTTCTTTTGGAGCAGGAAGGTATGGGGTTTCATCCCTGTGCCAACATTCTGATCATTGAATAGTCTTAATTTCTCTGGATCTCAAACTCCTCATTTGGAAAATAGAGATTAAAAAGATTGTGAGAGTTTCCTTGCCTTGTCTGTAACTGGTGCCCATCACCAGCCGCTCACCTGGTGCGGGACAAAGATAACTCTGTAGTGAAACTTTATTCTTTAATGTTGATTAGGTAAAGTTTCTGCCTCAAGTATTCTACTCTGTGCTGCTAAGAGAGAGTGCCTTAGACATGTCAAAGAACCCTCTTTCCATTCCTTTAAATCCTTAGATAAACCATACAAATCAGTCCTTATGCATCTTCCCATGGGTCCCAGCAGTCAGCTGGGACCAGAGCAAAACAGAACAAACAAACAAACAAAATCTGTTCTTAATGGAAGATACACCCAGACCGAACGTTCCATTATAACCCAAAGTGGACACAAAAGAAATAAAGCCAATGCAGAGGAAGAAGACAATTTTTAAGACCCTTTCCTTTATTTGCCAAAGCTTCTTCCTTTTGGTCTAAGGAGACAATCATTTTCTGTGGCAAGTCTGAAATTCTAGTCATGAATCCACTCCTCTGGTCTGCTCTGAAGATCAAAATAACTGACAAATTAGACTGTGAGCTTTGTGATACTAGGGACTGAGTTCGATTTTTTTTTTTTTTTTTTTTTGGCATCTAATGTTAAGAACAATGCCACGTTCACAGGAGACGTGAAGTATGTGTTGAGTGAATTGCTTGAAGTAGTGGAAATTTCCAGCATGAGTAAAGACTAATGGGAAGCATATTTTTGTCTGAATAGCATTTTCATTTTTCAGACAACATTATTCTGGTGACAAACTCCTCCAAATGTACCTTTGGCCAACTTCTCCAATTATAAAGGGGGTGGGAGGATTTGGGGGTAGGAGAAAGAACTTGAGTTTGTAAGAGACAATCAACCCCACTAATGAGGACTGTATGCTGGTGTTAGGTCTGGTTGTATTTATTTTTTTTTTTTTAACTGTGTGACTTTGGTCAAGTTAATTGTCTTTTTCTGAGTCTTGTTTTCTGCCTTATTGAGTTGCAAAAATTAAATAAGCTGATATAAATAAAGCTTCTGCCCCAGAGTCACGCAGACATTACTAAACAAATAGCACTTATTAATCATTTTAACGTACCACAGTGGTGGTGGGAGGTAGATATTATTCTGTGAGCTTCTGTCAATCAAGTCTATAAATAAGCAGAAGGCAGGGAAAAAAAATCATGTTACCTTGCTTGACCTTAAAATGCAGGGAGAAATTAAGCTCTTTGGAAATTCCTAGAAATGAGAATTTGTGTTCTGACACAATGATCTTATTTCTCATATCCTTGTCTGGGAATCAAAGGCAGGGCCTGGAAGAAAGGCCTACGAGCACCTCTTTTTATCTCCCGAAACTTAAGGACTTCAAAGGTGGCCTACTTAAACAAAATCCCTGACCTCTAAGCCTTGTCCGTTTCTGTGGAAAGGTCAGCATCGCTCGAGCCTGTGGCTCATGGCAAACAGAGGAACATTCAGCTTCACAGAGGAGCTTCATAGATCCGTGCCTACATTGTGCTGAGTTAATAGGCTTCATCTCTGACAAGTACAGGATCAGGATTTCTTAAAGAGCTTTCATCCTGCTAAAAAAAAAAAAAAAATGTCTGTTTTTCCTCAATTGCCGAGGTACATATCCAAGACTACGGTTCCATTGTCACCAGCTCTTGGCTCTACCCTGAGGGCTCTAAAGTGCTCCTGGGTTCTCCACAGCATGTTCTATATTTCTCTGTCTCTGCACTTGCCCCTCGACTGTGAGCATCTGACCACTTCCTACATCCCTTCGTTTAGTCTTTGCCTTACCAATAGTACCAAACACAGCTTGATACTGGAAAGGCTTGCAATAATTGATTTTTTTTTGAATAATTAAAGGGATGAATAAATTAGCCACTTAAAACAAGGTAGTCTGGCTCAGCGCTTGTGGCTCAAGTGGCTAAGGCGCCAGCCATATACACCTAAGGTAGCGGGTTTGAATCTATCCCGGGCCTGCCAAAGAACAATAATGGCTGCAACCAAAAAATAGCCAGGTGTTGTGGCGGGCGCCTGTGGTCCCAGCTACTTGGGAGGCTGAGGCAGGAGACTCGCTTGAGCCCAGGAGTTGGAGGTTGCTGTGAGCTGTGAAGCCACAGTACCCTACCCAGGGGGATAGCTTGAGGCTCTGTCTCAAAAAAACAAAAAACAAACAAACAAACAAAAAAAAACGCAAAAAACACCAAGGTAGTCTCTTGGAAGAAAGAGCAAAAGAAAACATACTTTCTTTTTAAAAATGTTTTAATTCAATTTTTATTTGCTTATATTTTAGGTATTGTAAAGGAATCTTAACATTTATTTTTTAACATTTTATGGTACAAGAAATTTTTTGTAACAAATAAATAGGAAACATAGTGACAGATACAAAGTGCAAGGAGTTTTATGTACCATGAACAAATCTGCTGTGCTTATGCATCGTAGTAGGCCATGAGCTCATCATCACTATCCATACAGGAAAGTAAAAGACAAAGCGTAACATTCTATGGAAGGCCAGTTGGGTTCACATACCGGCTCTTCCCCAAGCTGACGGTGTGGTCTGCACAAGTACAGTTTTATATGTAAAATGAGGATAAAATCCAAACAATACCAGTTGTTAAGCAATTCTGGGTCAGTGCTGAGCCTACCTGTCTCTACTGTGTCAGGTGTGTGTTTCCTTTATCATCTGCGGGGCGCTAACAGAGGCTTCGAGCCCAGAGGGAGAAGAGCAGACACAAGCCATCTCCTAGAGTTTTTGTTTCTGTCACTGTAACTCAGCAACACTTTTCACCAGGGAAGCAGCAATGTGTGTCTGTAGTAGCAGGATATTCCATTACTCCAGCCCTTAAAGCAGCAACTTCATAGACCTCCTCAAAGACAGCAGCCACTGCCTAGTGTTACCTCCTTCTCAGAGGTCTGAGTCCTTGCTCTGGGAGGCTCTTCCTCCAATTTTTAAACTTTTAGTAATTGTAACTTCTTTCATTTTGTTCCTGCCCTAGGAGGGATGCCTCTATCCGTTCTTATCCTTTTTTTTGTTTGTTTTTAGTATCATGTTCCACACAATTTTATATTCCCCCCAGAAAGATAGCAGGGCTTTAATGTCTCTACACCCTTGCCAACACTCGCATAGTTCTGCTCTTTATTTTTCTATCTTTATTTTTAAATTCAAAATATTGTGAAGGTACAAATGTATTTTGTTACACGGACTGCTTTTATAGTACCTGAGCCCTGGTTACAAGTGTGTCTGTCATGAAGAAAGGGTTCATCGTCCCTGTTAGGTTTTTACCCTTCGCTTTCTCTGTCCCTCTCTCCAGTTGATTTGGCTGAGTTTCACGTCTTTCTGTGCTCAGCTGTGCTCATTGGTTAGTTCCAATTTAATAGCGAGTACATGCAGTGTTTGTTTTTCCATTCTTTAGATACTTCCCTTAGGACAGTGGTCTCCAGTTCCATCCAAATAATTGCAAATGTCATTAATTCACCCTTCTTCCTGGCAGAGTCGTATTCCATGGTGGACAAATACCACGTGTTGTTAATCCACTCATGAAGCGATGGACGCCTGGGTTGATTCCACACTTCCGCAATTGTGAATTGTGATGCTGCCAACATTCAAGCACAGGTGTCTTCTTGATAGAATGACGTCTTCTCCTTTGGGTGGACAACCACTAGGGTGATTGCTGGATCAAATGGTAGGTCTACTTTTAGTTCTTTGAGGAATCTCCACACTGTTTTCCACAGGGGTTGTACTAATTTGCAGTTGTAAGGGGTACCTGATTGTGATGCAATTATCTTTCTTATCATTAACATGCAAATACCCTTAAAGGAACAATTCTCCCATATTGGAACGCTGCACAGATGTTATCATCACAGCACTAGAAAGACTCAGCAGGTCAAGAGGAAAGGCTTAGTTGATGGTAATCTCACTCTAATTCTGACATTACCTCCACCATTATTCTCTTCTCTGGAATGACACAAATCCTTTGTTTTGGTTGCCTTTACATGACACAGACAAGCTAGAATGAAAAAAAAAATTCTCTGGTTAATTTGAAAGAAGAACATAAGGAAATAAATTAACACACACACACACATACACAAGGCACAAGGAACAAAAAAAAACATTTAACTTCCCAGGTGATTGTATAGATTTCATCTGGTTAGGTTCAGTTTGGCCTGATAAAAGTTACTGACCATACAAAATGCAGAAAGTTCTGTGCCAAAGGTATGGACTTAATTGGAAAAAAAGACTTTGCCTGCCCTCCTGCCTTTGCTATAGGAGATCACTAGCAGATGATATCAGACAGACCTAATCTATTGAAGTACATGGAGGATAAATCATTACACAGCTCACAGTGCAAGCCCCATTCTACTGACTACCAGGATTCTAACCTTAAAATCTCTCTCACAATACTGGGGTACCACTTCCCATCTTGTCTCTGTGTGTCAGGTACTGTGCTACTTAGTCTACACCATGGGGCGGTAATCACTGAGGTAAAACGATGTTTATACAGGTAATTTCCAAAGAGGACATGATCTTTATTTAGGAAAATGTATTAAAAATATTTCTGGGATAGTTGATAACTTCCTGACAATGTGGCTAAAAAGCAAAGTAAGAAAGCAGAGAAAATAGCTGAATTCCTCTGGCCAAAAATCATGGGGTAAAAGGAAAAATGGAAAATAGCTAAGAGAGGGGAACGAAGAGGAAATGAGAAAAAAGGAAGACCTAGAGATGTGCTGGAAACACAGACACTGACAGGTGGAAATAACTAATAAGCTTTCAGAAACCAAAGAACTTAATTGTTATGTTGGATGCATTTCTTAGGTGTGTGTGTACACACACAGCTGTAACAGACATCCCTTTTTATAATTTGACTCTTCAACGAAATCATTTACCCATATAAAAACCTGTCCTAGGCTCGGCACCCATAGCTCAGTAAGTAGGACACCAGCCACATACCCTGAGGCTGGCGGGTTCTAGCCCAGCCCGGGCCTGCTTAGACAACAATCTCAGCTGAAACCAAAAAATAGCCAAGTATTGTGGTGGGAGCTGGTAGTCCCAGCTACTTGGGAGGCTGAAGCAAGAGACTCAATTAAGTCGAGAGTTGGAGGTTGCTGTGAGCTTTGACGTCATTGTACTCTACTGTGGGCAACATAGTGAAACTCTATCTCAAAAATAAATAAATAAATAAAATAATTAAAATAAAAAAAACCTGTCCTGAATTTTTGAGGGTTTGTTTCTGTCCTCTTTTTGGTAACCAAAAAAAAAAAAAGGAAAAAATAATTAGCTTTAACATCTAAGCTGATTCAGTATAGTACAGAAAGTATCACAGCCCAGGAAGAGAACATATTCCCTAAATTATTTCAGTGGTTGTAAAAGCTGACTGCCAAAAGGGGGTTTGAAAAAAGAAGACTCCGAGAAATTCATAGAAAATATTTGAGAAGCCATCAGGATCACAACAATCTATGGCATGGATATTTGAATTATTTATACTTTGTTTTTAAAGATCAAAGCGACTACGCATAATTGGAACACCTGAGAACATCTGAAATCTCAATATAACGTGTTGTATAAGGGGGTGACTAGAAGAAGAGGCTTTAGATTCAGTCAGAGTCAAGTTTATTTCTTATTTCTGCTTAAGCGTTCGGGCACGTTCCTTTACCTTTCTGGGCTTCACTTTTCTCCCTAGCTACATTGATAATAATGTCAGCCTCATGGAGTGTTTTGAAAATTCAATAAAATGATACAAATCAAGCCAAGAGGTAAATCTTAACTCCATTAATAAATCATAGGTGTCATTTCTGACTCTTTTTGGTGCGTCCCCATTAGGATTTATGTTACACAATTCTGTTGACTTTCATCCTTCCAGGAATATAAACACCTGCTGAATAAAACAAGTTTTACCCAGACATTTTTATTCATATACAGCAAATATTTTCTTAAGTGCTTACCTCCTTCCAGATGATGAGCTACTTAGGGGATGGTGATGGTGGTACCTTCTACGTGTGTACGGCCAGTACTTGCCAGAGCAGATGCCCACTATGGCCGGGCTGAATGAATGATGGATGGGTGGATGAATGGGTGAAGAAATGAATGGGTGCTTCAGAGGATCATCTGGTGCTGGCCTATCCAGAGAAGTTCTTTTATAATTATTATTATTGGGGATTCATTGAGAGTACAAAGAACCAGGTTACACTGATCAAATTTGTTAGTAAAGACCCTGTTATAATTGTGTCCCACCCCCACAAGGTGTTCTAGGAAGATAGAGACTGACCCAGAGTCTTGTGAGGTTGGATTCCAAAACACTATCATGCCTTTTCCAAGCTTCATCTCCCATCACTGTTCTCCAGTGTTTTATTTCCCCATTCATTCTGTCTGTAATGGAAATAACAAGCATTTTAGATGCCTTGTCAGGTTCCATTTTTCCCTTCAATGCCCCTGTAGTCTCAATTTCCATTTGTGGATCCCAGTGGTTCTGGGCTGCAGTGTTTTCTTTTCCAGTTAGATGTGTGACAAGCCTGTTATTGCAGAGTGAATCTTACGCATTTTGCTTGCAAAACTGGAAGACAAAGCAGACTATTTCTTGCTCTCTGGTTTTCTGTAGTGTGCCAAGATGAGGCGGAGAGGTGTAATGGTTAGCCCTGGTATTATGAGACAAGCCAGGTTGAAGGAAAACGAGGAAGAAAAACTACCCTCAATACTGGGTAAAGACATGGTGACCAAGCCCTCGTGGTATTATGGAACTCTGAGTCAAGCTATTCTTGAAGTCAATATAATACCACACCTCATTTGTTATATTACATGGTAAAAATACAATGTCTATGATTCATATGCTATACAAGCCATGTGGAAGGGGGCATTCTATAACTGAGAGAGGAAGGCTGTTATTTTTAATCTCCTACAATCTTTCTTCTGACTGTTTTTTTCAGTAAGAGAATACGTGTTTTCCTTTTGAAAACTATTATTTCTTATGGTCTTGTGCATTTGGTCCCACCTTTTCCATGACTAGGGAAAATTAGAGCCCGTTTTCAAAGTTCAGTACATACATAGAAGGTGAGGACTAGCTAGCGAGATAATGGAGGTCTGGACCTGTCCTATGGGTCCCTTTGCACTAATATGAGAACCTATGTAACAATTAAGCTAACAGGATAAAAAAGCATTGAAAAGAAAAGAATAGGGCCTTGAGTTCATCATGTGAACATGGAGATCCAACAAAGTCTCGAGCTGGAGCTACCTCCTTGCAATTTTCTGCTATGAGAACCAGTAATATTTCCTTTCTTAGCCCAAGGTGGTTTGAATGGGGTTTCTAAAACTTGTAGCTAGAACAGTGCTAATGAAAACACTGAGCTTCTTACAGTTCCTTTAAAGTTCTCTTGATGGTTCCTGCCTCAGTGTTCTTGCATAATCTATTCCTACTCTCTGGAAAGTGATGTCTAAATATTTAGATTTGTAGGACAACAATCCACCCCACACTAGTGGCTTGAAACAATGCCCGTTTGTTTGCCTCACGATTCCATAGGGTAGAGATTTGGAATGAGCTAACCTGGATGGCTCTCCTGGCCCTGGCTGAGATCACTGATGCAGCCCTTCAGCCAGGGTCTCTGCTTCTGGGTTTGGCTGGCTCTTGTCTTGAGTGACAGCAGTACTCATGTCTTGTCTGATCCAGCAGGCTAGCCTACACTTGTTCATATGGTATTTTCAGGATTCTGAAGGAAGGATGGAAGCATATAAATCTTCTTGAGATTGAAATTCAGAACTGGTACAACTTTGCTTCTGTTGGGTCCTCCAGGAAAGCAAATCCTAAGCAGCCATCCCAGGTCATAGAAGGAAGGGATAAGTAGG
>NW_003852409.1:21860006-21876673 GCF_000181295.1 Otolemur garnettii | reverse complement strand
TAGGCTCTTTCTGATCTCACACCTGGGCAACACTAATTATGTTTTTTATAACACATAGTTGTCATGCATAAAATAGTTGGTGAATGAAATAATGGATTTCTTCTCTGTAAAATGTTATTAACACTGTTATTATTGTATGTATTACCTTCAGTTACAACCATCTGTGCTCTTTGGGAGTGGAGAGATCTTTGATCAAAACAGCCATAACTTTCTCATTTTCTGACCCCCGGTGCCTAGCATTGTTGTGTGTAGAGCAGGCTTATGAATGTGCCAATGAATCTATCTTTCCCCAGAATGAACTCTACCTTCTTTCTTAGAGGTAAGAAATAAAAAAAAAAAAAAAGGTCTGCCAATGTAACCAGAGACTCTGTTCACTGACAAATTGGATTACATTAGTGGTTCAGAACCACAAAAAGTACAAAACTCATTGTAAATAGTTAATCATAATGAAATTAGCTCAGTGAGTTTCCACCTAAATCAAATCAAATATTCGTTTTATGGGCTTATGAACAGATACAATCATTCTTCCAACTGAAAGAGAACTGGGAAGACAGCAAGTGCCAGCAAGGACAGGAGAGGGCTGATATATCTTAATGTGTCACCGGGGACTGAGCGGTAAAAAATAAATACATGACGACCCACAGAAATAAATTGCAGCCGTTTGATATAACCTAATCAATTTGGCAATGGATGCAAGATGGAATCCAGTAGGTTGTGCCAGAGAGTGGACAGAAATAATTTTTTTTTTAATTTCAGATAGAGAAATTATCCAAGATACATGAAATATGATGAGAGACTCAGCTAACAATTTTTAACACTAAATTTTCTTTTAGCTTATGCTTTGTCATATTTGTGCCTGTGTGTGTGCATAAAAATATGCATTTTGCTTGCTTTTACATTGGCCCTGTCACTTGGCATTTATCCAATTTTTAAAAAAGATGCTTAAAAGAGTCCTTATAGCTTTGGTTATTTGTGAAGGAAAATGGCAAGGTAGAAATTGGGAGCAGAGAAAAGTGAGGGAAAAAAATATATGATTGAGGGATTCTTGAAGCAGAAAATAGAGGTGATTTCAGATATTAACATGCTGAGTAAAGATAATTTATTGGGTCCTTATTATGCACTACACACAGTTTCAGAATTGAGGATTATACCAATCTGAAACCTGGGGCAACATTGTAATGTTAGTAGCACCCTGACTTTTTTTACCCACACCGGCATTTGTACCGAGTATAGTCATTGTAATGGTAATAACTAGAATATCACCTCGTGGTTTATCAAATCTGACCATAAATGTTACTGCCCTTCAGTGCTGGTGACTAGGCCATGTTGAAATCAGCAACCGTACATGAGGCCAACTGACAGGGCCCACGTCACAGAGCTATGATTAAGGAAATGCTGAGCCGCCCCACCAGCCACCTTCCTGACTCTGGGTGTCCCACGCTAGACATAGTTCAGCATCAGAAGAGTAGGTTGGGACGTTAGAGCACACGTCCTTCGGAGTTGTGATTTTCTATCATTTGTTTTCTATCAGTCCAATTTAGTGAAATGCAATTAAACTAACATTGTATGGATATAGATTCGTGTCCTTGGTACCAATCTCTTAACCCTGTCTTTAATCCATTCTCTTGCCACAGTTGTCTTTCCAAAATGCCCATTTGACATTTATCTTCATGGAGTAAAAATATTCAGTGGTTTCCATTAACTTTTCTACAGTTTGGTAATTCCATTTTCCTTTCAGGGCATTTACATTCCTTGATTCCTTCCTCTTTCCAAACCAGTCATTTTGATTCTCGCTTCCTTCATTTTGGAAGCTTCGTCTCACTTTTGTCTACCTGGTAAACGTCTAAGCATTTTTCATGTTTATACTTGAAAAATATATTATTTCACCCATTCATTAATATATATGCTAACACCCTCATTTATCTCATTTATCCACTTATTCATGAAAATGATTTTTATTAAATACCAAATTTGTACCAGGCACCGTGGTAATTACTAGAATGATGTAGTCTGTGATACTGTAGAACCATTTTTGATTTCCGCTGACCCTACCACTTCAATCTCTCTACTCCGATAACTTCCTCTTTTATGCACCAGAAACATAATGATTATTAGCATATTTTACTGTGCACTCGATATTTTGTATAAATATATGTTTCCAACTGCACACTGTCAGAAATTGAAAGGACAAGATATAGCCTGATTCACCTGTTAAGCTGACTCATTCCCTAGCATCGGGCCTTGCATGTATTAGGAGTTGTATAAATATTCATTAAATGAATAAATGCATGACTTGGGGTTTTGCGAGTGTGACACTGATGTCACATATTGAGCTCTGAATTGCATCACGTGATTGAAAACTCAGGCTTTCAACTGAGACATCCTAGGTTCAAATTCTGGCTCTTCCATGAACCTCCTGAATCAGTCCTACTATGCTCGCAGACAAACACAAGCCCCTGTATTTTTATCTATAAAGCAGGGGGAAATAGCACCCTCTTGTAGTTATGTTATACAAATTAAATAGGCTTATTCAAAAATAAGCTATTTTTCAGCAGCTCACCTGATCTATCATATACATTAAATAAGTAGGACCTAATATCATCAAAGAAATGGAGCATTGCCACAAGACGGATTTTAAAACAGTGGTTGCTAAATATCAAGCATGTGGGTGAGGAGTAGAAAAATTCAGATTTTATGTTTTTGCACAAGCAAGACTTCTGTTTTTTCTCACGTGTGTGCTCTGGCTCTGTGTACCTACTTCTAAAGACCAAGAACTCTCAGGGAACGTGGGGGTCCTCCACACACACCCCCTCCTGCCCCACCCTCATTTCCGTAACCCAGTTTTAGAGGCCCGTCTGAAATGCCAGGAGACAGTCCGCCTAGTGATGGAAGTCGGTCTCATTAGCAGTACGGTCCAATTATGTCCAGCCTTCCCACACCTTAAAAGCAGCAGTGCCCGTTTCATGGGCTGTACAGAGATACAGGGCTTTTCAGGGTTACAATGAGGATATTTGTGTTCAGGGTCACTGAAAGAGGTTTGAAATGGGAGCTATCAAAAGCAGGGAGGCCTGTGAAAGCTTTTTCTTTGCTGTATCCTTGGGCTCTTGCTAAACGATGACTTTGTGTAATTAAAATGAACAAAGTACGTGATGCTGTTCCGTCTTCGGAACAGCACAGCACTTTTCTCTCCCTTTGTTCATCTGAAACCCATGTTAAAAAAAAAATAACAGAAATAGAAGTTGAGCGTATCCCTGTAGGGCTGTATTTTTAGTAGCTCATCACTTTGTGGAAGGGGCCTGGAGGTTGCAGAATCTAATTATGAGCCTGAGAAGACGGCATTGTGGGGAAGGGGCCGCGGAGTGGGAGGGGATGGGAAGCGGGCCCAGTGGGTTTCGGTGGGTGGGCTGCTTCCTGCTAAACTCCAATCAGAGCTGACTACGAGCTCCCAGGTGAGGGCGAGAAAATGATTCTCTCCGAAAACAGAAAGACACTCTGGGTTTAAATGCCACTAGCTTAACTTTCTGATGGACAAGTTTTCTAACTGGATGTAGGAAGAAAGCAACGTCTCCTCTCAACCACCTCCAAAATGAAATTCTGTAGTAAAATGCTTCCAGAATGAGAGGACTCAGACTAAAGCAGAGCGTGAGAGAGATGGTCGCCAGAATGAGGAGTAATAGCCAGGACAGCCGCATGGAGGTGCTAGAGAGGGAAGCCACAGAGAGGATGTTGGGCAGGAACTTTTTATATCTTTATTGATGATCGCAAAGAATTAAATAGCACTTGAATGCAATTTATTATTGGTATTGATTTACGAGCGAGCATGTGTATTTATAGCTCTTTCCTATCTGCCAAGTTCTCTCTCAGCATCATTTTTTAGGGTTTTATGCCTCAAAACTACAAGGAAATTATTCTGGCAGGTGGTGAGGGGCGGATGCCACTCTTTATAACTTTGTCTAAGGGGAAACTGAGGCATCGGAATAGTGTTAAAATGGGTCACCGGGAGATTCTGAACTAAGAACTTAGGAAGAAATAAAGTAGGTCAAACGGAAGCGAGGTAGGGAAAAAAGTTAGCTATATTGATCTGAGTCTCAGAAGACAGAAATAGGCACTGGAAAATGTGCAAGGGATGCAGGAAAATGAACCAAATTAAAACCGGACAAAAAGGTGCAGAAACCCAGGTATCGAATTGGTGAGAAAGGTTTACTCTGAGCAGCCAATAGGAGTTGATAGAGTCAGCAAGAGTTTTTAAGGTCAGCTTGTAGCGGTGCCTTAGTTAAAGATAGCCCCATTTTGTCTCGTACCCTCTCTCTGGCTGAATCTAAAGTAAACACGTGCCTCATTATGGTAAATGGTATTTAGAGCCACGTATTATTGCTTCTCAGTATATTACAGATACAGAAAAAGCATAGCCATGTATCAGATTACTACTGAATGAATGATACAAGGGACTAAATGGGAAACAGGCAATAAAATAGGTGCTTTTGCTTGTTTTTTTGGGGTATATCACTTTCTTATTGTTGCATACTCAGCCACTCTAAGACACCTACTGGCTTAAGGCAATGGATAACCATTTAACACTGGTTGTGAGTCTGTGGACTAATGGTCGTGAGTCTAATAGGCTTGTTTCCTTGTTCTGGTCAGCTTGGTTGAGGACAGGTAGACTCGTGTATGTGTGGTCAGCTGGTAACTTGGCAAACAATCTACTATGCCTGGGTTGAATTTCTGGACCCTTAAGTGCTAATAAAGGTGATTCTGGTGAAGCAACTGTATATGGGACAATCAGAAAGTTATGCTGAACCAAATTAATGCATCAAATGAATTATTAAAACACTTGAATATGACGTATGAATGCACTTTAATGTCAAGTATATGTTTAAGTCCCACTGAGGCAAGCTTATGTGCATAGTATTTATAGTCCTACAGCTTAAATTTGTTTTCACACTTTACCAAAGGCTGATTTTTACCTATTCTCACACTCAGAATTTTAGTCTAATAATAGTAATCACACTAGTAGCTATCATATGGGCCTACCAGGAAGCAATCATGAGCTAATGACAGTTTGTATTTCAGCACAGTGCCTTAACCAAAGTGGTCAGTATATGCTGGTTATTGCTGTTATGCTTGGGAATTATCTTGCCAAAATAATAAGGTTCTGGAGGTAGCAAAAGTGACCCTTTTAAAGTTTGGGATTATGTTTTCCTGGCCCAGCTGGTATAGGATCCCAATTGTAGGAGAGAAGAATGCCAAGGGTTGCATAGACCTTAGAGCAGATCCTCTTGTGATTCTGGAATGTTTATTTGCTTTACGGGATGTGACTTCCTTTTGCCACAGGAAGAGCGGGCACAGCGAGGCACTGAGGGGCTCAGATCCCATCTGTTCACAAGGCCGATGACGCAGCAAAAGCAGAAGGAAAGGATGACGGAGAGGGCATCGCCAGGGAGGGAACCATAATATGAGCGAAACTGGTTTCGCTTCAAATCAGTCTGTGATTTGAAGATGCCTGTGCATTCTGGAAAAGAAAAGGAAAACTTGAAATTCTCTATTTCAGTAAGTAAAGATCAATTATTTAACAGAAGTAGGATCTGTGATGTTAAATAACTTATCAAAGAAAGTAAGTCAAGCCTACAGAGAAACCAAGTTGATATAAATCCAGAATCTCAAGTTCAATAAGTGAAAACAGAAAATTAATAACAATGACAGTTAAAGAAAGCCATCTTCTTCCTTATCATTTCAGAACTTTTTGCAAAGATTGATGTTAGCTCTATCTTGCCATGGCTCTATCTTGCCGCATGGGTGTATATACTTATTGGACAATGTGGGGTGTATGTATATGAGAGAGAGAGAGACAGACAGACAGAGATTATGAATTGGGAGTCTGGGAACTGCCTCTACAACTTACCACATTTACCATTGTAGAGAATTACTTTGACCAGTATTACCTTCATATGACTTTGTGCCTAGACAGGGGGTAGGTAAGTGGATTAATTTTATTTTATTTTATCTCTTATTGCACATATCCTATCCTCTTCCCTTATAAATTTGCTATAGATATTAATGCTTCAAGTTTCTGAGAGAGCAAACATATCATGGAGATTGGTTCAAACCTTAAAGGCCAGTCTAAAGGAAAAGGGTGATTTGGTCTGTACTCTTACTAATCAATGTGTAGCCTATGGATATCAGTATTATATGGTTTTATTAATGATGTACACCTTCAAGCCACACATCAAATCTACTGAGTTATATTTTTATTTTAAAAATATTCTCAGATAAGATGTACAAGAAAGTCTGGCAGGTGCTGGCTTATCCTGCATGGATGAGACTTACTGTATTCCGAACGAACTCCTGAAAGTGTCTGCATGGCCCCATTGGTCTGTGCACATATAGGCCCTTTTCCTGGTTGGAAACCTATTGCATTTATCAGATCTCAGGAAGTTAGGGGCAACAAAATATATTTAAGAACCAAATACTCCATTACTGCTCGGCTGTATGCAGATTTTCTTAGTAGCAGAGAAATTTTAAACTTACTCGATATTTAATGGGGATTTTTGTCACATACAAGCAATGGAAGAAAGGGAAAGAGAAGTAGAGGGATAAGAATGAGGAGAAGGAGAAAGATGAACAGGAGGAAGAAAAGAAGAAAGAGAAGGAAGGAAAGAGGGAGAAAGGGAAGGAGACAAGGAGAAAGGCGGAGGAAAACGGTAAGAGAAAAAGCCCAAATAATCAACTCCCAGACTTTGAACAGACAGTGAAAGTGATAGAATGAATTGCAAAGGATAGAGGAGTGGGAACCTGAGGCCTGGCTTAGAGTCTTGTAGCTAAGCAAAAACGTCTTTGTGACACTGGGAAAGTCACGTCTCTACCTTGAACTTCAGCCTCCGCTTCTGTAAACGTGCTCACCTGTGCTTTTTCTAAGGTCCTGGATTCTGTACATAATTTATTCTCTCATCTACCTTTGGGCTAAATCTCCAGTCCTATAGCCAAAGATGTTGACCCTCCCCACTGCGATAACAGACAAAGACATATTTTTCTTATAATTTGATCATGGAATTGGAATATATACATATATTTTAAATACATATGACTAACATAATAGACTAGTTTTATATTGACTAGAAAGTTAAAGACTTGAAAGAGAAATGGTTAAAAACCTTTTAAACTAAGGGAAAACCCGACTGTGGTAGGGGAGAATGATAAAACTTTTCCTTGGTAGTTTAAAATGTCATATTCAGGACAAAGAGATCAAGTCTACAGGCAACAGGATGCGGTTTACCAACAATATGTATCCCAATGAGCACTAGTTCAACAGCACCCAATAGATGGTTAGTGAAAAAAGATTTCTACATGCAAATCTCCCCCCAAAATAAAGCTGTAACCATTTGAACAGGGTTTGCTTTTCTCCAGGATTTCTCAAAAGCTTTGCTCTGCAGTATTAATTGTGCAGCATTAGCTGTGACAATATGTAGAATATGCACCCGCTTGGAAACTGATTTCACATGACCAACTTTTCATCTGTGGATGTTGTTGTGTCCAGGCTGAACTTACTTTGAGAAGTGTTACATGAGCTTAGGACTTGAAAGAAGAGAGAAGCTCTTCTCTCTACGTGTTTTTCCCCCCTCTGTACAAATGAGGGCGTTGAATTAGAAACCACTAATGTTCTTTCCAGGTATGAAATGGTACAGTTAAATAAAGCCTAAAGAAGACTGTTAGTTGAATGTGAGGCAATAATGAGTCAGTGCAAGATACAGAACAGGATAGTAAGTCTGCCAATTTGTGTGGTACAGATGATCGATGCTGCGGAAGATCACGAAGGCTAGATATCAGTGTGGGCTCAAGCTGTTCCAACAGACTGGGCTTCTCAGCAAGGGGGAGCAGGGAGGGATATTTTAAGGGGCTATTGCTTTGAATTGAGGAGTGGGGAAAGGGAAGATTCTTATATAAGGATATTCTTGGTCCCAGAGACAGAACTCAACCGAAACAGCTTAGTCAGAAAGAGGAAGCTGTTGGAATGATAGAGGATATGCCAGATGGCTATGGAAAAGATAGGGTGCGGATGACCTTGGGGACAATTAGAACCAGGAACTGAGTCACATCAGATTGTTTGTTCTGGCGCTCTGTATTCCCGTCTTAGAGTCTCTTTTGCATATCCTCTTGCTCTGACTAGCAGAGGCTTGCAGCAGCCCCCGAGTCTCCAATTCCTTCTCTCCCTACCAGTAAGGACTGGTTCTCTTCCTTTATTTCCAGGCCACATTCTCCTGGGCAATGCTTCTGATGGTTCTCCTTAGCTCAGCTCTCTGCCTAAACTAGCTTTCTATGGCCAGAGTGCTAGGGTTTCCTAACACAGACATGAGAGCTGAGGCCTGTGATTTTCATAGATGGGGAAAGGTCTTTATGAGCTACCACTTGATCCATGTGGCCTACATTAAAACATTGGAGAGATGGCTGGAACTTCATCTAAGATGTGTTCAGGCAGCTAGTAGGGAAATGTAGAGAAGGTCAGCTGAGTCTAAACTTTGGCGACCCCTTAGTGTGAATATTAGGGGCTCTTATTTGAATCATATATTATTTTCCATTTAGTGTTTTTGAGAATCCAGGCTTAGGGTCAGGCTGCCTAGGTAAGAATTCCTAGGGTGGGGGTGGGCAGGAAAATAGTATGCTTACCCGAACCCTGATTCCTGGGCCTATTCTTAATTCCAGTGATTCGGTAGATTGGGTTGGAACACATAAATCTCTATTTATTAAAAATCCCCTGCCTGGTACTGATACTCAGCTGGTTTTAGGAGTCACTGGCAAATCCATTGTGAATTTATGGTGACCCACTAAGTAGAATATTTTTTGCTGGTTTCTGAAAGAGAATTTGCTAGTTACTGAGACAAAGATTCGAATGATATTTCTCCTTTCTTTAAGACATTTTGACTTTATTAGGGAACATGTACTTGTCCATAAATAGCCATAAATGATCAGAAATCATTCAAGAGTTCAGAGGGGTTGTCAGAACTGGAGATGATGTGCAGTTAACAAAGGCTTGATTTGGGAGGTAGTATTTCAGTGGGATTCTTAAATGGTAGGTTGATTTTGAACATTCAAAGAAGAAAATTTATTCTAGGTAAAAAGAATAGCAATGAAAAATGCCCAAAGAGGGAAAATCGAAGGTAGATTTCTTAATCTGGAATCTAAGGATATGCCAAAAAAGTCAATGAATCTGTGTAAAAAAGTACTTTATTTTTACCAGCATTAATGGAAACTTAGCAAAACCTTCAATATGACCACAAACAAGAGTGGAGTTAAGGACACCCTCAAATTTCTCACCAATAGAAATTAGATGCTTTTATATTTTATTAATATTATAATATGTATTTTTCACTATTTCTTTGCTCATAATTGTTTCAAAATTATGGTAGTTATAGGCCTGCTAATAGCTCTTCTAGGATAATGAGTTTAAAATAAATGAGTCAAATGAGTTAAAATTAAATGTGTTTTAAAAATAGTTTGTATTTTGTTTAATTTGCAATTTTATACATTTTATTCCAAGCATGTAAAACATCATTCTGAGAAAGGGTTCCGCTTAGCTCTTGCTCGGTAGCACATTAGCACATTTGCTAAACCAGAGTTTAGCAAAGTATAATAACCGTTTAATTGTGTCATGATCTTGTGGGTGAGGAATTGGAGAGGGGTTCAGTTAAGCAGTTGTCACATGTGATATCTCATGCAGTAGCACTTCACTGTTGGCTGTGGTTTCTGTCATCACACGTCTTGTCTGGGCTGGATATCTAAGACCACTGTGAGTTCAGATGGGACCATCAGCCCAAACACCTGCCACACCTGGTACCATGGACGTCTTATATCATGATCACTGAGTTCTGAGAAGGAACCCTCAGGATTAGCTCAGAAGCAGAGGATGCCCAGAGGTCAAGGTGGAAGCGACACACCTTCTCTGACCTCATCGCACACCTCAGACATCATCACCCTTGATTGAATTTTTTAGGTAAAGTTTCTCTCATAATTGCATCCTGCTCCCAAAAGATGTGTCACACACCACACCATGACCCCCATTCCGCTCCCTCTGCCCTTTTCTTCCTCCACCACCCACCATGTACTAGGTCATTAATTGTCCTTATATCAGAATTGAGTACATTGGATTCTTGTTTCTCTATTCTTAAAAAATAAAATAAAATAAACTAGTTCATTACCTTGTAAAAAAAAATAAATAAATCAGTGAAAGGACTGAGTGGACGCAAGAGGTGGACCCCTACCAATATCTGGGAATTGTCCACGGTACAACCACAGAGCTTGTTTGACATTGTGTGGCTACGTTAAATTTAACAAATAATTCATGTGCGTATTGGACTAATTTATTGCTCTTCTATTTTCAAAGATAGGAAGAATCTACTAGAGATATTTTTCTCTTGCATTAGTGTCAGAAATCTATATATCTTAATTATTATCTTAATTTTATTTATAATCAACACATTAATTATTACTTTATGGACACTGTAAAGCCTCCATTGACTGTTGTTCCCTCTTTTTACCTAGAATCTAGGAAGCTCGAGGACAAATATGCTTACTCATTTCTAAAAATTGTTTATGGAATATATATTGCTCATTGATTTTATCTTCATTTTCATAGTTTTTGCTTTCACCCATTCATAAACATGTATGTGTGTATAACCTTTTATTTTATTCTCTAGTCATTGCTGTAAGAATGCTCAATTCTTTTACTACACTCGATCTTAGCAAAGGCTTGGAAGCAATGCTCAACTCTCTTTCAGATAATGTTGTTATTAATAAACACAAATATAAATCAAAAAAAGTGGCCTTATTTAATTTGTCCCAGAAAGATTCTGTAGGTTTCACTAGAGTGTTAACCTAATGTAATGTATATTACAAAGTATCTAGAAGAAAAGATTTTGACCACCACAAAGAAGTGATGAACAGTTGAAGGGATGGATGTGGTAATTACCCCAATTTGATCACGGCACGATGTATCCTTATATTGAAACATCATATTGTACCTCCTAAATGTGTACTCTTAGTATATGATAATTAAAAATACAAGACTAAAAAATGTTAAGAACATCTTCTCTGGAGTGCATACTTAAGTAAGTAGTGCATTCAGTAAAAGCGTTTCTAATTTTCCTAATTGTGTCTGTAAGGTAGTTGGCAGTCAGTCACTGAGCCGTTATATGTAGATTTTTTTCAAGTTGTATTACTCCACTGTCTGTTAGAGACAAAAAGGAAAAAAAAGCAAAGAGGAAAAAAGTTAACTCAACCTTGATGGGTCAAAAATGACAGAACTGAGCTTTGCCCCCAAACCAGAAGAATGAGCAAATAGTTTCTTAATGTGAGAGCATCTTGCTTATGGGGAGATAAGACTTGTCTTCCCCTGTTGAATATAATTAAAAGAGATGGGAAAGAAATATGAAGAAGCCCTCTCTTCTCTCAAATATGCTACAGTGATGGATCAAGGAGATGAGAACTGACACCTCCCGTCTCCGGGACACCCAGAGTAGCAGTGCAGTCCCTAAGACGGCGTGCTCAATGATGTGCACATCCCTTCCCCGTCAGAGAGAGGAAGATGGAAACTGACAGCTCCTTTCTCACTAATTCCTCACTTCTTTTCACTTCACCTCCTTCCACAGGTGGAAGAAACTTTGGGGTGAGAAAGACTTGAAATACGTATGCATGGGATTTCAGGGTAGAAATTTTATCTAAGTCTTTAGGATGTTCAATGTACAGCCTCCAGCTAAAAGATGACTAGGGGAGTTATTATCATGTGAAGGAAGTACAGCCATTTAAGTCAGCAGACTTGAAGGCACAAGAACCTGGGAAATCCTATTTCATTTAGAAGCTATCTTATGGATCACAGTAGACGGAGGGTCAGCAAGACACAGGGCTCAGGGTTCTCATATGTCCTTTGGGAATATGAGAATCTGGGAATATTGAGCAACTATAAAACCTTAAAGGCAAAACTAATCTTAGTAATCTTTGCATCCCTAGTAACTTTTGTTGTCTGGTATATGTATATGGTGACCCTTTGCTTAAGGATTGATGAATGAATAAATGATGGTTGAATGAAACTGTCTAGAAGTCTGAAAACCTTATGTAGGTTCCTGTAGAATAAAATCGAAGATATTTTGCTGACTATATTTTCTGGCTTCTGACTAGTTGTCTGGTCCAATCTCTCATTACTCCTCCTTTACTCATCAGACGAAGAAACTACAGGTGTATGTCTTAATAGCTTTGCGTGTGCTGCTCCAACTCTTAAGATGTGGACAAGGCATGGAATACTATGCAGCCCTAAAGAAAGATGGAGACTTTACTTCCTTCATGTTTACATGGATGGAACTGGAAAATGTTCTTCTTAGCAAAGTATCACAAGAATGGAAGAAAAAATATCCAATGTACACAGCCCTATTATGAAACTAATTTATAGATCTCAAATGAAAGCTACAACCTAATTCTAGGCTAAGATTAGGGGAGGGGGAAAGGGTGGATGGGTGGTGGGAGGGTGACTGGAAAGATCACCTGTATGGTCTGTCTAACAAGGGTACAAGTGAACCTTTCTAGAACTAGAGTATAAATATTTTAACACAATAGCTAAGTAAATGACACAAAGTCTACATTAACCAGTCTGATGAAAATATTTCAAATTGTATGTGAAAACACTACACTGTACCCCATGTTTGCATTAATATATACAGCTATCATTTAATTAAAAAAAGAAAAAAGATGTGCACAAGGGTAGGGAGGAGGTCAAAGGAATTCTTCTGTGTGAAGGCAGTCACTGAACAGAGACCCCAAAGGTCCGCTGTGTGAAGTTCTAGAAATTGGGCTGGAGAGTAAAACCCAAGTGGTGAGGAAAGCAAACACAAAGAGGTGAGCTTGATGTTTCTTTTAATAGAAAGACAGTTGGTGTGGCTGAAGATTAATGAAGGAATAAGTAGAGCTACAGCAGATAACAGTAGAGATGAGAGAGCTGGCCAGGGTCACATCACATAGGACCTTGGAGGCGACAGTGAGGAGCTGGGATTGTGCTATGAGGGGGACAGAAAGTGATTCAAGTGAACTAAGCAGGAGAAGGGCATTAGCAGATCTGGATAATGAATCCACAGATGTGTGTGGATTCAGGGAGCCAACCTATAAGGGATTGCAGCAGCTTGTGTAAAACTGGGGCTCAGATTAGGGGCGGTACCAGTAACGTTTGGAGAAAAGTAAAGAAATTTTTACATATTTTGAGATCAGAGGCAACGAGAATATCTTATTGATTGGAGGAATGAGATTTGATGATAAATTAATATTTACATTTACTGGTAAACAAAAAGAAATACAGAGGAATAAAGCAACTCCAAAGAGTCATTTTCTTCCTCCTGCTAAATGGGCAGGCGCTTTGAATGGGTAAAAATCTCAGAACTTCATGGGTTTTGAAGATCCACGTAATTGTCCAACAATAGAGATCTGTTAAATAAATTATAGGGCATGCATATGTTTAAATGCTCTGTGGCCATTAAAAATGATGTTACGAAGGAAGACTTAATGACATGGAAACTTCAGGGAAAGTTTTATCTGTTCAGCAAGCAGCTGTCAGGGTTCATGCTTCTTGTTAAATATCAAATGGATTTGTAGTGAAGGGCAATGTTAATATCTTTACAATTTGTTGCAGAATTTCCCCAAGGAAAGGTACTCTCACTTTATATGATATATACCTGGCGAATTTCTTGGGGTGAAAGTGAGACTCTGAGGACGTGCATTGTCAGGATACAAGGTTAACAGAGGATGTCACTAAACTCTTTTGCAGTAGAAATAAGATTGAAATCTTGGGGTAAAACAAATAGTTTGTGCCAGTGTGGAGTAAGAACAAGTGGCTGTGTTATTTGGGGGGTCGAGGCAATGAAGGAAAGACCAGAATCCACAAGTGCAGGATAACAAGCCAAGTCATAATCTTTATCAGAATATCCCAGTGGCCAGGGGAACATGGCTGTCTTCTATCTCATAATCTAAACTTCTTAAGAATTTGCAGAAAGGCCTTTCCACTCCATGGTATATAGCATGGTGCTTTAAACAAATTTTTCAGAAGAGAAAGAAATACCAACTTAGTCATTAAAACATGGCATCCCAGGTTAGGAAAGCTAATTATATTCTCATGATAAAATCTTAGAATGCAGCTTTGGCTACAGTGGAAGAGTCTTTAAAGAACATGTAATCCAGTCTTCCTGTTAGTGTAAGAGAAACCGAGGTCCCCATAAACACCGGGTCCTTAAGACTAGTGGGCCGGTCTGCCCTCCTAAGTCCTTGCAGAGGTTTGTCCACAGGGATTCTATCTATGAAAGATACAAAAATTGGCTCTAAACACAAATTAAAGTTGATTTCAAAATGAAGCGTCTGCCTCTGTGCTCAGGTTCACCATTGTTAACAGACAGTAGTTACTCACTCTCCATGTGCAGACTTTTTGCAAACTCATGGTAAGAGCCATGGAATTTGTTTACTGTTTTCTCTTTTCATTTTCTGTACTGGTTGTGGTTCCAGGAAACTCTTAAACAGAAATCCAAAGGCCCAACTAATAGCCCATTTTGGAGGTACCTTCACGCGCTGATACCCTGCCATTGCTGCAAAATTAACACTGATGCTGGCTGTCATTTCCAGTTACCACCAAGGGAGGCAGCACAGTGGACTTCAATACAATGGTGTGGGTCAGCCATTTTTTAGTCTGATGAACTTGGGCAAAACCCTTATAACCCTGAGTTTCTCCATCTGAAAATACGAATAATAAATTTGTTCAATTTGTGAGTATTTACTTGAGAACAAAATATGTGTGAAAGATCTTCTTGAACTTTCAAATGCCTGTGCATATATAAAAGAGTGATGTTATTAAGCCCAGGGGCTCTGCCCTTGGAACCACTAAAATCTTTGCCGTGAAAACTCCTCCTGCGCACTCCGGGGCTCATCACTGTAGCACTAACTCCATTCAACCTGCATCTCTAAAAATGAAGTCTGTCTCCCCACGGCTTCCTTCACTGAGCCTCCCCTATTCAACTCACCCCCTTAATCCTTTACATGGATCAGGGGGTATCATCTGCCGCCTGATATCCCAAGATGTAATGTTGAAGTGTATTCTTAAAATTGGCATTTTCTCAAAACGTGTCATTGTCATGTGTCCTAGGAATGCCAGGCACTGTGCTGAGCTTTCACACGCATCATCTCATTTAATCCATAACTGCCTTAGCAGGAACATTCCACATGCTTCTGTTTCCAGTTAGGCTGAGGTTCTGTGAAGACAAAGTCAGGGTATAATTCATTTTTGCATCTTCAAAATGACCAAAATAGGAGTCAGTTAATGTGTCATTACTATAATTATTTTTCCCATTGCTACTATTACTATTCACTGAGTCCTCTAACAGCTAGACATCATACTAATCATTTTTCATGCATTGGCTCAGGTGGGCATGATTATCTTCTTTTGAAACGTGAGGCACCTAGTACTCAAAGCAGTAAAGCTACATTTGTTCTACAGAGTCACTAGTAACAGAATCAGAATTTAGATCCAAACCTGTCTTGTAAAACCAGTGCATTCAACCCTCACCCTTCACTGCCCCAGTAGAACCTTGGACCATTTTGATCTAAGGGACTGATCTCAGTCCACATTTCTCTATTGTGCTTTTTCATAACACGTGGAGCGGTGTCTGCCTTGTGACACCCCCAAGTTATGAATGTTCTTTGTACTCTGCGAGGTAAGTCTCAGGCTGAACCATCTGCTTCGTGCCCTCTCTGAAGCCTTGTGGTTGAGGCAGAAGCTCAGAGCGCAAATGGATCCCTCCTGCTACAAAGCAGTTCATGGTGGATTGAAATTCTTATTCATCTACCAATACTCCCATCTCTGGTACACTTTTAAATACACACAAAAATAAAGCAACTCGTGGATACCCTGATTGTCCCAGCAAACTGTGACTGTTCCTGATGTCAACATAGCAGAGTATGTGGCAATGGTCAGCCTGCAGCTTCCTGGTTCCAACAGAGATTAGAAATGACAGTGTCCCTGTCATTGGGCCAGCACATGAGGACTGCCATTACACACCCTCAGGAGTGTGAAGAATCTGATGAACTTCAGATGGGCCCAGAACCCAGATTGAAGAAAACAGGTCTGATTGCAATGGAAACCAGGAAAATATTTCATCAGAAACACAGGGAAACTAATGAAAAATGAAATTGATTCAAAAGTATTAAATTGTCTGGGTGAAATGATTTTCTAAGTCCCAAACTAGCATATGTGGTGTAAAACGAAACTAATTTAGAAAAGTGATTACTCTTTCAGGTATAAAAACCTGTTAACTATGCTGGTCAAAATTCTGCATTTGCATAGATAAGATTGATGCACACATACATTTTTAAACCCAGCAACAGATGGGAGAAGAATCATAGGCCTGATCACTCAATCATTAATTCATTGACTCATGGAATCATTCATTTATGTATTCCCTTACCATACAACCCATTTTTAAAAGGCTTTGCATAACTTTCAGTGGGAACCTATACTTAATAAAATCATATTCAAAGAAGAAACAAATATAGGTTGTCCTAAAGTCACTGTACATAGGGAAAATTGGAAATGGCACCTAAATGTACTTTTATTTACAAAAAATTAATTACAAAATTATACAAAATATTTACAAAACATG
>NW_003852409.1:21855461-21859986 GCF_000181295.1 Otolemur garnettii | reverse complement strand
TGTCACCTACATGTCACCTACCTCTTTGCACATTTTGCAGTTACTGAAATACTAGGACTTTAGGAATCAAGAATGATATTCCAGGGTGGAGCTCTCCTAACCTGTATCATATGGTAGAATTTATTAGATCTTAAGGAAATTATACGTAGGCTAATGAGAAATATAATCTTACA
The DNA here is from genome assembly GCF_000181295.1 of Otolemur garnettii. Taxonomy (NCBI): domain Eukaryota; kingdom Metazoa; phylum Chordata; class Mammalia; order Primates; family Galagidae; genus Otolemur; species Otolemur garnettii. The sequence continues at coordinate 21,859,813 of NW_003852409.1, read as the reverse complement.
TTTTTTCCTTAAAAAAACCAAAGTAATATATTTTTGTTCTATTTTATAATTGACATAAATTTTGCCTAAAATAAACAAGGATAAATTGTAATGAGTTTTAACAAAAATATACTGCCTTGCTACTATCCCCCCAATCAAGCTACCTATAAGCTGTTTACATCACCCCCAGAAAACTCCTTCAAATACCCTTGGAATCTCCCACATCCAATACAAACAATGAATTTCTATCATAGAAAAGTTTCTCCTGCTCTTTAACTTCATAACACGTGGTGTGATGCAGGATAAAATTCATCCGTGTTATCATACGTGTCAGGAGTTTGCTCTGTTTTATTGCTGCCTAATATTCTGCTTTGTGACTATATCCCAACTTTTGATTCTGTTGATTTTTGTGGACCGTTATGAGTCTTCTGGTTTTATCAATAAGGCTTGTATGATAATATTATACAAATAGTTTGGTATATGTATATTTTTATCTGCCTTGGTTAAATGCCAAGGAATGAAATCACTGTGTAAGTGTATGTTTTAACTTTAGACAGAACTGCAAAATTGTTTCCAGAGTGGATAAAACCATTTTGTTCTTCGCCTGCCATGAATTAGAAGTCCAATAATTCCATATTGCCAGCTAAATTTGATAGTGCCAGTCGTCTCGATTTTAGCCACTCTAGCACATGCGTGGCGGTGTCTTAGTGATGTGGTTAAATATATTTTCTCTTAAAAAATTGATAAGGCCTCATGCCCGTTCATTGAGTTATTTATTGTTTACTATCGAGCTGTAGGAATTCTTTTTATAGTCTATCACAAGTCTTTAAAACTGAACATTTACTCCCAGTAAAATGGCTTTCATTATTTTTAAATGATGTATTTTAAGATCAAAGATGTTCTAATTCATGAAATTGAAAGCATTTTCCTTTTTTGATTAGTGCTTTTGGTGTCCAGCAAATAGATGCTTCTCCAAGATCATGAAGATACTCTCATTATATTCTTCTAGAAGCTTTATAATTTTAGCTTTTATGTTTAGGTTTAGGAACTACATCAAAATAGTTTTTGTGTGTGAGATGAGGTAGGCACCAAGGTTCATTTTTCCTATTGTTCCAATACTATTTTAGAAGAAGCTACGTTTTCCCGCTGAATAACTTAAGTAGCTTTGATGCCTAAATTTCCTTAAAAAAATGCATTAACCAAACTTCGCTCTATGTTCTAAAAACATATTTATCTATTTCTAACAGATAGCATCTTGATTACTATAGATTTGTAGTGAATATTAAAGTCACCTAAATCTATTCCTTAAAATTGTGTTGATTGTGGCTGTGGTGGCTCACTCCTCTAATCCTAGCACTCTGGGAGGCGGAGGTGTGTGGATTGCTTGAGCTCAGGAATTTGAGACCAGACTGAGTAAGCAGGAGACCCCACCCCTCCTAAAATAGAAAAATTATCTGAGCATTGTGGAGGATGCCTATAGTCCCGGCTACTAGGGAGGCTGAGGCAAGAGGATCACTTGAGCACAGGAGTTTGACGTTGCTGTGAGCTATGACGCCAGAGTACTCTACCCATGATGACAGAAAGAGATCTGTCTCACAAAAAAAAAAAAAAAAAGTTTTAAAAAAGTATTAGTTATGGCTTGGTGCCCATAGCAGAGTGGTTATGGCATTGGCCACATGCACCAAAGCTAGTGGGTTTGAACCCAGCTGGGCCAGCTAAACAACAATGACAACTGCAACCAAAAAACTGGTTGCGGGCATTATGGCGGGTGCCTGTAGTCCCAGCTACTCAGGAGGCTGAGGTAAGAGAATCGCTTAAGCCCAAGAGTTGGAAGTTGCTGTAAGCTGTGACACCACAGCACTCTATTGAGAATGACATAATGAGACTCTGTCTTCAAAACAAAAGTATTAGTTATTCTCTTTTGTCTTTATACATTTCAGAATGAACTTGTCAATTTCTACAATCAAATACTAGAAATTCACTGGCATTATGTTGAGTTTATATGGGTCTATATGGAGAGATTGAATGTCTCAATAACATTAAATATTTAAATTAATAGGCATGGTGTATCTTTTCATTTTAAAATTTGTTCTTAATTTCTTTCCACAGTGTGTTTGGTTTTTTTTTCCCTAGTTTTTTTTTTTTTTAATTAAATCATAGCTGTGTACATTAAAGCAATCATGGGGTACAGTGTGGTGTTTTCATATACAATTTGAAATACTCTCATCAAACTGGTTAACATAGCCTTCATGTCATTTTCTTAGTTATTAAGACATGCATACTCTGCTTTTAGAAAGATTCACTTGTACCCTTCTAAGATAAACCATAGAGGTGACCTCACCAATCACCCTCCCTCCACACACCCACCCCCTCACCCCTCCCCTCACCCTCTCGCCTCTCCATATTCTAAGGCTATAATTATGATATAACATTCCTATGAAAGCTATAAATTAGTTTCAAATTAGGGCCATGTACATTGGATACTTTTTCTTCCATTCTTGAGATACTTTATTAAGAAGAACATTTTCCAGCTCCATCCATGTAAACATGAAAGAAGTGAAGTCTCCATCTTTCTTTAGGGCTGCATAATAGTCCATGGTGTATATATACCACAGTTTATTGATCCATTCATGGATCCATAGGCACCTGGGCTTCTTCCATGACCTAGCAATTATGAATTGGGCTGCAATAAACATTCTGGTACAAATATCTGTTGTAATGTGATTCTTGGTCTTCTGGAAATATACCTAATAAAGGAATTGTAGGATCAAATGGTAGGTCTATTTTTAGTTCTCTGAGTGTTCTCCAGATGTCTTTCCAAAAGGAATGAATTAGTCTACATTCCCACCAGCAGTGTAGAAGTGTTCCCTTTTCTCCACATCCACTCCAACATCTCTGATTTTGGGATTTTGTGATATGGGCTAAACTTCGTGTTTGGTTTTTGATGTAGTGGTCTAACAAAGTTTTGTTAAACATTCCCTAATTAATCTACATTTGTTGCTAATTAAAAATAAGCTTTTAAAATATACTTCCGAATTATTTATCACTACTATTTAAAATACATTTTCTATATATTGAACTTGCATTTGAGCCAAGTTTTCTTATTTGAATACTACTTCTAGGAACTTATTTATACATTCTTTAAGTTTTTTAATGTTAATATCATATTCTCTGTGGGAAAAAAAAAGACTTCGCATTTGCACTTTGATAAAAGTTGTTGCCGGGGTTTGTGCTTAAATTTTACTAAAAGATTTTTCCTGCTTTCAATTAGATGAATATGCATAATTTTGTCCTTTTTAATTTTAATATGACAAACTATTTTGATTGATTTTCTTTTAAATTGAAACAAACACATTCCTTCAAAAAACCCCACCTGGCCATGCTATCTTATGTCTTGTTTTTTGGAGTTTTTTTTTTTCTTTATGTTTTGCTGGGGAGGTTTGATCGTATTTTGATAAGTATTTTTACATCCATATTTAAGATAGATTTTGCTCTGCAATTTATTTGTTCATTTATTTAAAGTCCAGTTTTGCTGTTAGGAAAAGTGACCTCAGAAAGCACCATTGTGGGCAAGAATTTATGGAAGATTACTAATATTCCACATATAATGATTGATAGAAATGCTTAATGAGCCCCTGGCACTTTTTTAAGGCACACATTTTAGTTATTAATTGTTATTCAACTATATAAATAAAAAAGACAAAAAAAGTATTTTATGTAAAGAAAAATGTTACTTTTAATTTCCCTTATGTTGGTTTTGAAAGTCTTGATGGATTTGTTGAATTAATTGGCATAGTCAGGCTTGGGTTTTTACATTTTATCAATCTTTTCAAACAGTGAACTCCGTGGACGTGTAGTTTACTTTGTTTTTCATGAAATTCCCCTTTGATCTTTAATATTTATTGCTTCCACTTCCTTTTAGTTCCTCTTTTTCTAGATTCTAGAAAATTTATAGATAATTTATTGAATCCTACCTCCTTTGTAATATTGGTATTTAAAAGTGTAGACTTTAAGAACAGTTTTAAGTGCTGCTTTATCTGTACTCCACAACTTCTGATATGTTGTGTTTTTATGGCCGTTCAGTGAAAAATACTTTCTAACCTTCTTGTGATTTTTTTTCTTTGATATATAAGAATTTAGAAATGAATTGCCTAATTTGAAAGTTTTTGTTAATTTTCTAGAAATCTTACTGGTTTTGATTTGTAATTATACCTGTCTGTATCAGGAAACATGCTGTATATCATTTCAATCCTTTGAAAAAATAAATCCTTGTTTTAAGCCTGGGGATCGAGTCTATCGCAGTGACTGGTTCATGAGCCCTTGAGAATAATGTGTGTCCTGCAGTTGTTGGATTCACCTTTCCCTGTCAGTCA
>NW_003852409.1:21853836-21854879 GCF_000181295.1 Otolemur garnettii | reverse complement strand
ATCATAGCTCAAGGCAACCTCAAACTCTTGGGCTCAAGTAATCCTTCTGCCTCAGCCTCCCAAGTAGCTGGGACTATAGGCACCTGCCACAACCTGGCTAATCTTTTCTATTTTTAGTAGACAGGAAGGTGCACTCTTGCTCAGGCCGGTCTCAAATTCCTGAGCTTAAGCAGTCCACCCATCTCAGCTTCCCAAAGGGCTAGGATTACAGGCATGAGCCACCATTCCCAGCCAAGGTAGCCACTGTTAATTGTGTGGTTCAGGCTGCGAAGCACTTACACTGTTATTCACCCATCATGGCTATTCATCTTCACAACTTTTCCATCCTCCCAAACTTAGAGTCTCTACCCATAAAACAATAGTTTTCCATTTTCTACCTCCACTTCCAGCCCCTAGAAACCATTACATATTTTAAAGTATTTCATCTATCTGCCTTGGTCCTCATGTATATTTGTATACACAACAAATATATTATTATATATGATATCATATTATCATATAGACAATGTATGTATACATACAACTTTCATGTGTTCTGATATTGCACTAGGCATTTCATTTATCACAGTGTGACTTGAATTAAGTATCTATGATTTTACATACAATGTAATAACCTTACAGCTGAATAATTACTCTTAGGACCTCTTCCAATTCTTTGTTATTGTTTCCAGACATTATTTTCACTTAATCCATTGATTTTGTAAGAAATAAGAAAGAAGCACTTTCACATTGATGTGTATGTTTACTCTTTCTACTGCTGTTCTTTATTTCCTATAGATGCACATTTACCTATAGCTGTATATTCCTGAACTCTGAAGAATTTCAGTGTTTTTGGTAGCAGCAATCTTGCTACAAGATTTCAGCATTTCCTGCCATAGCATTTCCACTACAAAGTTTTTGTCTTTATCTGAAAATTGTCTTTATTTTGTTTTCATTTTTAAAATATAGTTTCACTACGTATGGAATGCTAGGCGGACAGCCACCTGTTTTGTTTGTTTTTCTCTAGGTATTCTTAAGATATTATTTTATTATGGTTTAGCCTC
>NW_003852409.1:21846243-21853595 GCF_000181295.1 Otolemur garnettii | reverse complement strand
CCAAGTTTCTTTGTTTCCAACATTTACCCATTTATGTGCTATTTCCAGTGAACACCATTCTTCTATGTGGACCCGTGTTTTGTCGAATCATTTTTCTTCTGTCTAAAAAACACTTTCCATATTTCTTTTAGATCAAGTTAGTTGATGACACAACGCTCTCAGATCTCATTTGAAAAGAAGTCTGTGGACATTCTTGTGTTTGTTATTTTATGTGTGATGTGTGTGGTTTTTATTCTTTCCTCCCCCTCTGGTTGATTTTAAGAATTTTTCATCTGTGTCTTTCAGGTATTTAATTATTATATACTTCTGTGTGGTTTTCTCTGCATTTAGCTTTCTTAAGATGTGTTAAACATCTTGGATATGTTTGCTTACATTTTTTCCTATGATTTTGAAAACTTGCAGCCAGTGTTTCTTCAAGTATTTTTTCTGTACCTTTCCATGACATGTGCGTTAGATTGCTTGATGTAGGTCAGCAGTCACTTTCGCATGGTTTACTTTTTATTCCTTTTCTCTCTATGGGTGCTATGATTGGAATCTGTCTCTGCAAAATTCCTGTTGAGATTTAATCTCCTTTGTGGTGGGATTCAGTGGTGAAGCCTTTTGAAAGGTGACTGGGCCAGCAGGGCTTCTCCTTCACGATTAGAATGGACATTCTTGTAAAAGAGGTTCCAGGGAGTTAGAATCCTAGAACCTTCAGCCCTTCAGCCTTTCCTTCTTCCTCCAGGGGAGGATTCAAACTAAGGGGCCACTTTAAACTAACTCGGCTGGTGCCTTGATCGTATACTTCCCAGCCTCCTCAACTAGGAGAAATAAAATTCTGTGGTTTACAAATGACTCAGTCTTGGATATTTTGTTACAGCAGCACAGACTAAAACACTGTGCATGAGTTTAAATAGTTTGTTGTCTTTGCCGTCAGGTTTTTGGATCGTTTCCCCCCTGTGCCATATTTAATCTACTTCAATTCCATCCATGAATTTTTCTGATACTGTAATTTTTACTTCTAGAATGAACACTTTTTTAAATGTTTTCTGTGTGCCTCATAGGTGTTCACATTGCCCTTGAAATCCTGCAGAATGTTGAACAGACCTGTAACAGCTGTTTTAAAATCCTTAACTGCTAATTCAATTATTTCATTTCTCAAATTTATTATTTTATTTACTGTCTATGTATTTATTCTAGTATGAAAATAATAGGATTCTATTCTAAAATGCATGTGTAATAGATCATCACTACCATACCAGTGTTATTTCAGAAAAATATTTTTGAATGTCTAGTAACATGAGCAATTCAATTCATGGTCTTGGAGTAGTGGTGAGCACTTTCTGAGAGCCTGGTACAGTCTAGGCATGTGGTCACCATCCTGAACTGAACTCCTGGGCAATCCTTCACTTTGACACAAAGCAGTAATTTATCTAATCTTTTCCCCAAATCCTTCGACTTCCATTTCAGACTTGCAAAAAGTGTTTCATTGTTTTAGGAGCTATAAATTCTCCTTTATACTTATTGGTAAGCAAAAAATGTAGTATGAAATGCTAAAATCTGGGCCACAATCTAAAGTACTGTCATTTTCCTTGAGCAAAACCATTTTTCTTCCAAAAACCTATGAGTAGACAAAATCAGAGTACTTAATCCTGTTCCTATAACGTGTTTGAGCAAAGTTTTATTTGGAATAGAACTTTGTTCATTAGCTATTCCTGTAATTGGTAACAACATCTTCTTTTTAAAGGTTATGAGAAACAAACAGCAGATGAAGTTGCAGTGAGGTTTAACCAGCCTGCAATTAGCCTTATATGCCTTAACTACACATCCCTAACTTGGTCCTCCTCTGCCAATCATATCTACACATTTTTGTTTCCACTCCAAATACTTGCTTACCAAAAAAGATTTTTTTTCAAATCATAACTATGTACATTTATGGGGTACAATGTGCTGATTTGAACATATGATGTAAAATGCTTACATCAGACCGATTAACATAGCCATCACCTCACTTACTTATTTGTTATGGTAAGACATTTAGCCAGAAACAGAAGTTCTTGGCCAGAAAGAGTAGTTCTCTGATTCTATGTATTTATTTACTTTTTTCAATCTTCTGTTTCTCTTCTTTAGTCTTTTCAAGAGAATGGTTGATTCTCAGCACTGAAATGGGCTTCAAAGTTGAAATAAGGAATTATCTTGCATGAATCTTTTTAAAGTAGTCATCAGCTTTGGTGTGAACATTTAGCACTGCGTGGATCTCACTGTACCTCAATAAGTCTGTTTCTCTTTTGACAGTTTGAATTGTTTAAAAGATTCTTTTGTATGAATAGTTGGAATTTACCTTCTCTTTATTCTGTTTGATATTCTTCCATCTCCAACTTTATGTACTGAGATTGCTTTAAACTTGGAACAATTACAATTTTACCATAAACATGTGTTCTCTAATAACAACAGAAAATCTAACTTTTCTATGCTACCTTGTTTTAAAAATCATTTTACAAGTCTTGTACTATTAAAGAAGGTATAAGTAATTCCATTCTTAAACATGAGGAAATTGAAATCTCGAAGTCGTTGGTTGAGTTGTTGAAGAAGAGTTGCCAGATACTGAGCCTCTCCCAACTTTAATTATTGACTTTAGTAATATGGATACCTCATATTGTATAGTAGAATTGACCTAGTAGTGAGTAAGTCAATGTTAATTTTGTATGTAAGACTGTGGAGAGAAGGGGTAGTCACAGCCTTACATACAAAATTAATATTGACTTACTCTCTACTAGGTCAACACTGATATTTGCTAGTTTAGCCCATTAGCATATAGAAAGGTAGTGAAATAACCCCAGATTTCAAGAATCCCTTTAGTTGGGTAAATATAAGATAAATTTTTAAAAATGCCAAAATAATACAATTGTGTTACTAACAGTAAAAATGGATAGTTTAGGTATGAAAGTTCTAATTGTGTGGTTGTAAAAGATTACCTGAAGTAGAAAAAGTATGCTTGTACATTAATTAGAAGTATTGTTAAATGCCTGAGCCTTATTGATCACTTAGTAAGTAATAAAATTATAAATATACAACTCTTTTCATATTTAAGGGCTTCTACTAAGATAGGTAGTATTAGTTCCATTTTACGAATAAAAAAAATTCATAGATTGGCTATTATTCTTAAATCTCTGCAGTTAGAAAATATAAAATATGAGCTTCTAATGTGAGATTGTGACTTCAAAGTTTATGTACTTACTAGAAAACCTTCTGCTTGGAATTCAAAGATAGGCTTTGGGGTGGACCATTTGTGAATGCTAGTAATGGTTAAGCCATGCAGTATAAACAGCAAAACACAAGCAAGCATTTGGCATTCCATTTCCACTCCTCATCTTCCTAGATAATCTATTTCTTGTTAAAATGATAGCATGTGTTATTTAACTTCTAAAAAAAAAATTATCCCAAAGGTAGAGCCCAATTACGTACAATCAGATAGCTACAAATTAATTACCATTAATAACTACTTACTAACTTCCTTGTCTGATGGTTTTTAAACAGTGAAATGAGCAACACTTTGGAAATAATGTAGGAAGATGAATAAGGTGAAAGAACTTGGGACAGAGAAGATCTGTGGCCAGCCAAATATCGTTATCATCACCAATGTTGGTAAATAATGTTGTGTTGAAACATTAATTTATTTATGTGTTATCTATAATCAATAGAGAGCTCATGACACAAAAACTATAAAATATTTACTCTTCAGTCTTTCACAGAAAAAAAAAAAAATTACCAGCACCTGGAATAGATAGAGAGAATGAATGCCTGTAGGGTATAAGTTAATCGTTTAAAGCAATAACATCAACAGATTGAGTTTAAAATAAAGAAGATCAATGGGTGAATTGAGTGGGTTAGTGAATGTATATATGCAAGGATTGCTTATTTAAAAAAATTAGCTAAGGATTGACTATGATTAACAAAAGACTTACATAGCTGGGGCTCTTGAATAAAAACAACAACAACAAAAAACACTGAGCATGGAAAAATCAAACTGATGTTTGTTAACATGTACATATTTATATATGGGAGAAAATTGAGAGAAATGAAAACGGGTAAAGAGGTGGCCTACAACACTGTCTTAGATAGAGTCTAGTAACAAAACAAATGTAAAGAACTTAGAATAGCTAGTCCCACAGCAAACTGTGGGAAGGCAAATGCAGAAGAATCCCCATAGCTGACCATCTCCTTAAGTTGACCTGATTTTTCACAGACTGGGCATGCACCACATCTGCTTATCAGTACAGCAGGCCTAGTTCCTATGTTGACAACTTCTGTGTGTTGACCAGTTTGTTACAGTCCTAGGGTGGTCAGCTTACAGAGGTTCAACTGTATGTGGAAAACCAAGGATAGATAAAGGCGAGTTAGTAAAGATGTTATGTGAATTCTTGGATTTCTCTGGGGTCCAATCCAAGCTGAAAAAGGTCTAAGGTCATTTTCAGTGATCAATCTTTGTTCTTCCTGGTAGAAGTAGGACTAGAGAGATACCTTTGCAAAATTATGTCCTGCTTTTAGGCAAATAGGGAATAGGCAGACAGTTTTTCTTGTATCTGTGTCTTCTCAACCACCTTCAGTTCACTGAACATGGCACACTTTAGCATGGCGTATTTTGCTATTGTCCAGTTTCAACAAGAAAAAGAACAAGACATGGAGAACTTACCTGTCTAAGAAGTCATGGTAATAATTAAGATTTAGATGGAAGGGTGGTAGAACAGTGGTTGACATGTAGGTTACTTGTGTCCCTAATCCTTACAGAGTTAATATCTGAGTTCGAGGTGGACTTGTGTATAGTTATACTCAGTGTGAAAGGCATTTTTAAAAATTTAATAAAATAAGAATGTGTAAGTGACTCAGTCAATGATGGAAATACATAGACTTGGTGTCATGAGTGAGATAAGGATCTAGCCTGGTAATTTTTTTTTTCTCCTAAATAGAAAATGACTGTCATCATTTATTAAATAACTCATTTTATTTCTTAAAACCACTGATACAGCTGCCTTTCATTTTTTTCCATTTTTCCTCTTTTTTAATTTTAGACATAAGGTGACAAACAACTAGGTTTCATTGTTTGTGTATTAGGTAAAGGCCAAGTTATAGTTGAGCCCTTCTCCCAGGAGGTGTGCAATATACCCCTATATTGTGGCCCTTAGGTGAGAACACACCAAACCCCCTCCTGCTTGCCCTTACCCCCTACTTGAATGTAGTTGTGTTTTCTCTAGCGTGGGCACACAGTAGTTTGTCTACTGGTTTCATATCAGCACGTTGGATACTTGCTTTCCCACTCTTGTTATACTTAGGAGAATGCTCTGTAAACTCATCTAGGTAAATTCTTATTTCCTGAATCCCAGCATATGTAAGTGTCTGCTTTTGTATGTTTTTAAGTTCCTTTTTATTTATCTGTCTCCTCTATTCTGATACAGAAACATCTTGTTTATGGTAGCTCTAAAATATTTTTAATATCCATGTGAGATTATTACCTCTCTAAATATTATTTTTAAAAAGAAACTAATCAATATGGCCATAGTTCAGCTTCCACATTAACTTTAAAATAATTTTATTAATGTTCCTCCCCCAAGTTCTTTTCGAATCTGTAGTAGAAATGCATAAGACTCTAAAATTTAGGAAAGATTTGAAAGCTTTAAAATATGGACTCTACATTCAAAGAAAGAGATATTTTTTCTTTACTTTTTTTGAGTTCTTCTTTGGTTATTTTATCATTTTAGCTATTCTTTTTTTCCTTGTTGTATATATAACCTAATATTTTTCAATGCTTGCATGATAATTTATATTCAATTATTTCTTCAACTATATTTTGTTTGTTATATTTATTCATGAAGTGAAAGATTTTTCTATCTTAATTATAATTATTGATAGTTTATTACTTGATTAATATGTTTGAATAAATTCATTAACACAGATAAATTAAATAAGGGAAGCATCTTGGACCCTATCATAGAAGTTAAATGAGATTCTACCAAAATACCACCAACTATATTTTTTGCACTCTCATGATAACAATTGCTACTTGGTGTGATTTTTTTCAAATAGAGTACTTTCACATTGTTTCCTCCATTTGATCTTCAACTTGATTTTAGAGTTATTAAATCTGAGACTTTGAGAGGTAACAGGAACTACTCAGCAGCCCAGAGTAACCAATAGGCTGAACGTGGATTGCTACAGAGACCCCGTAATTCCAGATTCAGTGCCGTTTCCAGCACAGCCCACTGCTGCTTATCAGACATCTGCCTCCTTTAAAGATTTCTTCCAACATTATTCAAATAGAAATTGCAATAACACCTTTCTTTGCAATCATGCCAATGATATTTTTCAGAGGTGGGACAACGAACATCTCAGAAGTGTTCACTAAGTTGGTCTTTAGCCCCTAGAGAGGGAGAAAGAAGTATCTAGGATTATAGTGAAATGAAGGATGACAGACCCACATAAACTGGTGGAGACAAGATGCGTCTCATGTGTCCAGGTGCATTGAAGAACTTGTCACTCACACATCGGTTTATGTGGTGGCAGAGGTAAGTTAATTCAAGTTAATATGCAGAAATATTTCTAATAACAACCTCTCAAGAGTGTAGAGAGACCTATTAGGAGACAGAGATGAGAAGGAATACTAGAAAAGAACGGAGAAATTAGCCAAGAGAGCAGAACAATTCTCCATTATAATCATAGGAAAGGTGGGCAAAATTACTTTCTTACTAATAATTCACCTTCAAGTTGATAATGCTTTATATGTAAAAAACTGAACTATAAGATTATATATACCTGAGTTCAGATCCTATTGAAATCACTTAACTTCCCTAAGTATCAGTTTCTTTCTTTGTTTTTTTTTTTTTTTGCAGATTTTGGCCGGGGCCAGGTTTTAACTAACCACCCCCAGTATATGGGACCGGCACCCTACTCCTTTGAGCCACAGGCACTGCCCTCAGTTTCTTTTTTTAAAGGTAGAAACAACATGTCTAATGTAATTGAGGGGCTATATGCGTTAATTGAGATAATGCATATACTTAAAACATATGTATAATAATTCTATGTGATCTTTAAGTGTTTGAAGTGCTATAAATGTTCTATGTAATCTATCTACAGTGATGAAGAATTCAGTTAGAGAGAAGATATGGTGGCCTTCAAATTAAGTGTAGAGACACTATAAACAGATACGAATGAACAAGAGGTTAGGGCGCTCACTCCATTTATTCATTCAATAAACAGTCTGTGATTTCTTTTTTTGTTGTTCTCTGATCTGTCTTATGTTATTTACTTTTACATATATGTAAAAATTACAATAACTATTTGACCCAAGTAACTCATAATCTTAAAAGATAACACTTGAA
>NW_003852409.1:21828415-21845940 GCF_000181295.1 Otolemur garnettii | reverse complement strand
CATCAAACTGGTTAACATAGCCTTCATGTCATTTTCTTAGTTATTGTGTTAAGACATTTATATTCCGCATTTAGAGAGATTCACATGTACCCTTAAAAGATGAACCATAGACGTGATCCCACCAATCACCCTCCCTCTACCCATCCTCCTCCCTTCCTTTCCCTCCCTCTCCCCTTCTTCTGTATTCTTGGGCTATAATTGGGTTGTAGTTTTCCTATGAAAGTTATAAATTCGTTTCATAGTAGGGCTGAGTACATTAAAGTTAGTGCTCTTCAGAGATGGAATAGCAACAATAATGGCATATGCCTAGAATTTATTACATGCCATGATTTCTCCTAGGTAAAAGGTGGGCACAATCTTATATGATATTCAAAATAACCCTGTGAGACAGATATTATTTTTCTACTAAAAACCAATAATAAAAGTGAGAGACAGTATACAGCTTACTCAAGGTCGGAAAGTTAATAGTGATAGAGCCAGCATTCATACCTTTCCTAAGCCAGAGATTAGACTTTTAATTTCCAATTTGTGCCTCCTCATTTGGAAGGATGAGCAACTTATCACTCAGGTTTTCAAGAACAGTTTTGAAAGACCTCTCGACTACCTGGATGATTATGGATGGTTGAAATCAAATTAAAGAAAATAAACATTAAGGATTCTTCTACACCTGATATCTTAAGATATAATCCTAAAATACACATAAGCTCACTAATACTTAGTGCTATATGAATTCAGGAAAAGAACTTTATGATCCTGAGACAGATCATCCATCTATAAAATGGGACAATATTGGCAACTGTATTTTGTATTACTAAATAAATGGGAGAATGACTATTAATCGCTTATATGTGTTTGCATTGTGCTGAAGAAGCTCTGGCAAAATATAAATACCATGTATTTGAGATACAGTCAGCACTCAGGGGTCCTCACAGATGGTGCAAAAAATGTTTGTAGATTTATTCATAATAGACAATCTATAAACAATCCAAATGTCCTCTGGCAGCACAAAGAATAAATGAAGTGTGGTTTGCTTATTTAATGAAATACTGCACTGTAATAGAAATAACAAACTTTAGATAATAGAGATCAAGCCCCAAACCACTGAAATAAAGGAAAACAGACAAAATAGCAATACCTAATATATGATTTCAACTATATTAAATGCAATTAATTTCTGATAACTAGAAGTCAAAATACTGGTTACCTTTTTGGTACACAGAATAATGGTCCCCCCCAAACACAAGGTAACACTCTCCCCTAGAGTCTCTACAAAGGATTGAAGTTCTACAAACACCTTCACCTTGCTCTGGTGAGACTAGGGTTAAGTTGCTGAGAGTAAGATAATAAAAGGGTATTGTGTAAGTCACTTAAGTTTGAGGCAATTTGTTACAAAAGCGTTAGAATACAAAATAGATTAAAAACAATCACAAAATGGGCCTCCTTAGGTGTTGCGTGGAGTTTCTATCTTGAGCTATGGTGAAGTTTGTACAGGTATAATCAATGTAAAAAACCCCTCAACTAAACCAATAGGATCAGTGCTTTTCAGATATTTACTCCATGCATGTCAACCCCCAATTAGAAAAAAATTTTTAAAAAAACCTCAGTCATCAATCAGGTCATTTTTAAAATTGACTTTAACTTATGTTGCCAGAGATTTGAGAAAACAAGAATTTTAATTCACTATTGAATGGAAGTGTGAATTTTTTTCAGTCCCTTTGATGGGCAGTTGTGTGGTAGAGTTAAAGATGCACATTCTTTCCCATCTAGCAGTTCCATGCTTGATATTATTTCTTAAAGAAATCCCCCCATTTGTGTAAGAATGACATATATACCAAATTGTTTACTGCTCCGTTCTTTCAAAAAGTGAAATAAGAAGCACAAACTAATGACTCATCATTAAGGGAATAAAAGAATAGATCTTGGTGTGTTTAAATGAACAAAGTGGGTGTGCATGTGTCATGATAAAAAAAGAGCTCTGAGTTATGAGAGGAAAACAAGCATTTTCAAGTGTAATATAGGTGAATTATAGCACTTATAAAGTCTTCTATAAGACACACCATCCATTGCTATATACATCTGTAGAAAATTCTACAAATCATAAACAGGTATGAGATATATAAACACAAGTCTTGAAACATATCAAGGACAAGGGTGAACTCCAAAGAAGGAAAAAAATGAGATGGAGAAAGTAATAAAGGGAACTTCAAGAATATATGTCATATTTTCTTAAACAACACTTCTTAAATATTTTCTTTTTAAAAAGTATGAGGAAAGCAGGTAGAAGCAGGTGTTGATGGTGGGAGGAAATGGAGTAGAGAGCTTTGGAAAAGAGGTAAGGAGAGGCCTTTCTTCTGACAGGAATTAAAGCTTTAAGTCTGAAGAGCTCTATAGCAGTGCTTCTCAACCAGGGGTGATTTTGCCTACTGGGACATTTAATGATCTTTGGAGACATTTCTGATGGTCATAACAGGAAGGATGTTATGACTTTATCACATTGGTAGAGACCAGGGATACTGATCCACCTCCTTCAACAGGAAAGACAGCTCCTTAGAGCAATGATTCAGCCACCAATTGTGCTCAGGTTGAAAAAGTATCCCCAAATTGTATCCACTGTTGACGGCACAACTTCAAAGGCTGCGTTTGGGCCTTTATGCATGAAGAAAAGAATATTGTTCATAGTACCTGTTATTTCCTTATTGGGCTAGGGTTGCTGCAATGACGGTATCAAGTAGTTGTGGATTAGAAAAAACTGAGAAAATGGCTTAAGGAAATGAACCACAAAGTGAATCAATAAGAGATAAGGAGATGAGGCCAGGTGCAGTGGCTCAGGCCTCTAATTCTAGCACTCTGGGAGGCTAAGGCAGGTGGATTGCTGAGTTCAGGAGTTGGAGACCAGCCTGAGCCAGAGAGAGACCCCATTTCTATAAAAATAGGTGTGTGTTGCAGCAGGCACCTGTAGTCCCAGCTACTCAGGAGGCTCAGGCAAGAGAATCACTTGAGCCCAAGAGTTTGAGGTTACTGTGAGCTGCGATGCCACAAAACTCTACTGAAGGTGACAAAGTGAAAGTCTCTGTCTCAATAAATAAATGAATAAATAAATAATGAAATTTTTTAAAAGTGAGATAAGAGATGACATGAAGCAGGGGCAGAGGCCCAGTCAACCTGGTCTTGGCACCTGGGTCCACCCAGCTATATAAAGTTCTGATTAATTAACCAGGTACAACCAATTCTGAAAACTCAGCATACATGACCAGAATGTGGGCTGACTTGAAAGTACAATGTGGACTGAGGATGGGTGGTTGTGTAAACAGTTACTTGGAAGAATAAAGACTTGAATTCTGGTCATGGTACATCCAAGAACTCTGTTTATTGATAGGCAGGTAAATTGATTGGCCTTCATTTGCATGTTTAAATAGCAAGAGTGGTGAATTGGATGATTTGGCCAGTGTTACGACGTGCTGTTCAGATCCCTCCATCTTCAGGAATAACAGGTTCATCCTCCCAGCTGCTGGAATATTGCTCGAAGATGATCTTCAGTGACACTTTCCCTTTGGGAATTGTCTCAGCTAAAAAAACCTTCCTCCCTAAAGTCTGTTTCCTCTTCCTGGGAAGGCTGGATCCAATGACTGATTGACTCATGGAAGAATACAACTGGGGTCATCTTGCTCCACCCCTATCCTCAGGACAACTCTGAAGATGGAGTCATTTTTAGAATGCCCCACAGTGTTGAACAGGGTGTGCCATGGGGACCAAACCACAAGTCGATATTTCCCTCTGTCCAATCACAGTCCTATTTCTTTTTCTTTTCATCCACAGTTGCCAATCCTAAGAACACTTCCTAATTAATGAACGTCACCCGTGCTAATCTCCATCATTGAGTCTGTATTCTGGGGAAGGAAACGTATACCAGATGGTCTCCAGGTTCTGTTCCTTTGTCACACTTTATAAGCCCATGCCTACATCCTCCATCTTGATGTAAAAATCGCCAACAGCAAGTACGTGTGAGGCTGAGTGTGTGTGTGCACATGCACAAGCCATTGAGGTGGGGTCTCGCTCTGGCTCAGGCTACACAAACAATTATCACAGATGGCTCGCCCTGCCCTGTTGCCTTTTGCAAATAAAAACATAACTTTTTTGATATAAATAAATGTTTGATGTTGTTGAAATGCCACTAAAAACACTAAATGACCATATGCCACCACCGGCATATTAATAGTATTTTTTGCCTTAGTTAGGTGCTTTGCTACTGTTAACTCACAAAATGCAAAATTGATATAATGGGTGATATAATTTCCCCTGTTTTACAGATGCAGAAACTGAGGTTTGAATACTTTTAATGGCTCCTGATTTTGTGTAGCTAGTAGCCAAAAGAGCTAGAAGTAGAAGTCAGTTTTCTGATTTGAACTTCACGGTATATATATATCACTTGTGGGCACCAAATACATACATACACACGCAAATGCACACAGAGTGGGAGGGTCGAGACTAACATCTGTGTCTCCTGGCTTTGATGGCAATGTCATGACATTATTACCAGGGCTATTCAATACAATAACTGCCACCCACACAAGTCACTATATAAGTTCAACAATTAAAATTAAATGAAATTTAAAAATTCAGTTCTGTCAGTCATCCAGGCCATTCTAAATGGGACAGCACCGAGAATATTTCCATCACTAGTGAAATTTCTTTTGGACAACACTGAAATACCGATGGGTCTCTGCAATTATTCTTATGTTCATATATTCCCACGACTTAGTGAATACTCAACAAAAATTAATTGAGGGTGATAATTGATGTTAAGAGAAATCTGAAAGTTCTTTGCCTTGTGCATAGCCTATATCAAAGTTATGTATCCCCTGGGACAATTTCTGTCCAAGGTTAACATTTTGCCTTTTGAAAGAACATAGGATTATGACCTAGTTTTCAACTTGGTGTGTGCAATATGCCTTGTAATACATCCTCTGTCTTTCTACTTGAGGCTCGTAGGGGTCAGGATGAAACTTTTATAAGAACTTCTCCATATTGTGAGGGAAATCTCAATCAATATGTTATTTGGGGTGAAAAAGATCCTAAAATACATTTATGGAATTAGTTTTTTACTTCTTGATTTTAATGTTGATCATAACCATCTACATGTGAGACATTTCTATATACATAAGGACATACAAGTAAAATTTTCTAAGTTCCAATTTGCAATGAAAGCAACCCTTCCCTTTGTTAAAGTTACCATTTAATGCGTAAGCACTGTTAGCTACATGTTTGTGATTAATCCTCGAAATAATCTTGGTGATGAACCTCAGTGGCAGCATTGTTTTTCTTTCATAGTTAAGAAAATTGAAATTTAAAAGGTAATGTTTTCAAAGACACAAAATTGGTAAATATCTTAGAATACGACCTGAGGTGTGTACCTTTGACACTAATGGTATAAGCCATCAGAGTACCTTGTCTGATAGAATACTCCACAGGCCTCATACTTTAACCAATGCTTCATCTTTAAATCATTTTGGAGAAAACTATTGTTGACCAAAATAAAAAACAGAGAACACTCTCTAGAAAAACATATTCACTCAAGAATTGAAATTGCAAGAAGAATAAGCCTGCCATAATTAAATACTGTATATGTGCTTATTTGGGAAGATAAAGTAAGACAAAGGTTTTTAAAAGAAAAATAATGAAGAGGATTACGTAATTGTTTGGAAATAATTATCCTTGACTACAAAGACCAATAGCAGGGTGATGCCAGGCCCAGGCTGGACAGGCTGTTGCTGAGACTGTGTCTTTCCAGAAGCATTTTTTTTATGCAAGGCTGCAGTGGCCTTCACACAAGTTGTGGCTTTTGTAGAGTCTTGTTTTCAGGCATATACCCAGGAGCATCTTCTCTTCATGGACTTCTCCAGCTCTATTTGTTAGAGTTTGCTGAGCATTAGTAACTCCATTTTGATTCTGACATCTTTTCCACTATCATTAAGAATCACTTCTGGAAATGTGCTTTGGGTACATTATTCAAACTACATAAAGGACTTAGATTCTAATGTGTCCTTTAAATTTGCCTAAGTTGTCACCAAATGCTGTGTGATAGATTAATTATGTGATTATTGAAGCACGGAGATTAAGACAGAAGGAACAGGGAGTGCAGTGTCCCAGGATCTGATTTAGATCGTGTCCCCTCCTGCCCCCACAGTAAGCCAGGAAGCATGAAGCAAACAACCTGCTTTCCATAGCGTCCGTTTTCTTCACACAGTGAGACTATCTCACTGGGTTGTCTGGAGCATTGAGAATTTTTAAAAAAGCACAAAACAGGCTGTCTGGCGCGTCATTGGTGGTAACCATATGTACACTTACTTGCTGACCTGTGATACACTCTTTTGTTCTTGCACCAACTTTAGAACTTATCTAACTCTAAATACTGCTGAACTGTGGTCTTCTCATCTGCAGTATGATGGTAATTCCTGAGCACGTCAGAGGGTTTTATGAGATCAAATGAAATGATGTAAATGAAACCTGAAATACGTACACATAGAAGGAGGTGATAACTGCTAATTCCATAAAGGCTTAGTATGTGCCAGGCTCTATTTTAATCACTTTATGGGAATTATCCTGTTAAATGATCCCAATGAAGCAATCCATCTGGTAGGTACTATTATTATCTCTAATACATATGTGAGAAAAGTGAGTTACATGGATTGTCTGTAAAGGTAAGATTCAAAACCAGGCTGAGTGCAGAGCTAGTGCTCAGCCATTACAGTACGCAGCCTCCACTGCTGCACGGGTGGGATGCACAAAGGTAAGGAGAGCAGAGGAGCCTCAGTTTGCTGTCAAAAGTCTTTAAATACTCTACAGAGACAGTAGGTCAGGCAACTTCAAGACAGCCACCAACTTGCATCCCCTCTGAGCACAGGGCATGGCTTCTCATCCGTCATTTCCTTTTTACTAACACCCACATTCTTCCACCCTTCTTTCTTCACACCCCCTGGCATGTTGACAGTGGCTGGAGTTTCCCATTAAAGCAGTCATTCTTGTAGAAAAGGGAGCTGACATGATTAATGTCCATCAGTGACTAAAAGCAGCATTATGCATCCCTGCACTCAAGTGTTGCAAGAATGGCATGTCCCAAATATACCTGGAATCCTTTCCAAACGTTTACCATAAAATGAAGAGACCCTATTCTACCATTTCAGGGTTTTCTCATCTTTTTTTTTTTTTTTCGTGTACATTATAGTTCAGGAAACTTAGAATGAGAGAATTTTAAAATGGACACCAGGATATGAAATGGTCTAGTCATTTAATATGCAGAGAAAAATGAAACTCAGAGAGGGAGAGTAACTTGCTCAAGGTCGTTCAGATATTTCAGTGCAACAGGAAGAATAAGAACTTGTTTCTCATCATCTCAACCATTGCCTTCCTGATTTTTTATTATATATCCTATCCAGCCATTTTTTTCATCTGCCTCCACTGGGATCAAAAATAAAGTTGAATTGACTTCCGTAAGTGAGTTTTCCATTTCACCCTAGCGTGAAGCTCCTTAGGTATCTTGCTGATAGAATTTTTAATAAGTATCTCCTTTTAAAAAGGCCCACTTCTTCCTGTGCCCAGCATCTTCCTGCTGGTCCCCTGTGAGCAGACTGTCTGACTGGCTCCAGCATCTCTCTCTGCCTCACTGCTCCACCGCATTCTTTAACTTTCTCTTTCCGAAGGCATGAGACAGTATCATGCCCTGTATTAAGAGTGGAAAATGGGAACTATGGCAGTTGGACAAAATGACAAGAAGAAGAAGAAAAAAAAAAAACCCCGAAAGGTCTCTCTGTCATGTATGCCTTTTTAGAAGCAAAATGGAAAATCATCCTTGCATTCACATGGGAATGAAATTCACAGAGTAGACAGGGTCCTTTAGGGCCCTCCCGCCTAGTCATTTTAGATGTAACCTTATTACATGAAATTAAAGTTAAAAACAAACAAATGGTCCCTATAACTCCAAATTTACCCGCTTTGCATCTAAACCTACTAGGTGGAGTGTTTTGATGCATTTTCCTGCTATTTGTGGACAAATTGCTTCACTTTTTTAGAATTCGATATACTTATCTGTACAATACTGAAGATAGACTTTGTATTCCACACCCTCCTGTATGCTTCAATAACTTAGAACTGCATGTGCCCACATAGTGTACATGTCACAGTACCTTCTTCTGCACAGGATTCAGTGCTTAAGGGAGGGATGGGAAGATGAAGACGAGGTGGGGGGGTGGAGGAAGGAGATGGCAGGGAGGAGACAGAAAGACCAAATTCCACATTAATGGTTATAGGTCAATGTAAACAAGAGGAGACATTTGTCATCTGTGCATTCTTTCTATTTAAGATAGATTCGTCTTCGACTGTACAACCCTGAGAGTCTGCAGTAGGGCCAGTGTGAGTTAGTGAAAGAGGACATATTTTGGCTTAATAAATGCACATTTGCTTTTGTTTTTTTGCAGATATCCAGGGTAGAAATTACATTACAAGGGACAAAACATTCATGGCTAAGAAAATATTCTTGCTCAGAAAATATTCTTATTTACCACTTTAGCATAGATCTTTAGCAATAGATCTTTTGCCAGATCTATTCAGCAAGAACTTGTGATTTCAAGAGCTCTCTCCTAGTGTTATTCAGAGAGTTTGCCTTTGGTTCTTAAAATATGTGTGATTCTGTAAGTTCCTAATCCTCAGATGCAATAACTGTGGCCTTATGTGCTTGTATCCCCTCCCACGTAGTGTGCACCACATCCAATTCAGTTTTCCTTGTGTTACATTTTTGTTTTGTTTCCTCCAACCCTTATTCAAAGAATACTAATGTGGATTTTCTTCATATCTTCTCATGTCTTGTGATTGGTTCTGATTTCATCTTTGGAAATAGAATAGATAACAAAAAGAGCTGACTTCTATTAAATGCTTAATATACACTCAATATATGACAATGCCTTGCCTGCACATTATGTAATTGGTTACGATAACTCCTTAAAGTTATTGCTGTTGCATTATTATCTCCATTTCAAAGGTGACGTCACTGAACATTCATAGGTCCCAGAGTTCAGGAGAGACAAAGAGAGTAACAGAGGCCTCCAGAGTACCATATTTATCAGATCTTACCAAATTTACATTCACAATTCTGTGTCTGAGAAGCATTTTTAGTACCAAATGAAAAAAGGATGTAGGATGAATTTAAGTCCTGGTTCTTTCAGTAGCAACCTTGATAGTTACTTCATCTGTCTAAACTTCAGTTTCCTTAGCTGTGAAATGGGAATAATCATATATTCCTCTGCATAATGACAATCAAACTTTATCAAAATAAGGGAAGTGAAAGTCAATAGAATGTTTTAGACTTGTATACCAAATTAATTTGTTGCTCTTGTATTACTGTCGTATATTTATAGCTTAAAAATGTCTTATTCCATTTTAAGAGGAGAAATGGGGAGATGGCTGGTCACAGAGTGCACAGTTTCAGGTAGACAAAAGGAACAAGGTTTTGAAATCCATTGCACAATGTAGTGCATATAGTTAATAATGATGTAATGTACATTTCAACATTATTAAGAGAACAGATTTTCAATGTTCTTACCACAAAAAATAAGTTTGTGAGGTAATATTTATGTTAATTATCTTAATTTAATCATTCCACAATGCATATCAAACATCATATTGTACTTCATAAATATGTGCAATTATTTCAGTTAAAAAGAAGACTTAAAATGTAAAGACTATTTTATTTTGTTCAATTTGACCCAAGTATCTTCTGATTGCTCATAATGCTAAAGCTTATTTCCATAAATCCTGTGAATTCTTGAAGTGTGGTCAACATGCCATTTTTGAAAGCATATTCTGGGGCAGAATATCAAAGTTCATAGCCTGCTCTCCAATACTGTCCATTCCACCTTGGTAAAGTGAGTTAAAAAATTCCAAAGCCACATATTTTTTTTTAATTTTAAAAAAGAATAATAAATACATATTTAGGGTTATAGTGAAATTCAATTATATAATCAAGATGGTAATCCTACAATGTTGGATAGAATAAATGTTCAGTGCTTTGGATCATTGTCATTGTAATCAGAAACAATGCTATTTTCATGGATATTACCATAGAAGTATTTTGAGCCCATAATTCATAGTATATACTCTTGTCTTTTTCTCACATAAGGCATTACCCTTAAGAGTGACTCAAGAAAAACTTTGCTTAAATCTTTTTTAGACATCCCAATAAACCTGCAACATAAAATCTTAGAGTGTCAAAAGAGGAAAGGATCTTGCTCACTTTTTCTTAAATCTAGGTCTTGAATTTTTTCTTACAGCATATGACTTATAACCTACAACTGTCTGCATTCTATAACCTATAGATCCCAGAAATTTAGAAACAAAACATTGATTTACTCAGTATAATCTTAAACAGAGTAAATGATTAATTTCCCTTACTATTTTTGTTTATTTGTTTGAATGAATGAATGAATGAATTGAAAGGTGGATGGAAAGAGCTCTAAAAACTCTATTAATACTTCATAGAAAATTGCAATTTCAATGAATCATGGATGGCGAAATTCTTTTCTACAATATCTTAATAATTACTTCTTACACTGATACTTAAACAACTTCAGTGATTGGAGATTCATCATTTTTCAAAGGGTGGACCTCATTCTTTACTTAGTCAAGTTTTCTTAATTGAATGCCATAAGTCCCCTAAATTTTTAAATGAAATATGGCATGTCTATAAGAGATAGACAAAGAATACAGTTACATAGATTCACAGATAAAGATATAGAATATATGTACATGTGTGGACAGATATATATATTCTTAGCATGTGTACATTATGCATACACATATATATACACCTGTGTATGTGTGTATAATCTGGAATGAAGATTTATATACCTGCTCTGTTATGATTCCCACACTACACCTGGACACTTGGATTGACTTTTGTACCTTATATATAAAAGAGAAATGATCTAGAATCTGACTATAGAACCATGATCAAAATATTTAGTTCTTTTTAATTGGACTCTGTAATATCATAGTTAATAAAATTAGCTAACATAAAAAAAGTATTTACTTGTTGTAACAAGTTCTTTTCATGAATTAGGGAATTAAAATATGTTGAATATATAAGAATATTACATATTGAATATACATATGAATATTAATTAAAATATGTTGAATATATATGAATATATATATTAAATATATGTATGAATATATATGAAAATTAATATATTTAGCATATTTTAATTCCATAATTCATGAAAAGAACTTAGTACATATATATACACACACATATATAAATATATACAATTCTATGCCTCTCTTCATATATGCATACATACACATGTGTGCACATATGATGAATTTTAGACTCTTGAAGAGTATCTATATATAACTTCTGAAATTATTAAGACCACTACTTTAAATAACCTAATATTTGTAAAATATGTAAAATAAATGCATGTGTATCTGTGGGAGTTATGAGAGAAATTATATATAGATATTTCTTATCAATTTCCTTATTTAGCTTAGTTGTGTCTCCCTCCTTCTGGGTCTATCTTGAGTCCATCACTACCTCCATACCCCATTAAAACAGTGATCACATCTCACCAAAATTATTATCCAGGAACACCCCTGAGGCTAAATCATTCAGCTGCACTCCGGTTCATGGGCTTATTTATTGTTAATAATGTATGTATGTATATATAGGAAAAGGGGGCTAGGTGTGGGGTCCAGAGCCTAAAAATCAAGTAAATCCAGAATATAGCTATGAGTGCTTGAAAACATAGAGAATTCTTTACTTTAAAACTCTTCGTCATAAGCACTCTGATAGATTTAGCTTTAAAGTGACTTACCTACTAAACCTTTGGTATGAAACACAGTATATAATCAGTTGGTTTTATCATTCTTTATAAATTGGATCGGAAAGAGACACAATGGATTCATGGGTCTGAGACAAAATAAAAGCCAATGGTGTATTTAATTCCAATCCAAAGGTCAGAAGGCTTGAGACTCAGGAGAAGTTGATGTTTCAGTTTGAGTCCAGTCAGGGGAAAAAAACAACATCCCAGTGTAAAAGCAATCAGGGAGGAGGAATCCCTCTCATTCAGGGGAGGGCAACCCTTTATGTTCTTTTTAAGCCACTGATTGGATGATGCTCATCCACACTAGGAAGGGCAGTTTTTTTTTATTCCATGTATCCATTTAAATGTTAAAGTCATCCAAAATCATGCTCATAGACATTCCCAAAAATATATTTGACCAAATATATGGACATCCTGTGGCCCAGTAAAGTCAGTATATGAAATTAACTATCACAACTCCATTCTTTGCCAGCTTGTCACCCTATGCATGTTTTCAAACCATACTTAATCTCAAAATGAAGATAATAACAGGGTCATAATTCTATCCAACTTGATATAACTGTCCCTTGTATTACTCAAATATACTAATCCTCTTCCTAGGTGAGGTGGTAAAATTCCTGACTGATACTCACTCCTCTCCTTGATATAACATAATGTAAACACAGTGGTTGTAAAAACAACACTTAATACTCTGATACATAGTCAATACATCCCAAGTTACACAATGAGGGAATCAGAGAAGGAAGGAAACAAAGACATTATTATTATTATTATTATTTTGCAGTTTTTGGCCAGGGCTGGGTTTGAACCTGCCACCTCTGGCATATGGGGCTGATGCCCTACCCCTTTGAGCCACAGGCACCACCCCAAAGACATTATTTTAATATGACTACTTGATTAGTTATAGAAGCGAAAACTGCAATTATCATGAGTATTTCTTATTTTGTATGAATATGGACATAACAAAATAAGGAACAAATAGGGATCGCACAAAATAAAGAAAAAAACACAGAGACCAATTACTGTTCTGATTTCTGCAATTGGTCACATGGTTGGTATTTACAGCTACCATTTTCCACAACAGAGTCTGCACTCCATCACCTTCAGCAAGCACCTCACGGTCATGGTTCATTATCTTGTAGGGTGACCCAAATCTTCATTCCTAAAGGGATTGGGATGTTCAAAGTTCTGTCTGGATTTGGATTGGGTTGTTGTAATTTTCCATTGCTCTTGATAAGAATGTTAATACTAAGAGACTCTTAAAGGCATCCCCAATATTCCAGACATACTCTTTCTTACCTCTATTGTAGAGAGGTCATCCCATTTCCCTTGATAGTCAGGATCAGTACACCAGCAAGCACACCAACTACTTTATTTGCCTGTTAATTCAGAAGCATAAAAAGTCCAAAGTGCCTGGTTGTCAGCGTTAAATCCCAGTTCAATAAAAACCATTGTAGTGTCTCCCAATGGAAGCATTCCTTCATCTAGAGCCAACATCTCCAGACCAGCAGATGAAAAATCATAGGCACAGGAAGCTCACATCCTGCTAGATAGTCTCTAGAGGTAATGCTAAATGATGCTACTTCCATTTCCATCCCCTGATTTCTGGACCTATGAGTCCTGGATACGGGAGAATCAACCCCATATACTGGATACTGATTTAGAGTAGATTAGCCCTCTGGAAAACATTCCTTCAGCCCTGCAAGGCATTGCAATAACTGAGCCTTTGAAAGAGCATTCCACCATTCAGCCACTTCAGGATGGTGGGGAACAGGGTACAATTAGTTCATGCCATAAGTGTGAGTCCACAGCTACCCTTATTTTGCTACAAAGTCAATTCCTTGATCAGAAAAAATGTTGTGTGGAATACCATGGCAGTATATACAGCATTCTATAAGTCTGCAGATAATAGGTTTGGCAGAAATATTACAGGTAAGGAAGGCAAATGCACATCCATGTAAGAGTCTATCTTAGTAAGAACAAGATGTTGCTCCTTCTATGATGGAAGCAGTCCTATATAATTAACCTGCCACTTGGTAGCTGGCAGATCACCAGCTTGGTAGCTGATCACCCTGAGAAATGGCGCCATGTCAGGGGCACAGGGCAGATCTCTGCTGCTGGCAGGCTGGTTATGCAGTAGCCAGATTGGCCTCTGTGATGGGAGTTCCCTAGCTGAGACTATGCTTAACCTTCATCCCTGCCACTATGGTTACTTTATTCGTGGATTCACTGGTTTGGGAAAGGAAGGTGACTAGTATCTAATGAATGGGTCTTCCTATCCACTTGCTTATAAAAATTCTTGGCTGAGGTCATCCTTTGGTGAACATTCATGTGAAAAACAAATTATCTTCTTATTTTTCACTATTCCTATCAATAGGGAGAATTTCCCTTTGCCATTGTCTTTCAGGGCTATCCCCAAAGGGGGCTATAGGCTGCAGCTGTTCCTTTTCAGGTGGGGCAAACATATGCAGTATTTTTATCTTTAAACCAAACCTAGCACTTCTCTTCCTCTGGATTCTGACTGTAGGGAACCATGAGGCAATAGGTGAAACGTGGGACAAAGAAGCTGATGTAGCAAGAGTGGAGCTCATGGGCCACTTCTCTATGTCATTTATTTGTGCCTATGGGGCTGCTTGGGCCCAATCATGTGTGTATGTATATGTGCGTGTACCACTTCCATGTGATGATAGAATGCTGCTGCCCATGCCCGACTTTACTGCTTCGTGGACTAAATGGCACCAATTCATAATGGACAGCTCAGGTCACTTGGTAACTTGATGACCTATGTTTGATTATTCAGTCTCTACTAGGGTCTGTTCAGTAACTCGTTTCTCAAAAGGAGAGTAGTCATCTGTAAAGGATGGTGAGGCTTTGCTCCAAAGTCTTGAGAGCCTGGACTACAGTTCATCTCTAGGGCCCTGGCAAAGGTTCTCTCTGAACAATATCCATGTCTGCCATGGACACTTCAAGTTCAGCTGGACCTGTATGTCTGAGGTGAGTATAGGCAAGTCTGTTCTTTTTTGGTCACTAATAGTATGAAATATCATTTTCCATCATTTCTGGTCAACATATTTGTTACTTTGAATCAAATGCTACTCTTTTAAAGGTAGTATGTAGCTGTATCGTGTTTTCTTTTAAATCCATCCTGCCAAAATCTGCTTTTTCAAAGGAAGAGCTCACTTTTGTCATTTTGGTATCTGTTTTCCATGTCTCACAGCTTTTATTTATTTATTATCTTTCCTTCATTTCCTCCATTACTGCATTCCTTCTGTTTAGTTGATTTATTTACACTGGAGCATTTCAGTTCTTTTCTTATTTCCTATTGTGAATAGTCTTTAGAAATTTTCTTTGTGGTTCCCAGAGGTTTATATTTAATATTCTAAAATTGTAGCAATCTTAACTGGAATTGATATCAACTTGGCTTCAATAGTATACAAAACTCTTGTTCAACATGGATGCACCACCCTTGTAACATAGGGTCATAAATTTATTTTTAATAATTATATACCCAATATGGTAGATTTATAAGTTTATGCATTATTTTTCAAATCATGTTGAAAATTCAAATTGGAGTTACAAGCTAAAAATACCATAATGATTTTATATCTGCTCATCTATTTACCTTAATCAGAACTTATTATTTCCTTCTCATATTTTCCAATTACTCTTCAGTTTCCTTTCATTTCAACCTGAAGGACTTTCTTTAGCATTTTTTCTAGGACAAGCCTAATGTAATAACTCTTCTAACTTTTATTGATCTGGAAATATTTTCTTTTCTACCTCGTTTTTGAGGAATTATTTTGTCAGATCTAGATTTTTATTTATTTTTTTACATTACTTAAATATGTCATCACACTGCCTTAAAGCCACTATAGTTTCTGATGGAAAATAGTTTAGAACTTATTGAGGAAACTTATATGAGATTAGAAACTTTTCTCTTGATGCTTTCAACACTATTTCATGTCTTTAACATTGAAAATTTGATTATAATATGTTTCAGTGTGAATTTTCTTGAGTTTAGCCTACTTGAAGTTCTTTAAGCTTTTTCATGTTGTAGATCTGTACACTTTACCAAATTTGAAAGTTTTGGCCATTGTTTTCTAAAAATATTCTTTTTACACTTTCTTCTTTCTCTTCTTGTGGTACTCCCATAATGCTTATCATGGTCAACCTAATGGTATTCATCCCTTACTCTTTGTTTAATTTTATTTATTTTATTATTTTATGTTCCACAGATTTAATAATTTAAATTGCCTTATTTTGAACTTTGCTGATTACATTTTCTGCCTGTACAAATGTGAAATTAAGCTAATGATTTATTTTAAGTTTTATGCTTTTCAATAGTAAATTTCTGTTTGTGTATTTTATATAATTTCTATCTCACTATTGATATTTTCATTTTGTTATTACATTAGTTTCTTAATTTCCTTTAGTGCTTTGTTTGTGTTTTCCTTTAATTCTCTTAGCTTATTTAATGACAATTGTTTTAAAGGTTTTGCTTAGTAAAAACTCTGTCTTGACTTTCTTAGCTATAGTTGCCACTTTATTTTGTTTCTTTCAACATGCCATACTTTCTTTCTGTTTTTTGTATACTTTGTGATTTTGTATACAAGAATGGATATTTGAATACTGTATGTGGTGACCCCCCAAATCAGATTCCCTTCCCTGGGTTTTCTGTTTCTATTTTTGTTTTCATTTGTTTTTTCCTTTCTCTTTACTTTCTTCTTTATTTTTCTCCCCTTCTTCCTTCCTTCCTTCTTTCTTTCCTTTACATTTGATTGTAAAACACTATAGTGGTCCATTAATTAGTGACTTCTCTAAGCTATTTCTGCAAAGACTGTATTTTTTATCATATATGGTCATTGGAGTCTCTGTTCCTTTAGTTTGTGCTCAGTTAATGTGTGAGAAAATTCATGGATATTTTCTTGAAATCCAGAAGCTTAAAATGAAAGAAAAGAAAAGAAAGGAAAAAAGGAAAGAAAAGAAAGGAAAGGAAAAGAAAAAAGACTTCACTTAGTCTTTATTGATTGACTTTCTTCTGGGGAACACTAACAGTCAGCCAGGCTTGCTCTTAGCCTAAGGATCATTGCAAGATAATATTTTAGAGTTGTCTCAGAGCTAATCTGAGCATGCATATTCTCTGAGTGTGGCTTTCCAAATTCCTCCATATAGATGAGTGGTATTGAATATCCTCATTACCCAAAAAATCTCTCTCAGCCTCTCCTCTCATGCTTTATGCAATCTATTATATATTTCTATGATAAAATTTGCTTCAGACACTTTTTAATTCACTTTTCAGTTTTGGGTAATGCCCATCACGTTTTTGGCCTGAGTTCCAAGTTACACAAAACAAAAGTAAACACCTTATTAGCAGTCTATCAACAGAACCCATTTTTTCTTTACTCAGTTCCCCTTTATATTCATGATCTTAGCTTTTTGAATGTTGTATTCAGATGTCTCATAGACATCAGACTAGAGATATGAATTGGGAAATGGTGCCAAACTGCCATTAAATTGAGGAAAGTGCTGAGTTTGTCAGTTGATCACACAACCATTTTGTACCTTGAGCTTTTAATTTGTAATACAAAAAATTGCAAAAATTAGTATCTATAAGAATACTCTATGCTTTAATAACATGGCCACAAATGTTGAGAG
>NW_003852409.1:21821962-21823614 GCF_000181295.1 Otolemur garnettii | reverse complement strand
ATCTACACTCCTACAAGCCACCATCTTTTCTCTTTAAATTAAGAACCAGCCTCTCTACTCCAATGCTTCCCTTTCTTCAGTTTATTTTCCACAAAATAACTAAAGTAATCCTGTAAAAATTCATGTCAGATTGTGTCAATCCTGCACTCATCTTAAAGTAAAAACCAAAATATTCATCATAACCTCCAAGATTGTGCAAAACTGTAACTTTCCCTTCCTTTCTGCCACCATGTCCTACTGTTCTCTTCCTCAGTCTTTCAACTCCAGCCGTATTAGTCTTCTTACTCTTCCTTAAAGAGAATGAAAAAGATGCTGCCTCAAAAAAAAAGACAGTTGATTAGTCAAAATTTTGAAGTTTTTCCATTCAAATCAGTAACAAGGCAAGGACGTTCCTCATTATGAGTGCTTTTTATCATTGCACTGGAAGACTTAGCTATTGCAGTAACATGAGAAAATAAAATGGAAGAGTTACATATTGGGGAGGAAGAAATAAAACTACCTTTGTTCACAGATTGTATCTGCAAAAAAAATCTGAAAATATCCACAAATAAACTCCTCTAACTAATAAGTGATTTTACCAAAGTTGCAAGTTACAAGGTTAATATATAAAATCATTATATATTCATTATATATGTGTTCCTTTATAACAACAATGAACACATGGAAATTAAAATACAAAATACATTATTACTTACATGAGAACCCCCCAAATAAAATATTTAGGAATAGATATGACAAAACATGTACAAGTTCTGTTTGAGAAAAATTACAAAGTATTAAAGAAGAGCTAAATAAAAGGAGAGATATTCCATGTTCATGGATAGAAGACCCTATATTGTTAATATAATAGTCTTCTCAACTTGATCTCTAAATTCAATATAATTCCAATGAAAATTATAGCTAGTTATATTTTGGATATTGACAAACTGATTCTAATGTTTATAAGGAGAAAGCAAAAATCTCGCAATAGTCAACTCATAATTAAAGGAGAACAAGTTGAAGTACTGACACTATGCTACTTCAAGATTTACAATAAAGCTACAGCAATCAAGACAGTGTGGTACTGGCAAGGGAATAGACGAGTAGAATAATGAAATAAAATAGAGAGCTGAAAAATAAACCTGCATAAATACAGTCCAATGATATTTGACAAAAGAGCACACAAATACAATGGAGTTAGAAAAGGTAGTCTTTTCAGCAGATGGTGTTGGAATAACTGTATCTCCACAAGCAAAAGAAAATGAATCTAGACAGAGATCTTCTTCATATCCTTAAGAAAAATTGTGCCCATATATTAAAACTAATTAGTTTACCATATAGATTTTTAGATATTTTTCTTTTGAATGAAACTTTTCTAAAATGTAAAAAAAGTAAAATGCACTCAAATTGGATGATAGACATAAAATATGAATCTATAAAAGATGTCATAGGAGAAGATCTAAATAACCTTGTGTATGGAATGGACTTTTTAATTGTTTATGCTTTTGTTTTTTTAGAGACAGGATCTTACTCTGTTGCCAAGGCTGGAGTTCAGTGGTTCAGGTCATTATAGCCTCAAACTCTTGTACATAAGCAATCCTTCCACTTCAGCTTCCTGAGTAGCTAGGACTAAATGCCACCATGCCTGCTATTTATTTACTTTTGGTAGTGGG
>NW_003852409.1:21817167-21821506 GCF_000181295.1 Otolemur garnettii | reverse complement strand
AAGAAACCACTACAAAATGGTCACAATGCAAAACCCTGACAGCTCCAAATGTTGGCGAGGATGTGAATCAACAGGAGCCCTCATTCACTGCTGGGGAAATGTAGTCACCTTGGAAGGTAATTTGGCAGTTTGTTACGCAAGTAACGTAACTAAAGATAGGACCCACCAATTGCCTTGCTTAATGTTTCCTCAAAGGAGCTAAAGCCAGTTGTCTACACAAATATCTCCATGTGAATGTTTATAGTGGCAGGTATATGGAAACTATCTCTACATTCTGGCCAAGCTGCTGTGAACCTAAAACTGTTTTAAGATAAAATGTGTCAATTTTTAAAAATCCTATGGCATCTAAAAATATATATTTATTAACAGGCTAATTTCGTTGAATTTATGTATGAATAATTTAATGCTATTTAAACCCTGCTAAAATACAAAATACTTTCAAAATAAAAATAGCATACAACTATATATTTTATATTAAAATCTTATTTAAAACAATATTTTTCTATTTGATTATGTGAACTTTAGAACTGAGCAAGCAGAGTAACTATTCTTGGCACATATTCACATACTTGGATCGCTTTTTAAACACACTTCCTTTTGATACTGTGTCACTAACATCATTTTCCCTGAAGAATGCACTCTTCCATATGGCCTTATTTTTTTTCATAAAAATGTTCTGTTACCTTTTCAAAGTTTCATTTTACAATTAACCCAAAATTTCTGATGTCATCTATGGACCCCACTCTCTTTGTTTTATAATATTAGTTGAGAAAAATATTCTCTCTGTGGATGTGAGATAACTCAAACCAAGCCAAGGGCAAATTCTCCTAAATAGAGTATAATCTAAATTTTTGACGTTAAAACATTAATATTTCAGGCCAAATATTTCCATATCTATTGTCTTTTTCTCTCCATTCAGAGACTCTTACTCTGACAAGTACTTTTATAAGACAAAACTTATCAAAGATACTGCTTTATACATAATTCTTTTTAATACTATGCTCATTCTAGTTGCTGCAAAATTGAGGACTTTCTATAGTCATTGCCTTCTGGTATAGTATATATCTTCAGTCTTCTGAAAGGAAAAAATCCAAAGGATTTTTGGCATTCATATCATTGAATACTTTGTTAAAGGTTTAAACTATGCACCCAAATTTTTGAAAAACCATCTCAAACATAGTCTAAATAGTTTGCTATCATTTTTTAAAATAATTGAGATCAATTTACAAAAGAGTTCTTCCAGAGCTCACGTATTTTTATATCTGGTTTATTATAGGCATCAAAACGCTAAGTGCATGTTGCTTTCCTAATGAGCATTAAAAAAAAAAAAAACTGATTAGTAAGCCTGTAATCTCAGTATATTAGGAGGCTTAGGCAGAAGGATCACTTGAGATCAGAAGTTTAAGAGTTCAGGACCAGCCTCCACAATATAGAGAGATCCCTGTCTCTACAAAAGCAAACAAACAAAAACAAACAAAAAGCAAAACCGAAACAAGCAAAAAAAAAAACCCTTTCTACATGGTGGTGCGTGCCTGTAGTGCTAGTTACTGAGGGCAGAGGATCACTGAGTCCACAAGTTTAAGGTTGCAGTGACAAGGATAACACCACTCTACCCTTAGAGAAGAGCAAGACCTTACCTCTAAAATACCAAACAAACAAACAAACAAAAAAACAACTGATTGTAAATAATAATGTACTGTGAGGTCACAGAAGACAATTCCTAGCTTATTTCTCCACCACAGTTTTCTTAATTTAGTAACATATTTTTTACCATCATATGATCTACTACCAAAACACCTGATTTTATTTTCAGTTATGCGCTTTCATCTCCTTTTACAACACTATTCCCCCAAATGTCAGATGTCTCACTTGAAAACATAAACTTGAAAAGCTATATTTTGATTTTAAGCATCAGCAAACCTTTCTTAGAACTAGCTAATTTTGCAATTATAGCATCTGGTAATAAAACACAAAACTTGCTGTATGCACTTACTTGTGAAGCTTTTTTAAACGAATGAAACCAGCACATTAACACTGTTACTTTACCTTTTATATTTACAGAAAAAAAAACTTTCAAATTTAAAAGAGAGAGAGAGAAAGAAAATAGAACAATTATTTGATCTCAATGAAAAGTTTCATTTTGCAGATGAAATGGAAACATATTCGGCTCCATTCTCATGGATTAAAGATTTGGGGGGGGGGAACAATTTTCATAAATTACCAGCTAACTTGAAGTGAATCTGATGCTCCATCAACATATTTGGATATTCTGCTTTTTATGGTCAGTGATACCACTGTGTTCTCCATGGTAGATGGTAAATGTTTACAAATATTTTTGAAAATGACATTCATCATTAGTAACTGAAATTAAGCAGTACATTTTTATTAAGTATGTGCTTTTTAAAAGCTCAGTTTCAAAAGGGGTTTATTAAAAAGAAAGGAACAAATACAAAGATTATCAGACCTTAAAATGAATACATATATATTTTTTACAAAATCACTAAGTCACTATTTCCTGACCATGTTCTGTGTACATGTCACCTGTGATGTCTCAGATCGCCCATGCCGCCCCCCAACTACTGAGTGTTGGGCAGATTCTGTGCACCTTGTAGCCACTCACGCTATGGGGTACAGCACAAGCAGCTACCACACCACATGGCCAGCAGGGGCAGCAACCTTCACTACAACCTAAAATCTCAGTGAGTTGCTTCATTGGAAAGTATCTGAAAAGGAGAAGTAAGTTTTGCCGGTCTTTCTCCATGTGTAAGTAAAAATTCCATTCATTGTATGTCCAATCCATATGCCTGTACATGAGATCATGGCAAAAACAACAAGTATGAAATAGAGGTTCCTTAAACTCGTTCTTGTTTGTTTTAATGCAATGATTAATAATAATATTTTAGTATAAATTAAAAGAAGATCTAGTGAAAATTCTAAACCTGATGGGAAAGGAAAGAGACAAGCATGGGCCATGACTATCCCACATAAACTGGGGGTGTAGGTGTTCTTCAACTTCACACCGATGAAAAATACATCGTATAGAAAATAAGAGATGCTGCATGATATAAAAGATAATAAGAATATGTCATAGGAGAAATCCTTGCCTTAATGCCATTTACATAGCTGAAATAGGAGATAATAAACTGGGTAGCTTATAAAAAATCAGAAATCTATTTCTCATGGTTTGGGGGGCTGGGAAGTCTACATTCAAGTACCAGCAGATTTCCTGGTTCACACACAGCAACTTCTCACTGTCCTCACCTGATAGAAGGGGTAAGGGAGCTCTCTGGAGATTCTCTTATAAGAGCACTGATCCCATTTATAAGGGTTCTACTCTCATGATGCCAAAGGCCCCACCTCTTAATAAATACTATCCCATTTGGTTTCAACATACAAATTTCAGGAGACCACAAATGTTCATACCATAGTGATCTCTAAGAAGGTTCATTCTTAAAAGATAACACATACCTAAATTAACGTGCCTTTAATGGTAAATAACAGCAATGCATAAGATAATTAAAATAAGTTTGGCAGCACCTTGTGCTAGGTTGTAAAAAGACCTTCTTTTCCCTCCAACCAAACCCTTTCTTAGTACTTGAACATTGTGAACTGCTTTGGACAAGGAGACATTGATATATGAGGTCCCAAAATTAAGTGTGCAAACTTGCCACCGTGCATTATAAACAACTCGGTAAGGTTTCACGACCTTGATATATCAGTGTCTTGCAGCTGTGTCTGTGTCAGTGGTGGTGTCTCGCTGAATGTCATTCATTATGGCTGTTGTGTATTTTTGTTTACCAGACCCCGACAGCTCTGTTAGTCACTCCAGGAAAAGTTCTGCTATTGCTCAGAAGGGTGGAATAGGCACTGACGTCAGTACATAGTGTCCCAGGGGGCGTCCTTTAAAGGTGATCATCCTGATGTTCAGCAATGGGGTGTGCAGCACTTTTTCTAGGATGAGTTTGTAAACTTAATTGTTGGACCTTCTCAGTGGCACAAGCAAAGGTTCATGAAGTAATGGCAGAGTGGAGCTCGCTTTCTTATTGGCCTTGGGGGCCTGTACTGTGATGCTTACTGCTGAGTGATGCGGCATTGATCCCTCTCCCCTCAGTAATACAAAGCTAACTGCCAGACACGTGAGTCTGGAGCCCATCTGAGAAGAGCCAATCCCACCCGAGTCAGTTCAGGTCAGAAAAGCCACCAAGAAACCCACAAAATTATGAAAAGAGGGAAAATTTCTTATTTGAACATGTATAGATTGGGGTGACTTGTTTCATAGCAATCAGTAAGGGATATATACTCGTGCTTGTTATCAAAAGTAAAACAAGACAGTGCAAAG
>NW_003852409.1:21815503-21816794 GCF_000181295.1 Otolemur garnettii | reverse complement strand
CCTCAACCCATTGCCGCTCACAAGACAATATAAATGTAACAATCGGGCAGGTAACTGCCCACTCTTCATTGATGTCTCAGTGCCGTGTACCAATAGACATATACTTACATACAGTGGTGTGCCTATGTGTGTACCACATGAGACGGAGATTTTGCCAATTTTCCTTTTCAAAAGGAGGCCTTATATTGCATATTATTTTTCTTATTACAGGATTTCTGACTTCTCGGTTTTCTAATCAATAATTCTTATGAGGCTCTCTTTGTCAGGTCGTGTAGTTCTAATCCATTATTTTTAATAGCTGTAAAACAGTCCCTTGGCATAAAGGCACTATAAGTTATTTCACCAATTTTGCTCTTTGTCACATCGTTACCACTTTATACCTGAATGAATAATGCTACAATCAACATCTGTATTCCTACATCTCTATAACATGAGTGTTTTTGTGTGTAGACATCAAGTAAGAAATGCTGAGTTAAAGATTAAGGGTATTTTACTTTTAAATAGCTGTTGCTACATTGTTTTCACAAAAGACTCTAACAATTTTTGTGTCCATCTGTATCAATGAGATACATAGACATCTAATGAACATGAAGGACTATCCCATTGTTACATTAATTTTTATTCCTTCAACTTCTAGCATGTGTGTGCATCTTTTCATGTACCTATTAACCATTTGGTTCAGCCTTATGAGAAAAAAAACAATTTAAATGCTGTGTTTTCTACTGGATACGTTGGCTTTCATTTCAGTTTGAAGAAACCTTTCTCTTGAATAAATAGCAAAATCATTTATACCCTGTTAGTATTTTGTAATAAAAAAATATCAACCATCCATCATTTGTGTTGCATTTTTAAAATTTGATTATTTGTCTTTGACAAATTTATGGCGACTGATCATAGAACTCATTACAATTGAGATTTTTCACTCATTCTAGAAAATGTATATTTATCTTCTGAATTGTGCCACAAGATGACATCTTTCAAATTTAACTATTTATATAAAATTAATTTGTTTGATATGAAACAAATTTTTTTTCTATGTGGACAAATAGGTATGCCAACACCATTTGTTAAATAAACCATAATTTTACCAATGATTTAAAATATCACATTTTTTTCTATATTGAGTTTTATACTGCGTTTTCATAAAACAACCATATTCTGGTCTACTGAAGTACTTATTCATGACTAGGACACCACTGTATTGACTTATTAACACTGACTTTGCCATAAACAAAGTCATTAATATGACTTTGCCATGTTCTTTATCATAAGAAATATCACTCAGGGCTCC
>NW_003852409.1:21814063-21815069 GCF_000181295.1 Otolemur garnettii | reverse complement strand
ATAAGAAAAACTATAAAATATATCTGCAGTGTAACAAAATAATAAATTAGCCCCTCATGCCCACAACAGTTCAAGAAGTAGAATAGCACCATTGGTTCTGAAACCTTTTGTGTGCTCTTCATCAGCTGAAAATTTCCTTCTATTCCCATGTATAAGTAACAGCGATTTTAAATTTTTTCTCAATTAGCCACTTGCGTTGTTTTTATAGTTTTAGTAGAACTGCTTGATTTAGGGGTACATATCTTTAATTTAAACCAGTAGAAGCCAAACAGTTTTCCAAAACAGGAGGACCAACATAAATAAAACCCCGCCAGTGAGGAGCAAAACTCCTTCTCGTTCTGCACGCTTCGTAGCGTTTAGCGTTTAGCGCTGCCGGGCGCCTTAGAGCTTATTAACGCAGGAAACAGCCGCCCGTTGGATTTGCACCCTGTTTCTGATGCAGTGAATATCCTCAGATGTCATCGTCCAGCCCCGTTGCTTTGTAGTGGAATGCAGGGTCATGTCTTCTGCCCGTTTTCTCCCTTTTTAAATGTGAGGTTGTCTTTCTCTCACTGATTTGTGAGAGTTACTTACACATTCTGCACGCTGGCTTTTGTCATTTAGGTGATTACAAATGTCTTTTTCCATTTTGTGGCCTGTCTTTTCAATCTCTTTATGGGGCCTTACAATGTTCCTAATATTAAGGAGGCTAAATTTATGCTTTTACTTATGTTTTGTTCTTTCGTGTTTTGTTTTAAAAAAATCTTTCCTTCCTCTGAGGACATAAAGATATCCAATTCGGGGTGGAAGGGGGAAGTCTTATTGGTTTAGCTATCATGCTAAGGTCTTTAAATTACCTGGAAATGATTTTAATTTATGGTGCAAAATAAACATCCCTTTTCATGTTTTACCTTGCCCTGAAGAGCTACTTGTCACAGCACCATGTTTATTAAATAGATTATAATTTTCCCTCTAATCTACTTTTCTGGTTTTGTTACATTTTATTTTGTTTTTCTGGTAGATTTTT
>NW_003852409.1:21791195-21814043 GCF_000181295.1 Otolemur garnettii | reverse complement strand
TTTTTTATTGTTCACTAAAATTTTGATCATAA
The DNA here is from genome assembly GCF_000181295.1 of Otolemur garnettii. Lineage (NCBI taxonomy): Eukaryota > Metazoa > Chordata > Mammalia > Primates > Galagidae > Otolemur > Otolemur garnettii. The sequence goes on along the minus strand of NW_003852409.1, from coordinate 21,814,011 downwards.
ATAATTCCCAGGTTTCATTGAAGGCATTTACTGCACTCCTTGCAATATATTTTTTTAATTAGGCCATTAATACAATCTAATAAATTTATAGATTTTTTAATATTAATCATTCCTACAACAATTTCATATTTGTCTTGGTATATTTTTAAAGCATCATTGTTAAGTGCAATTCACTAACATTTCATTTAAAAGTTTTACATTTTCTTTTTGCAGGTTTTTTTTTTTTTGGCCAGAGCTGGGTTTGAACCCACCACCTCCGGCATACGGGGCCAGAGCCCCACCCCTTCAAGCCACAGGCTCCGCCCAGAAGTTTTACATTTTCGTGGGTGGTTCTTTTATCATGTCATTGCTCTATATTGGTTGTAAGGTTATACTTTTCTAAAACAAGCAAAAAAAAAAAAAATTAGAAAATGACATCCTGTTTGATTTTGTTCTCAGAAAGTCATTTTAAGATTGGAATTATTATTTTGTTAGATTTTACTTCATAGAATTTGCTGGTAAAATCAGCTGTGCCTGTTGTTTTGTCTATGGTAATATATTAAAATGTTTCAACATCATTAATGTTGATAATGATCGTTCAGACTCTCTACTTCTTATTAAATCAGGGTTAATAAACTATATTTTTGAAGACCTGATTCAGGTAAGTGGTTTTCAATTTAATGGAAAATTTGTTTATTATAAACATTATCTCTCTTTCTATTAATTATGTTTGACATTATAATTTTGCCACCTTTCTTTTTTTATTGTTCTTTATGCCTCTCTTTCTCTCACATGGCTTTGTCTGTATTAGAAAATTCTAATTTCTGTAGATATTTTAATTCTATTCTAGTCTAATTTTAATTATATCATTTTATTTTGATGTATTTGGAAGCAATAAACTGATTTAATTTTATTATTATTTTAAATTTCAGGATAATTTGAGGGTACAAAGAATTAGGTTGCAGTGTTTACGTTTGTTAGGTAGAGTCCCTGTATAGTAGTATCCTGCCCCCAGGGAGTGTGCCACGTACCCCCACATTGTGCCTGTTAAGTGGAAGCACCATTCCTCTTCCCTCTCCCCCCATCTTGAATTGAATTGAATTTTTCTCTCCTATGAGTGTGTGTTAGATCGTCTACTGGCTTCATGTTAGTATTGAGTATGTTGGTTTTCCATTCTTGTGATACTTTACTAAGAAGAATGTGTTTCAAGTTCATCAGATGCATTGTATGAATCTGACCAAGGGTTGAAAACTAGAAACTACAGAGAACTCAAATTAATATAAACTACTTTTATGTAGGAGACGCCAAGAGCCAGATGACATCCGAGCAAGATGATCTGCAGGTGAGACGTGGACCTCGGGCCAATCCTCCACAGGAGTTCCTTGTGGAAGAAGAGCCCATGCCCTCAGCATGTAGTCATTGTTAATTACTCCCCTCACCTGTATCATTCTGTTTCAATAAAAGGCTGGTGGGGAGGTTGGTCGGGGCTACCCGGAAAGTAAGGCTAGCCCGCCTTCCACAAGCTTGTACTTCTAATCCGCCTCTCACCTGGTTCCTTCCTGCGCTAATCGAGACCAGGGCCATAGGAGCCCGACGGGTCGTGACACCTTTTAGGTATCACTTTACTGCAAGACAAAAGTTTTGATAGAGAAGATTTCCATAGGTGCCAGATTTAAATATATTCTAATGTTTATTACCATTTATTCTTTGATCCATGGGTCATTTAGAATGTCATTCTATTTCTATTTCTGAATATATAGAATATTTCTCTGGTATGTGTGTGAGGGAGCACGCATGTACAAATATTCATTTATTTGTATCTACTTTTTATCTTTTCTGTATCAAAATCTAAGTTAATTTCATTTTGGTCCAAAAATTTAGTAGATACTCATTTTATGAAACTTATTGAGAAATGTTTTGACGTGGAAAATGGTCGGTTATTTTAAACTCACTATAAAATAAGTGTTGGGGGTGTATTCCACTAATCAAGCTGGCTACTTATGTTAATTCCTCTATATTCTCCATCAGTTACTGATAAATGCATTAAAATTTTCATTATCGTGTGTATTTCTCATTTTTCCCCTTGTGGTTTCATCATTTTAATTACATAATTAGAAGCTGCATTATTAGGTCTTTATGTGTCTAAAATTTTAATATTTTCTTAGTAAATGAAATCTACTTTGCCTAAAGAATAACCCTTTTTGCCCCTTCTAAAGATCTTTCTATTTAGCTTTAGCATCCAAGCTTTCTGAAATTTTAACAGCCCTGCTGTCTCTAAGGCTATGAGTTATTTTCCTGTTATGTATTTCTATGGCAGTCTTTCAATCTCTAGATGCATTTGTGTTTTAGTTTTTCTTTTGTAAATAGTGTTTACATGGAGTTTATTTTTTGCATATGTCACAGATTGTAAGCTATTTAAATGTGGAGAGTAATCTATTTGCCTTGATTGTGATTATTGACATAGTTGGATTCATATCGATTTTATGTGTGTTTTCCATTTATTCCAATTTTATTTTACTTTCTTTCTATTTTATCCTTCCTTTTGGAATGAATTCATTTTCCTTTCTTACTAATTGGGAAGCTATGTACTCTTTGATTCTTTTAGTGGTTATCTAAGAAATTATAGTGTGAATATTTAAGTTAATGAAGTATGAACTTATTGTATTTACTTTCTGGGGAAAAGTATTCCCAAAGCATATCAATGAACTTGCATTCTGGTCAAGATCCTTCTGATTTATGATATTTTGATGTTTAAGATTTGTTTACCAATTACCTTTTCTATTTTTTTAACCTCCCAAAGACTCTTTAAATGCATCTTCCCTTGTCTACCCGGATTCCTGGCTTCATATAAATTATCTTTCTGACCTTAGAGAGCGAGGCACTTGGCTTTCTGCTTCCAGTCGGCTCAGAAGTTCCCTGAAAACTCGGAGTGTAGGCTCCCGGTCACTGGCAGATACTCTTAGTAGTCAATTGTCTGACGTGCTCTCATTTACCTTTGTAGATTTACACTTTCCCATAGCCTCCAGCTCTGGATTATTTTCTGCGATTATTTTTGAAGGTGCATTTTTTTTTTAATTCAGTATGTACTTAGGTTTTGTGGACTGTCTAAGGCATCTGTGGCTATATCGTCTTCTATATTGCCAAAAATGTAAGTCTTTGGCCTTTTATGCTACATATGTGATTTAAGAGTTTATTTATTTTATTTTGGAATCGGATGCAATTCCAAAAGAAACACAAAATTAAATTAAACTAAGTTAAATTACAATAAACAAAATAAATGAACTCTTGGGATTATCCTTAATGGTCAATAAATATATTAATAGCTTCCGTATAAAGTGACACATTTATAATGTTGTTTTCCTGGTTTTCTGATTTCATGTCCAGAATTGAGATATGTTGACAACTGAGCGAATGTCAAGTTGCCAGGATATGTAGATCAGAATTGCCATAAGGAATTCATCTGCATTAAGACCTTGAACTCTAATTTTGTTTTCTAGCTGGGGAAATATAGGTGCCCTCACAAACAAGAAAGTGAGGGTCAGCTTTCAATCACTGGGGCAAGAATTAAGCATCAATTCCCGGGCTTCTGCCTCATGTTTATTAGATGCTCTTTCTCAATCAGACATTCCACTTTATCACTGTCATCTTGTGGGACTCTCTAGACAGATGTGATGCCCTTAATCCTAGTGTGACAGTTGGACTGGGAAGACCTACCTTGGAATTTCCTTGTCTGGGTGTCCCTGAGTTAGACATGCCACATTCTTCCTTCCAGGTGGTGCCTCTCTTTAGACACCTAAGATGAGAAGATGTGGCATTAGCAGACATAAATTTTAGTCCTGGTTCTGTCGTCTTAATTCTATGGCCACAAATAATTCTTCTGTCCATGCCTCTGTTTTCCTCTCTTTAAGGTGAGTGATTTAAAACTTATTCCTTCCCAATCTGGACCTGCTGGAAATCTTCAAGGGTAGAAAGATTATAGCCATTATTGTGACTGGCACCTCAGTCTGCTTTCCTCCAGGAGCAAGAGAGTTAAGACAGCCAGGATTCAGCAGAGAGAAGTTACCAATTCGGAATATACATAATGATTTTCCTGGTTTCCCTCCGCAGTGGATGAGCAGCACAGAATTGTGAGATAAGAAGTTCCAGCCTCATGTCTATTTGTGGAGGACCTTTAGGCCCCAGATTGCTTGAGGAATTCACCTAGTTACAGAATTACTTGCATGAACCCGGGAAGGAAAATTAAATTTACACGTGTAACATTTCTGCCATATTCTAACAGATAAAACATCTAATAACAATCTTGCCTCAGCCCCACGAGACAGACAGCATTCTGCTTATTTTACAGATGAGAAAAACCAAGGCTTGGAAGAGCTAAGCAGGTTATACCTCATGAAATGATGAGCACATAGCGTTCCCGGAGGTGGAACTGATGTGTAACTAATCCCTGTAGTCTGTTTCTGTCCATCACCTTTCACTGCTTATGGACTTGAATTTCGGTTTTGCATCTATCCTTGTAGGGCAGGGTACTGGGTGTCAGAGAGCATCACACAGCCCCTCCTGCCCTCAGTTATCTCCACAGTCAAAGATGCTGAAGAGTATTATGTATCCCATCTTACTGTTTGTATAGTGATTAAGCTCAATAATATGCATAAAACCTTTTTGAAAATTTGGATGTAAATAGCAAACATATACCTTGGGAGATTATCCTTGGATGAGAGGACTACTATGAATAGAGTGTTACTCTGGACCTAGACCACCTAGTTGGAATCCTGGCTCTCATCTATTTCTCCACCTGCAAAATGAGGATAATACAAGCAGGTGCATGACAGGACTGTATGAGGGGTAGAAGAGTGAACGCACACAGCACCTGGTAGACACTCAGCAGCGTGAGGTGTTCTGGGTACCACCTTGTGTCTGGCCTAGAGGACTATTTTCACAGAGCTCTGTGCTGTCTCCTCATATATAAAATGACTTCCTCATGGTTGTGACCGTGTAAATTATCTAAGAACTTTGTGCACTTTGGGCCAGAAAGAAAAAAAAAAAAAGTGGCCCATAATTCTTCCATTTATCTTCTTTCCTGCCTTTTTTGTAAATGCACTTCCTTATTGATTTGATCAACAAACAGTAATCAGGTACCTACCTTCCGTGTGCAAGAATCTTGGATGACATCCTGGGAAAGTGAGGACAAGGGGCTGGGGCTCGGGGAGTGCACAGAGGAGAGGGCAGCTTCCCCCAGTAGGATATGGGAGTCTTTCCACTAAAGACAGTACCTTAGGCTCGGGCAGGAGACCGAGCAGCAAATGAGACTTTTTTTTCCCCCCTGGCAGGAGCAAAGCCCTCAGGGAATTTCCCTCCATGCTTCTCTTTTCCTTTTAGTGGAGCTCTGTGCTGGCGCTATAAACCCTCCAAATGAGTTGAGATCATTAGGGAAGCTTGACTGATCACTGGTGAAAAAAATATAACAATTAAAACCAGAATCCTTGGAGCGAGAAGCTTGGGGAGGTGTGCAGGGGAGAAGGCAGCAGGGATGACTCTTAATAACAAATACTAATAATGGCAGGAATTGAGTACTAATTAAAAGTTTTTTTTAAAAGAGAAATTTAAAGAGATAGAGAAAGGAATCCTTCTGTAATATTTTGTCTTCCTGGCATCAAGAAGCCTTATGGCTGAGGGAGAGAAGAGAAGAACTAGGAGTCTGGAGTCTGGGTTCAAGGACCATTCCTGGGTGGCACGAGGGATCTTAGTGAGCTTGTTCATCTGTCTGAGCCTCAGTTTTCTCATTTGCAAACTGGTGTCCAGCTTCCCATTTCATGGGATTGTTGGTAATGAATGTGACCACTATCACTCTCCATAACTTGAGTGTGCTACAGTCTTTCCTCCAAAGAGAAGCATTGACTAAGAGTTGTGAGAAATGACCTTCACAGCCTGACAATTTTATGTTTCCACTAAAGAAAAAGTGATATCTGAACTGGTATTTCAAATAGGTAGAGGAAGTAATGAAATTCGGGATTTGAATGATATTCTTGAAGGAATTTTGCCCCCAAATATCCCTATTGCTGATCTGTAATAATCTTTGGTTTTTTTCCCATTAGACATTCATTTCATTGATGTGTTCCTTCACGCCTTCGTCTTTCTTTAATAAAAACGCAGATGGATGATAAGTCATCACCTGCTACTAACGATGAACACTGCGTTAACTGGTAACTGCTTTCCTTAGGAGACGGTTGTGTGTAAGAAAAGGAAATAATTGACAAACTGGAAATTTATAATAGCTGATATCATGCATGTCTGGGTGGAGAGAGGGTTGGCTTCTGAATCTTAAAAATTCAGCTGGTTGTGATGCACCATAAGCAGACAAAACCAGAGACTATGGAATGATTCCTGTGTGTCTCTTTAAAGGTGTTTCTCACCCAATGTGCATAAAGTCAAAGAGAAATATGTCAGAGAGAGAAATTAAAACGCAGAGCAATACATAACTCACCGCAAATCAAAATGACAATTACAAGCAAAGCTGGCTTTGACTTCAGAGTCAGTTTTTCCTTCTGCCGTGTTCCATGTGGACATCGCTCCTGGTTTCCACGTTCTCAGGACTATACCTCTGCATCTTCTATATCATTTTAAGCTTTCTCATTGGTTACCAGATGCCTCTTCCTCACAGAGTTTTCAGAGGCAGCATGAGCGTGAAGAATCACCTTACTACCTTTTATAAATGAGGCTTCCAAGGCCCCCAACCTCAGAGATGCCGATTCAGTAGTTGGTAGGATGGTCCAAAATCCGGAACTTTCAGATGCCAATTCATTAGTTAGCAGGCTGGACCAAAATCTTTCCTCCTTCCCCCAAACAGGCAATTCTGATGCAATTAATTCATGGGCCATTCCTGGAATAGCTGGAGACAAGTGTTAGATGAAATCTGAGTTCAAGTCCTGGGTCCTGCCATTCACTAGTTCTGGGAATTTAATACATTTCATCAAACTGCCTCTGAGACCCAGGTGCATCATCTATAAAAGACATAGAAAAAAAATCTGCCTCACAGTGTATAACCTTAAGAAAAAACGAGGCAATGTCCAAACTTCTGGTGAAAAGTAAGTGATCTGTAGTCTTGGGGTGGAGAGGTAAAGGGATGTTGCTAGAGTAATATTGCTTGGGTTCAAATCACACTTGAGACTGTTCCCAGCTTTATACTTTTGAGTGAATTCTTTGACTTCTCCCTGCCTTAATTTCTTCATCAGCAAAATGAGACTGATAAAATTAGGAAAAATCAAAATGTCATGGTGCCTTTCTCCTTAGGTCATTTTGACTATCAAATGAAATGTTCTTACAAAGAACTTGGAACCCCAATTGGCCCTGACATTACTGATATTTAAAGAATAATAATTTCTTGAGGATAGAAATCACTTCTGGTTCTCGAAGGCTTGGAGCCTAGAGCTATGGTAAAAAGTGGCTAATAAAGACTGTTAAGTTAACAATACCACAAAAAGCGTCAGTGCTGGGAGCAGCCCCCTCTGAGACCAATTCTAGATGACGTCAGTGTTTCTAAAATAAGCACTTGACTGCCAAGACGTCCTCTAGCAACTGAAACCAAAGCATCCTCGTCTGAAACCAAAGCATATTCCAAGGGAAATTTTATCCACATGCTGCGTCTTTAAACATTTACTCTTAAATCATCTGGTTATTATTTGGATGAAACAATTTGATATCCAAAAAGAAATATGAGAAAATCACAGCACAATTTCTTTCCAACAGACAAGAAACTACATGTTGGTAAACAGACATGCCAACCAAAATGAAACAGCAGCTGTTGCCACCCTAATTTCTTTCTCCCACCCTAGTGTCTTAATATGTATTTCAATCACTTCACTCAGTTTTTTTTTCTTTTATCTGTGCATTTCTTTCTTTCTTTCTTTCTTTCTTTCTTTCTTTCTTTCTTTCTTTCTTTCTTTCTTTCAGCAACACCTTCAGGATAGATGGATTTTGTTCTCCAATTCTGCAGCAAAAGACAGACAGGTCTCCTGTTTGTTTCTACACTGTTGGTAGAGGAAGAATTCTGGGAGGAGTTCCAATCGCATGTGCAAAGCTTTGAATAACAGATACAATCTTGCTGTTTTTCATTAAGATGTTTTAGCACAAATGTGGCACAAAGGGAAGTCCCTTAACTCATAGGTACATACACTCAGATGCACAGGTAGACTTCACTTACGTTGGTGCTTCATCAGACTGACAACTATCTCTATAACACAGGCAGAAAGTGGTGGGGGGAAGAGAAGGAGGAATATGATACAAAATGTAGAAAAATAAGGAACTAGTTTTAGCAATTTTTCATTAATGGGTTTAAGAAAAAAACATGAAGGGTTTCATAAAGAATGAGTAGGATTGGGTGGCGCCTGTGGCTTAAGGAGTAGGGCACTGGCCCCATATACCAGAGGTGGTGGGTTCAAACCCAGCCCTGGCCAAAAACTGCAAAAAAGAAAAGAATGAGTAAGATTTTTTAAGCACAAAATTTGGTTGGACTGTGGATTGATAGAAAGCATAGATAAAAGGTCCACAGGTTCAGAATAGCAGAATAATTTAGGAACAAATCTGGTGTTCTTATGAGTCGGAACAGACTTTGTGGAAATAATCCCTGAATTAAAATCAAGTTTTAAGTGATATAAAAGTTCCCCAGGAAATAGAAACTGTAAATTAAGTCTTGTCTCTGATGGCTCAAGCCCAATGGGTCTTCCAAATGTGGGTTCATTTTCTTCAGTGATGAGAATCTGTCTGGCCCAATAGTTGACGGCATATTTGAAAACCTACAGTTATTACATGCTATGAATTTTCACTTTCTGCTGATGCTTTTCCTTATCCATTGGGTTACATAATTACAAACATAAGTGGTCTTTTCTTACAATGCTATCGATGGTTAAGAAAAATAGCAATGTATTCGTTCATTCATCAACTCATGAAATTCATGTTCTGGCTTCTCAGCTAATCACTGAAAAGTTGGTAAGAGATTAAACCCTGCCCTCATGCAACCAGTGGCCTCACAAGGGACTCACACAAGCAGTGACAACACATAGCAATGGACACATGATGAGGGAAGTCTCAGGCATGGGGATGCTACATCCGAAAGCCACAGAATCCTGCCTTGTGCAAGGTGCATAAGTATAGTCTCCAAAATTACATTGTCTCTCCTTGGACTAAATTTCAGTTTCTTTAATACTTTCCCACACCATCTTGTTTCCTCTTCCATGATCATGGTCTATTCTGTCTTCTTCAAAACTGGGAGAGGTACCATGTGCCCCTTTTTGCCTGCTTAGTTTCTCATAGCCAACATTCATGCTGGGTAGGCATCTTACATTATTTTGTTCTGACCACCAACTATAACCCCAGAAGGTTACCCAGGCATACACAGATATGATGAACACATGCACACACACACACACTTAAATATACACTGATACACACATTTTTGTAGTTATATGTTTTTGGAATTGCTTGCAGCCTATATTTCCAGGACTTTTCTTTCATATTATTATATTTCCTCATATTAGACTCAGTTCATTTCTCCAGGCTGTTCAAATCACTTTGAATTCTGCTTCTGTCATCCAACGTATTGCTACAAACATGTCACCTACATATTTGATGATCATGAGCTTTCACACTTCATCCAAGACATTGATACAAAGGTTGAACAGGGCATGACAAAGGACAGAGCCTGCAGGCTATTGTCAGCCCCTGTCCTCAAGGTTGGCATTGATCCATTAATCAGCATTCTTAGGGACGTTCTTTCAACTAGTTACAAAGGCAGTCCAGCGTACCTCGAGTAAGCCCCCATTCCTCACTCTATTCTACAGAGACATCAGCAAAGACTTTGTGAAATGACTCGTAGAGTGTTATAGAGGCTCTCTCCTCTCCCTTCCCTTAATCTGCCATCCTAGACCATGAATATCAGAGTGAAATGAGGTCAGACTGATTTGACTTACTCTTCCTGAGCTCATGCCATGACCAAAGTGAAAGTGGTAGCTCTCTCTGTCTGATTAGAACTTCAGAAATTGGGAGTGGTAAAGGACTCTAGAGATTATCTCGTCCAGCTTCATCATTCCGCACGTGAGTCTCAATCTTTAAAATAACTTTGCCTATGGTCACATAGCCAGTCAGAGTTTGAAATGTAGTTATAACTTATATTCCTCTTTTTATATTTAGAAGGAGTAGAACTGACTTCAGAAAAGTATTTCTCAAAATGTATTCTATGGAATATTACTTCTAGGCTAAAAAAAAAACTATGTTCAAATGCATTTCAGAAACCACCATGCAGTGCCATGTCAGTGATTCACAATATATGTGATCACTAAATATTTATTTTTTTGTCCCCTATGCATCAGATACATGCTATAAGACAGCTTTTTTTTTTCTTTTTTAAACCTCTCATAGATATTTTTTCTAGAGGGGGAGACACATATTAAATATCCAATTATTCATGTAGAAATATCGCTATGATTTGTGCTTTCGTCTGAAGAAATTTGTAAGGTATTCTAAGAGACTGAAAAGAAAGAGTCCTCTCTGAGAATGTGATATGTAAGTATGTAAGAACACTCAGATAAGAAATATCTCAGTGAGGGAAAGTTGTCCGCCATGGTTCTGAGAGGATTACATAGGAGTTAAAGAAGGGATTTGTTAACCCTTTTGTTAGAAAAAATGCAAACATCGTATAAAACTTACGTGTATTGATGCACTTTGAGCAGTGGAGTCACTCAGTGTCTGGCATGTTTAGACCATTTCACTTGGAGGTAAGAGCACAGGCATAGGGCCTGCCAGGCAGTTTTGGTAAAGATCTGGAGAGAGGAGATGGCCTCTTACATATTGACCTATTGTTAGAAATGTTGCACAAGCAAACTTCTAACCTCTTGATGATTTTTAATTAGTATTTTCCAAGTTTGCCAGGTTTGGTGGCTCATGCCTACAATCCTAGCACTTTGGGAGGCTGAGGCGGGTAGATTGCTTGAGCTTGGGAGTTCAAGATCACCCTGAGCAAAAGCAAAACCCATCTCTACTAAAAATAGAAAAACTAGCCAGGCATGTGGCAGGTGAATGTAGTCTTAGCTACCTGGGAGGCTGAGGTAGGAGGATGGCTTGAGCCCAAGAGTTGAGGTTGCTGTGAGCTATGATGCCATGGCATTGTACCTAAGGCAATAGAGACTATGTCTCAAAAATAATAAATACATAAATAAACAAGTAACAAAAACAAAGAAACAACAACAATAACAACAAAAAATTTCCAAGTCCATTTGACTACAGGATTGTTATTTTAAATAAATATACTTTAATACATGAAATTCTGCAGAGTACATACTAATCAATATTAGTTTGTGATCTCTCAGGCTACAATTACATTCCATATCATCCTTCAGTGGTAGCAGAGCCCATCATTTGCTTGATTTCTGCTTTAGGGAGTTTTATTAGTTTATTTTTTCCTAGTAAGTAATTCATGTGTTTATGAGTTCACCCTGGTGCTAGCTGGTTTACTTTCATACAGATAGCCAGTGTCAGGCTTCAAAAAAGACAAGCCCACACCGTAAATCCTACCCTTAACCATGTTTACTTGTGGATCCTTTTTTCTTCATGTCCTTCTAATCACTCTCAACACACAATGTCATCTGTTTTCAAAAGAGAATTCAATTGCTCATTAATATTTAGAAAAACTCACTCCTACATAAAAATCACCTTCTAGAGTAATTAGCCAGCAATGAAGTACAGATTTGTGTACATTTCCATAGGCTGATGTAATCTGATTTTTAAATAAGGAAAGAGAAATGAGATTAGAAGGAGGTAGCAGGTCATCAATAATAAAATAATAACAAAATTCAGCATGGGAGCAGGGCCTCCCGTCCACGGCTCTTTTTATCATTACAGTAAGGCAGGGATTCACTCTTCAATGTGCATATGGGTCACCTGGGGACCTGGCTGAAGGACGATATTGATTATGCCCATTGGGGCTTGAGATTCTACCGAGGGATTGTTCTAGATTTTGGACCACCTCTATGAGCCTGCGGGTCACCTCTGGAGCGTGCCTGTCTCTGGAAATGCTGGAGAGGAAAGTCTTAAGGCTCACCTGTCAACAAGTGAGGGATAGAAGCTAAAAACCTGGGCTCTTGGTTCTTTAGAGCAGAAGTTCTAAGTTATATGGATGTAAAATAAATAAATACAAATCAAAACTTCCAGGGACACATGGGGAAGAGAAAAGGGGAGGAGACTGCCCCCTTATTTTAAGACTAGGGGGCTTTATTTGCTCCCCCATCTCACAACTTGACTCCTTCACATGATTCCTAGGATCCTGTCTCCATAAACTACCTGCCCGCATATCCTCATGATGGGTCCTATTTGTGGGAGAATGAGTTAAAGAAGCACAATAAAAACAGTAGGGGAACGTGAGTGGCCCAATTGACTTGTATGAGTGATTAAAAGCGTGTGGATCCCAGAACACCAGCAATAACATCATCCAGGGACATTGGGGAGATATAAATTCCAGGGTCCTTCCCTAAACCAAAGGGATCAGAATCTCTAGGGCTATGTCATAGCAAGCCATCCATACGATTGTGATGCACTTTAAGTTTAAAAATCCAAGATTAGACTCATCAGAATATTTCTTTAGTTCTGGGAGTCATCGGATCATGAAGAGGATGGACAGATATCAGAATAATATCAGGTTCTGTTAGAGAGGGTTCAATGTCTCTCTAACAGGTGAAGCATCTGGGGCAACAGGTGCTTTGAGACCATCATTGCTGCTACCTTGTAGTCCAGAGAGTAGAAGCAAATTGCACAAAACCTTGGAATTGGGAAAGAGGAGACTTGGGGCTTTGAACTCTGGCTTAAGACAACAGACACAGTGCCCCCCCTCCCAGCTTCCTTCTCCCCGTGAGCAGGGTATAGAGAAGCCACGAGGACAGGGCTTCTCTCGCCAGAAGTCACAGCATGCGTTCTGTTGGTATCGATAAATCCCAGGAAAATGCAGACAGATAAAGCATTCTGACATTTATATCCAGCCTGGAATACATGAGAAGAGTAACAGGAGAGGATGATAGCACATCATGAAGCTTTTATTAATGTTAGACTAACTCCGTGGGAGCAATGGTTCATTTTATTGCTTTAATGTCACACTTTCTCCTTTCCTCTGATGGGCAGAGAACCGGGGCTGCCACTGATGTTCAATCAGCAAGTGAGAGAAGCAGGTAGCGAGTGCCTCAGGTGTGTCTAGCGGGGATGGATGAGCCATAAGAACATCTGGAAGCACATAATACTGCACCTTCCTGCGAGCTCATGATCTAGCTGAGAGAGCACCACAAACTGACAGACACAGACTTAGCCTGTGTGGAGTGATCAAGATGTTCCAGAAGCTATATTGGGTGACTCCGCGAGTATCATTTCATCTAAAAATACACACAAGCTAACAAGCAAAAGGACAATGTGATAAGGCAGAACTTATCTCATTAGAGACCTTATCTCACACCTGTGTAATCAGGTACTCAATGCTGTTAACGTGGATTCTGAGAAGAAAAAGACCAAGAATTGTAACTCAGTTGTTAATTTGCTGTGTGATCTTTGTCAACTCGCGTCCTTTCGGAGTTTGTTTCCTCATCTGTAAAATGAGGCTACTGAACAAGCTGAGCACATGCCAAAATTATATTCTATGGAAAATTTCCCTCTAGGGCTGCGGCGAGATAATGTGGGAGGCGCAATACAAGATGTTTTAGAAATACCATGTTCCACAAAATTGAGCAGTTTTTTTTCCCCCTGAAGGACTTCTCAGAACATTGAGGGTGCTTCTGTTTTGGGAATATGTAAGAGAAAAATCTTATTTGTAGCATTTTGTGAAGTTGTGAAGTTGTAGCATTTTTCAAGTTGAACAAAAGCTGCTATTACATAGCACTGATAACAGCCCTTAGAATAGTGTCCCAGAACCAGGATGGAATATGCCAGGAATAACATCTGATAAGTCTTCCATCCCCATAGTTCTTAGACATGGTAGCTCACTTCAGTTCACTTAATCAGTCTTTAAAGGATCAAGTTCAAGGTAGTGAAATGCAAGGCCACTTGCCCCAGAGGTGGCATCATAAAGAAAAGCTCTGGGGTAAATAATGTCCTGTTTCACTAAGACTATATATACCTACATTTGTCCAGTAGATTTACAATGTGTCTTTAAATAATTCACTAATTTGAACTCTCAGCAACTCACACTTAGCTTTATGTACTCTATATTATTTTTCAGTGAGAAAACTGAAACTTGTCATGGGAGCATCTGACTTCCTCAATGTCACCTTCCCTGCCCCCTTCCTCCCACATCTACTCACTTTGTGCTGAGCACATTTGCTTATTAAGATTTCTGCATTTCAGGATGTGCTGCCTCCCCCCCCTGCCCCCAGCATCCTGCTGTCTTCTCTAGAGTCCAGCCCTGGTGGTCAAAGACCTGGCAGCTTTAGCAAATAGAGAGAATAAAAGAGACCTCACAGGCAGGGAGGCCGTTCATGTAGAAAATGGTGCTGCTGCTTGGACTTGGTTCTGGTGATACTTCTGGCCAGGCACTTGCCCTTGGCCTGGTGTCTACAGCAGAAGATCTCCTCCCCCTAAAAAAAAAAAAAAAAAAACTATATGAATTAATTGGTTGTACATTTAAATGGGTCTTTGAGAAACCATCATTCTGCCCCAGCGGGGAAGGCACTCCAAAGAAAGAAGTTTAATGGAAAAAATGGGAAGGTTGGGGTGGGAAACCAGCTGACTGAGCTTGGTCCCAGGCTCTGCACCCTCTGCTCCCCCCTCCTGGGTGAGGTGGGGAAAGTCACCCTCTTCTTTCAGCCTTTATCCCTTAGTATTAAGAAAAAAAAAAAAAAAAGAGGTTTCTAAAGCTCCTTTCAGCTCTCACATACATTTATTTTTTAATGTGAATTGACCAAGTCAAACTTAGCAATCAATGAGGTGACCAGAGTCACATCAGATAGCCCTCATGGCCATTATTTGAATTGGGGTACTTGAAACCTTCTCCTGCCAGCGAAGATGAAAGCGTCATCTCTGAACTCAGCACTGACCTTTGGCTTGAACTTGGCGGTGCTTTTCCCATTGCCATTTCCAGCTGGGTCCTTGCCCCCTGCAACACAAGACTTTTTTGAGAGAATGTAAACGTCTCTGAATGATATTTGAAAATAAAATATAATTGATTTCACAGCTCCTTGAACCTCTTCTATCAGAAATTGATTTTCCCCCTCTTCTGTTTCACACACTTGAAAATGATTTGAGAGATGACAGGTAGAAACTCCAATGCATAAATGTTCTTCACTCTTTCTCCCTTTCTCTTTAAATTTGTTCCTGAGTAAAGAGTGAGGTGCAAAGTGTGTATGTGTGTGTGTGTGTGTGTGTGTGTGCAGTGTGCTGTCACATATATTCAGACCTGTATTCACATCAATGTCTATGTGTTTGTGTGTGGCCACCTATGTCGTAAATTCATTTACTTATGCATATTTATTTTCTTTACCTGTGTATCTAAGAGCAAGATTGGACATTTGTGTTATAACCGTACATAGCAGCATTTGAGTGTTTTGTGCACATGCGTGCAGGCCTCTCAGTGTGCTTGTGATTTATGCCTCAGTCAGACTCCGCATCAACAGGTGGGCATGTGCCCAGGTGTTTGTGCCAGTGTGTGTCGATCCATACAAATAAGCAAGAGCTTGTGTTTGTAACGAAGAGCCCGTATAGTTAGTTGGGCATTCTAAAGCACATCTAGCCTTGCTATAGCCTCTGCTGCCCAAAGAAAGAATAACAACCCCAACTTTTTTGGACGCACTGGACAGATCCTGCTGCTTTGGACAGTTACGATGAACCATGGAGTGCTCTCCTCTGCCAGCCCAGTATTAGCTGTCACTTCTTCGGACAGGATAAAATCACCCAACTGGACAGAATCCTAATTATCTGGCAAAAGAAAGAGGTGTGGCAGATGCCTCTGAAGGACCTGGTAACCCCTTTCCCTGCAAAAGCCTAGGGACTCGTTTGGCTCCCTAGAAGCCACCCCTGGAGGTATTTTTGAGTGACACATGGGTGGTGTTACCGTTCTGCTGATTGAAATGTTGGTGTGGCAGAAGCTGTCGGTGCCAGACAGCCCCAGCACACCTACTTTCCATTCCTCGCCCACCTAGATTTGCGTGAGCGGCAGATCTGTGCTTCCTGTCAGTCAACCCATCGCTCTGAGCTGGCAGCGCTGCCAAAGTGGTCAGTTGTGACGGTGATGGCTGGTAGGGGAGAAATTGGGCTCGTGTTCAAATAGGACTTTGGCTTCTTTAGCAGTAAGAATGAGCTCCCACCTGGGGCCTTATGCCATAACCCATGGAAAAAACTGTAGATGCTCCTATCAGTGGAAGATGGACTAGGGTGTGGAGGCTGTCCACAGATGAGGACAGAGTGGGCTTTCACAGTCTGGGGGTGGGGGTGGAGAGTTAGAATGAATGAAAGCACATTACTTTGGCAGCATGGAGACCGAGGCTCAGGTCTCCATCCTTCTAGTCGATGGCTACACATCTTAGGGCAAATCACTTTAGAAGAATCTCAGAAGGAGACTGGGCTTATTCTCAAAATCGTGACAGTCTGGCCTCACTCTTGTATAGGGGGAAGAATCCCAGCTTCAGTTCCTGGGAGGAAATCTACTCCAATAGGTGGAATATGTTTGCATATTATTTTGCCAACCACAGAAGTTGTAGTCCCAGATCAACAAAACTGGAAAGATCAAGCTCCAGCCCTTTCCTTCCTTCTGGGCTCTTGCTCGACTTTTCACTGATTACCTCTGATCATGCTGGGGTGTTTCAAATTATTATACGTTCAAGACATGTAACAGCAACCTCACCCATCTCCTGCCCAGACTGCTTCCCCGTGAGCCGACCACGTGCAAACTGTTACCCCCTCCCAACCCAAGAGTCACCTTTCACCTCTTTGCCTGTGACCCATCTCTTGACAGCCAGCAAATCCTCTAACCTCACCTGACAAATATCACTTTGGGCCATCTCCACGGCCTCCACCCACATCCAGCCTGACTAGCATCTTCTTTTGCTTGGAATTTTGCAATGTCCTGCTTCTGTCCTTTTCAAATCCCTTCTCCACACTGAAGCCAGGGGTGGATCTATCAGGTATAGAACACAAATGTCTTAAACCTGTAATTGGGTAAATGAGGTGAAGGCTATGTTGATCAGTAGGATGTAAGCACTCCAATTTGTACAAATAATCAACACATTGAATCCCATCATGGCATAAGTGTATTTATGATCTATGTACAAATGACTTAATAAAAATAATTAATTAATTAATAAAAAAAAAAGAATTACAACTTTGTCATATTTTGCCTTCATGATCTTTTAGGATAATGTGCAAATCCATTAGCATGGCCTGCAAAGACATGTGCGTTCAGATCTTTGTCCACAGCCTTATCTCCAGGGTGCATCCTAGCCATTATCAGGGCCTTCCATGCCCTGGAGTGAGCCCCTCTCTCCTCTCAGCCTCTTTCAACACTATTCCTCCAGCTGAGACACCCAGCTTTCTAGTCTATCTGACTACCTCCTACACATCTTTCTGGATTAAATATCTTTTCCCCGAGAGGGCTTTTATGTAACCCAATGCAGGTAAAACTCCCTGGCCCAAATCATTTACCAAATTCCACTTCTTTTGCATAAAACTCATCACATTGCATTAGAATTGATTTCTTAATTGAGAGTCATCTTTGTTAGAATTCAAAGCTGATTTAGGATAGCAGGCAGGTCTAACTATGAACTGAAATAGCACAGTACTCAACCCTGCTCTGTAGATACTTGCAGGGGAAACAAATAAACAGATACCAACTAATAACATTCTAAATATAATTATGCTAAATTATTGCATATTAAACCTTCTTAAATACAACATAGACTTTGAGTGTGAGTTCCTGAGAATAAGAAGTTGTTTCTTACACCAATTTGCTCCCCTTCATCCTGAGAAATATGGTTTGCATATAGGTAGGCACTGCAGTAATGTTTAATAAATTACCATAGTTTAAAAGTAAGTACTTACTTCATTTCATGCTATTCAAATTGTGGAACAGACCATGTCTCGCCACTTTTCTTGCCTTAATCCCCCTAATCTCAAAGGGGACTTTATAGGGACTTCTAGCCCTTCTGGGGAAGTCAAGCCAAAAATCGCACACTGTCAGGGAGAAATCTTTTTTGAGTCTGGAGTTATATGTCAAAAATCTGCAGAAATTCCCTATTTTATACCACAGCATGTCTATGTTTGTTTTAATATAAAAACAAGGCTTTAAATTACTTGCCATGAACAGAACCAATAACGGGGAAGTATATGCCATGCATATCAACTGCTGTCGTACTTTTTTGGCCCATGGCCGATAAACTTATTCTACTTTGAGAGTGAATGAAATCACCATGGCTAACTCAGAAGGATGGTGTTGCCAGAGATGCGCTGTGAGCCTCATGGCCTGCCAAATATCAAAAAAATCATTTGGGGATGTGATTCTGGGGATTTCTCTGTATAGTTGTATACAGAAGAGGTCTCCTATACACAAATCCGGTCATTAACTCCGGCAGGAATAATTGTTCACTGTTATCTCCCAGCTATTTTAGTCCATTTCTTGCACCTCCTACTAATGCCCTCTCATTGCAATCCATTTGTTCTTTTATTCAGAAGCCTCCCTTCTGCCCTTTCTCTATCTGCCAGACGTAATTGCACAGACTGACTCATGCCCTTCCATTCTCTCATGCAGAGAATACCAAACTTTTGAGGCCTCTTGCATTCATTATTCCCTTATCCTCATATACCCTCACTATTGAATACCATCTGCAAATTTAATTAGCCAGCAATTTATTCCCATTGCCTAATCGCTGGTGAAGTTAAATAACTTGATGAAAAGGAAAGAGAAGAAACTTTCTCACATGCTGTGTACAGAATAAAGAACACCAACGTTTTGTGTTTGTTATTTATTTATGGACTTATTTATTTTTACCTCTTCTGCTTACTGTGAGGGAGGACCCAGGTGATAGAAGGCCACGCCAATCAGAAGTCAAAGCTATAAAAATACGTGAGGATACAATGGACATGTAAAAAGTAGCTCCAAAAAGGGACAGCAAGGAGCTCCTCTAAAACAGCACAGTTGTTTGTAGCACAAAGCTGTTCAATTCATTTCAGAATATTTTTTCCCCTCTGAATACTAGGTAAGCAATTTTAAAAACAATTTAGCAATTTTCGTAGCATCTGCTTATATAGTGTTGTCATCTTTTGGGAGCTCTCCTTAAAGAATCTGGATTTCTATTAATACTTTGTTTTCCACGTCCTCACAATCTCTTCTCTTTCTCTGATTTCAGAATAATTTTTTCCTCTCTGAATCAGCCAGACAGTCAGTCCACCTGGTTCTTGTTCCAGCTGTGACTTGCTGGAAAATATTTCCTGACCTCTAGGAAATAATCCAATTCCTGCCATCAGAGAAGTTACGTGGTCTCATTTTTCTCCTATTACTTTAGACGATTTGAACCAAACAAAGATGGTCACATGGCCCATTAGCCAGTGTCATTATGGTTCTTCATTAAGTTTTGCTGAATTTCAGGCTCTTAGAGAGGGCAGCATCCGTCAGGAAATCTAGTAGATCTAGTGCTGTGTCTCTTTCACTGCTTACCTTCATCTTAAAGTCTTATTTTAAAGTATAAGGGAACCTATGTGGATTATTTAAACATTGTGTCACTAAAACGTATAATAACATGGGCCAGTGGAAATACTACTGGCCATCATGTTGGAATAAGTGATCTCTCCTATTAATTAACTTGTCTGATTGGTTTTGCTCACTAACTTCACTCCCTGTGCTGGTTTTATTCTTAAATGAAGTATAATAATCTATATAGTTTCTCCAACTATAACTTGAATTAGATAAAGATATTTTATATACATTTATAACACATGATAGAGAATAAATTAATGTTTAATGAATAGAATTTGGAGAGTTGTTGAGAGTCCTACTTGAGAAATGAATAAAAGTGTTAAATGAGTGCAAATTATTAGTAATCATCATCATCACCATTCACAACTGTTATAACTGTGAGATTGACTTTGTTTACCTGGGATACCTTGAAAATTTGAATTCAGTAAATGTTTCTATAATACATACTCACTGTTTGTTTTATTAGTTTATTCTGTTTGGTCTGAAATGAATCTCTCTTTCTAGTTAAGTAGGTGACAAGAACTCAGGGTCCTGGTTAAAATGTTCACAATCTTTGTAAGGGAGGGCAGTTGATTATTTCTGAGTCCTACCTTAACATCCCATTGTCCAAAGGTTATCAGATGAATGGCATCACTAGAGGCAAAATAACAGTGGAAAATATTAAAATTCAAATTAGAGGATAGAAGCATATTCCTTGTTCTACCAACACTCACTGTTGCCTCCTGTGGTTGGCAGAATTTTGAGATAGTCCTCAACATTTCCTTCCTATATTCTATATACCTGGTATGATCCCCTCTTTCCCCATGACTTATGATTATGATGGGATGATTTCATAATTAGGTTACTTTATATGTTGAAAGCGAAGGGATTTTTGAGATGCAAATAATGTCCCCAAGCAGTTGTCTATACATGAATCAATAGGGGGAAAAGTTGAGGTGGGCCTGATATAATCAGTTGATGCCTTTAATAAAAGATTCTAGAATTCAGAGAACCAAAGCGGCCTAGGTGCTCTTCATCTGGTCTTGAAGTGGTCAAGGGTTATGTGGTGCAGCCTGTCACATGACAGAATTGTGGACAGCTTCTAGGAACTGAGAACCTTAGTTCTACTACCAAAAGTAACTAAATGCCAACAACAGGGAAACATGGAAATATCCCCTGACTGCAGATGAGATCCCAGCCCTGACTTTAGCCTGGTGGACCCTGAATGGAGAACCACTAAACTCAGACCAAGACTCCTGAATGACAGAAGCTGTGAGATAATAAAGCTATGGTCTTTAAGCTGTCAAATTTGTGGTAATGGAAAACTCGTATACCTTATGTAATGTCTACCCTTGTTTCTTCATTATTAAAAAGAAAATCAGAAAATGACCTTTTATAAAATCTTAAAGATGTAACAACCAAGATATGCTTATAATTTGTATTCCTCAATATTTTGTTTAAATTTCATTCTTTCCCAGATCAATGTAACATGTATTGATTACACTTTTCAGGTGCTTCCTTCTTCCTGCAGTTCCCAATCACCTTAACTGTATACAGTTCATGTCTTTGTTAATAGTCTCACCAGCTACTCAAACCTAGAAATATTGGGGCTATCCTCTATTCTTTCCTCTTGATTCTCCACACTGGATCAATTGTCATCACATCTAAGGACTTTTTCTTAGGGCTGGCCTGTCCTGTGTTTCCTTAGTACACATCCGGACAATTGCTCTGGCCTTCACATGAAATTGTCACTTCCATTTGCTCCATTTCTTCATTGCCATCGAGTTATCTTTATCAAAGGAAATTTCCTTTATCCACTCACCTGCTGAAATGCCATCTGAGGATTGTGATCTTTAATGCCCGGCTTCTCTTCTTTCTCAAAATGCTCCCTATATTTCCGTCACACTTCACTTTCCATGAATGAGTTTAGTACACCCTTTCTTCAAAGCTAAACAGGAAGGACAGGTTAAAGTTCTAACCCCCAGTACCTGTGAGTATGACCTTATTTATAAATAGAGCCTTTGTAGATTTAATTAAATTGAGGTCATTAGCTTGGGCCCCAATCCAATAGAACTAGTGTTATTATAAAAAGAGGAAAACTAGGAAGTAGACACCCACAGAGATAAGAAAGCCCTGGAAACACAGAGATGCACAGGGAGAAGTCAACTAAACAGAGAAAGAGGTAAATATTGGAGTTACGTTCTCACAGGCCAAGGAAAGCTCGGGGCTACTGGAAACCCTAAGAGGCAAGCAAGGATCCTCTCCCAGAAGTTTTGCAGGGAGAGAATCTCAGCACTTTCATTTTGGACGTTAAGCCTCAAGAATTGTGAAATGATAAATTTAGTTGCTTTAAGTTACCAGCTTGTGGTGCTTTGTTACAATAGCACAAAGACCTAAATCAATGAATATGCCAACCTCTTTCAATAACTCATGACTTTCAACAAGCTACTTGCTTTCCCTGAGTGGAAATCCCTGCAAAGATGTCTCAGGGCCTATCAAGCAAGACACATCTTCAGAGAATTCTTTTAGAAGTGCCAAGTCTGCTTTCATCTTCTGATTCTCTCACAATGAATTTTCTTTTATTTGTTTATTTATTTTTTGGAAATGAACATAAATTTGTTGAAAATGGTTTTGAGGTAGGTGGAAGGATATTTAGGCACAACTAATTTTCTATCTTTGCTGTAGGACTTTTCATACTAAATTGTTCAGTAATAATTTTGTGGAGGGAGAAGTGTCATACACTGAATGGAAAACTTCTCAAAGGAATTGTGGAGTATAGTTTTCCAGGGCTTGTTTGTTGAATGAAAAAACAAAAGCAAAACTTAAAAATTAAATGAGACCTTTGCCAGCTTCATGTATCTAATGAGATTTAACTTAGGAAATAAAATACTCTATTTCATTTTTGGTTTGTCCTTTAGAGATCTTATAAGGTAAGATTCCTAGTGTCATTTCATAAATGAGGCTCAATAGATGAAGGTCAAGGCATCACTTTTGTTCCCACAAGAATGACAAGCCTGAGAAGCCAGAGGGTGGGTACCAAGTCTCCCAAATCTCACTAGGCCATGACACTCATGAGAGCTGAGTAATATTTTTCATAATGAAGTGACTGATCAGGTGATGGAAGCTGTAATAGGAATTTAAAAAATACAAAAAAAA
>NW_003852409.1:21787539-21789581 GCF_000181295.1 Otolemur garnettii | reverse complement strand
GATTTGAAATAACAAAGTTGTTGTTTTCCCTCACCCTTATATCACATTTGCAGAGAATTTCTGTTCCATATTGGACGGTGGCTAATGAGGTTCTTACTATAGAGAACATTGCCACATTGCCACTTCTGATGATAAGTCATTTGCCAAAGCAATACAAAAAGTTACACCTAATTTCAAGACAAAGAAAAGAAGAGATTCTGTCCAGTGCTCAAAGGGTGTTTCATCAGAATTAATGGTGAGTCACACTGATGTCTGTGATGGCTGAGACATGGGGCTATTAATGAAAAGAGACTAGTGTGGCCTCCACAGTTACGGTCTCTGGCTGATCCACTGCTGTTCTGTTGGGCTCACTCTAATAAAGTTTTCAACAAAACAATTCCAGAAAAATATTTTCAAGGTCACCAGAAAGTTCTACCTCACAACACACCGTAACCAGTCTCAGAAATCATTTCAGGTGACCTGTGACATTATATGATGAGGTCTGAGTCTCTCATCTCGTTACTCACCTTACATCCTGGTCAGCACACTCTTCTGTGTTTCTCTGATGGCACTGGCTCTTTGCCATCTTTTTTGTGAGTTCTCCGTTATCTTCCTGACCTCTTAATCTTCACAGAAATATCAATAGATGGCTTCTCTTTTCTACCTAAACTCAATCACTTGGTGATCACACCCAGTACTTTGTAGATTCCACTTATATGCTGACCCTTCTCAACTGCGTATCAACAGTCTTGTTTTTTTTATTTATATCATGCTTTCTATAGTTACTCATAAATTTGGTATCTCTGATATATTGTATCTAAGCCAAAGCCTGTAACATTTCATTGCCAACATCCTCTTATTTCAGTCTTTTAGTAAACCTTGTTGTTGTAATCTTCAACATATATCCAGACTGTGTTTTGCTGCATCCACTAGCACCAAGCTAGTCCAGGCCACCACTTTTACATTGTGGTATCAGTGTGCTAATTGGTCTCAGGACTTTTATCCTGATTAAACCACTCCTTTCTATCTATTCTCTCACATCAACTGGAGTTAATGTGCAGAATTTTATAGTTACTTTCCATCTCTGTCTTCATAGGTCCTAAGACAATGACCCTGAAGTCCTACACAATCTGGCCTCCAATTATCTCTCTGACTTTATTTCTTTGTTGTCTTCTCTCTACTCATTCAAGTTCAGTCACCTTGGCCTCTTATTATTCAGCCTGAACACCTGCTCCTGGCTCAGAGCCTTCAGCTGTGTTCCCTCTTCTTGGAAAGCCCCCATCTGCATGTATGCACAGCTCTCTACTTCTCACATTTTTGTTTAGTTGCTTTCTTTTTCTTGGGATGGCCTTGCCTGAGCACTCTACTTAAAAATTTAAGCCTCCTTTCTTCTTTAATAATCTGCACACCTCTTTTGTCTTATGTTTTATTCCTCTGGAACTTATTATCTTTCAAGTTATGTATCAATTAATTATTAATCTGTTACTTCTACTCTTCCCAACTAGAGTTTCAGATTGCTATCTGTTTGGTTGGCTTCTGTATCTCCAATTCTTGGAAAAGTGTCTGAAACCAAGTTGGCCATAAATATTTTTTTAATTGGGTGAACAATAAATAAATTAATAAATAAGGTTAATTTGATGCAGTTTGAGCTCTTAGCAAGAGCAACCTGAGACTAAATGCCTAGTCGGCCTAAGTACGTGTAATCTATCGATTTTCTTAAATAACATTACTAAAAAGTAATTTTCCTGGCATTATTCAGGCAAGGTATATTCAGTGAAATTCAAATTATTATACCATAGCAAAACCATATCATAATTGAGTAATCAACTAGTGTCTACAGACAAAAATATTTTAGTAAAGAGTTTAGTGACCACAGGGAGAAGCCTCATCTCAAGGTATCATTTATTATTTTTTCAAGGTAGCATTGTGTTATTTTTTCTCTTAATTTTTTTATTAAATCATAACTGTGTACATTAAAACATTTATGGGGTATAATGTGCTGATTTTATATACAATTTGGAATGCTTACATCAAACTGGTTAACATAGCCTTCAACTCACTTA
>NW_003852409.1:21784319-21787075 GCF_000181295.1 Otolemur garnettii | reverse complement strand
TTATGAATTAGGCTGCAATAAACATTCTGGTGCAAATATTTTTGTTGTAAAGTGATTTGATTCTCACTGGATAAAAGATTCAAACTTAAGACATGAAACTATAAAGATACTTGGAGAGAGTGCAGGGGAAAAACTTGAAGGTATCATTTAATTGCTGTATACAGACCACAGAACAAGGAATATCTTACCAACATCTAGTAACATAATCAGACTCTTTCTATGTCTAACTTACTCCTCAAATAACCTAAAAAGTTTTGAGAGAGATTTTTTTCAATTTCTTCTTATATTTCCCTTAAAAGGGCTCACTAATACTTGCTATACCATTAAAGCTGTTTTCTTCTATTGCAGGGGTGGAAATTGAGAGAGGATGAGTAAGTACACCAATTAAGAAGGAGGCAGAAAGATCTTCATGTTCTGTAGTTAAAAAAAAGAATCAAGTATCTTTTTAAAATAGAAGAAAAGAATGTGTAATGCTTTCCATGTTCCTGTGAGAACAGTCTTCCTAGAAAGTTTTCATACTTGCTAACAAGGTAGCTATTAGAGAATACGTAGAGACTTGCTCAGTAAAACTGTGGCTGTCGATGGGAGAGGTTGGGTTTCTCAGTGATCTCACAGAAAACACCCCATTCTTATTTCCCTGAGTCTGAGCATGCTAAGACAGACATAAAAATGTCAGTGTTATTAGAGATAAAGTTGTATTAAAATAAATGCGCTCATCTGCAACCGTGCTAGGTTATCTGAGAACTTATCCTTCAAAATGTGTACAGGCCCTTAGAGGCTCAGGCTCTACTCCGTCACCCAGTCTACTGTGATCTCAGGGCACAGATGAACAGAGAAAGCTGCATCTCGACCCTCTGAAAGAGAGCTGGGTAAAGGTCCTGTGACGGTCATGCTAAATTCCTTCCCTTACTCCCACTAATTAGAGAATTTACTTCTTTCTTATTAATGAAAGAGAAGTAGGGTCAAGAGAAATCGGAACCATTTCCAACTTTTATTTCCTACAATAAGAAACATTTCTCTTATCTATGGGGTTGTAAAGAATGAAAGTTTTTTTCTCTTTTTCTCTTTTCCAGAAAAGAGAAATCAAATTGATTCTTATAGAACTCCTTATTTATTTCCTGTAAAAGTTGTAATAAATGGGAGAGAAAACTTCTCAGCTTATAAATAGTTATCTAAATGCAACAGAACACTTGGTAGCCTGAAGAGGATGTCTCTTTTTTCTAATATGAATAATGAAAATTAAATCTAGTCCAGGGAAATTAAATCATTCCCATCTTAATTTGGGAAAAACATAACCCAAGTAGACTAACACTGAGATTAGCTGATCTCCTAAAGGGTTCCCCGTGGCCTAATAGCCCATCAAAGACCAAAACCTCTGCCCTTGACTCCAGTATTATAACCTGTTTGTTCCATCCTTCATTGCCCAAAATTTTCCTATTGACATTCAAGTGTACAAGCTGACACAGTGTGAAGTGTGCAAATTTTCTTTGCCAGCATAATAATAGAAAAATACAGGGTGTCTTAAGTTCATATATATAGAAACCACAAGACAGTCAATTATCTCATTGTGTTTAGTTCACTAAAGACAATGAGTGCAGGTGCCCCTCAGTATCCACTGGGGATTTGTTTTATGACCCACTCCCCCTACATCCCCTTAACCCTGAGGATACAAAAATTCAATGAATGTTCAAGTTCCTTGTGTAGGATTAAAGTATTATTTGCACATAACCTACACACATCCTCCTAGAAACTTTAAATCATCTCTAGACTATGTATAATACCTAATAAAATATAAATTATATCTCCTTAGTTGTTATACATTCTATTCAAATTTTGTTGTTGTTAAGTTTTTATTTTTTGGAATATTTTTAACCTGCACTTTGTCAGTCAGATCTATAATGGTGCTTGGCTACAGGGCTGGACTGTGTATGGAAAATTCCTGGAAGAATTACAGTTTTTTTTGAAAAATGAAATACAACTATAGCCTAGGATGAAGGAAGGAAGGGGGGAGAGAAGGGAGGGGAAGGGTGGGGTGGTGGGTTGGGACCACACCTATGGAGCATATTGCAAGTACCAGTTGGATCTATCAGGTGTAGAACACAAATGTCTTAACACTGTAATTGGGTAAATGAGGTGAAGGCTATGTTGTTTAGTAGGATGTAAGCACTCCAATTTGTACAAATAATCAACACATTGAATTCCATAATGGCATAAATGTATTTATGATCTATGTACAAATGACTAAATTAAAAAAAAAAGAATTACAGTTCTTAGTCAGCACCACTTCCCTTAATAAGTGCTTTTATAATGAATGAATGAAAGCTCTGTTTTGAATGTGTCTCCAGTTTGTGATAGATTGTGAAAAATTATTATGTGAAGATTTACAGGATGATTATTTTAGCATCTTACTCTACTTCACCTGTTAAAAGAAACTGTCCTATTATTCAACTTTCTTTTTCCCTATGGTGAAGGCTTGATCAAGACATGTGGACAAGTTTGGAAACATATTTATCTCTTACTTATTTTCCACTGAAATTTCCCACATTTTTAGCTCTCCCACATTCACACCCTATTCTTATTCTGGAATGAGTAAAGATAAGCCCTACCCCACCTGCTGGGTAAGTTTTGCCATGAATTAATGTGTGAGTACAGGCAGTTGGCCTAGGATAGATCAATCAGTTGGTTGCACTCATAACTTTGACTTTTGAAGGATTAATGCAGAGATGCAGGGATTGTGAAGGAATTGTTCATATTGG
>NW_003852409.1:21778590-21783845 GCF_000181295.1 Otolemur garnettii | reverse complement strand
CCATTCTAATTCTGTTGCTTGCAACCGACAACATGACTGTATAGAGGTTGGTACCAAGGACTGGAGTATAGTCAACATTTCCCAAGAAGGAAGGAGGAATTTGTGATAGATTACCTGACCTAGTTGAGGCTAAAAACAGTAGTAATTCTGTGAGAATTCAGGGAAGGAATTCGGGCTGCTCATGGCATGCAAGAGTGGATGAGCTCTTTAAACTGTTCTCTATGTGAGCCTGGAGTGACGTCTCCATGGAAGTCAAAGCTTTGGGAGATACGTTGTCACCGCCGTAAAGCAGTAGGAAGGACAGTGGCAGTGGCAGGAGATGTCTACTTCTAACAGCACTTTAAATTTACAAAGAAAAATAATGAACAGTGCAAATCCCTAATCTGTAGGTTTAACATTGCTATAATTCTCTTCTGTAAACATGAGGCATTGATTTGTTGCTGATAGTCTCTGCTCTTATTTGCTGTCTTGCTTGGGTCCAGTCAGCTAGTGTAGGATTGAGGAGCACAGGCTGCGAGGTCCGACCGCTTGGTTTCATATTTCAGCTCTACCCAGTGGTGGTAGAAGGACATGCAACTCATTGTCCTAGTGCTGACTTAGGATCCCGGTTCCTCAATTACTTTATCTGTAAAGTGGAGATAATAATAGTGTCTACCTCATAGAGTTACCGTGTGGTTTAAATTAATTTAATTTATACATAATTAACTTAATTTATATTTATGGTTATGAGAACATTATAAATAATTAATTAATTCAATTTTATATATATATATATGGTTATGAGAACATTATCTGAAACATATCATAGAAAGATACCATAGAAAGAGGCATGATGCTTCATTGGCCTCCTAGAATTTTGAAGTAAGGTGAATTAGGCTCACTTTATGTGGTTAACGGAAGAAGGGAAGACTAATTTTGTCCATCACTGGGATAGCGTCCTAATCAGCACTTACAGCCCAGAAGAGCCAGTGATGCTGTGGGTAGCACCGTCCTTCCAGGTAGAACAATTTCTTCTTGGGATTCTGAAGAACTGCCAGAAATCTACTCTGGACAAAAGTTCATTCAACTACGTTGCTTCATTTTGTCTCAGTGAAAAAGCATAGTTCTTATGTTTTAATCTTTTAAAACAAGACTTAGTTTAATCATAAGAAAATAAGTAACTCAGCATTATCTGGACAAAGGGGGAGATACCTGAATACCTTTTAAATTTTTGTTTGCAGCCTGTCAGCTACATTTTCTCCAATCCAAACATTATTTTAGCAATCTTGAACTTTACCCATCACATTTTATTATCTTATGGAAAAATGAAAGTCTACATGACATCAGATTTTGTTATTCAGTTGGTTTGTTTTTTGAAAAGTACAACATATTGACAGAATATATTTAATAAGAAAAGTTTTAAAAATACTGACCGAAAGAAAAAATGAGGAAGAGAAGGGTGATCAGGGGTTAGAAAGGAAAGTAGCACCTAATCTCAGCTTTGAGCTCCCACTGTGAACTCTGGATTTTTGAAGTTGATAATGTTTGCCATCTCAAAGAAGATAGTATTTCAAAAGTTTTTGAAAAGAGGTGTCAATAACTTTCTGGCTCTGGAGATATAAAAAGGAAATTGCTGAAAATTGGACAGGTACATTCTTCCATCAGGGCGTCCGGTTTACTAACGTCACTAGAGTTGGTGATACAGACACTGTCCAACTCCCTCGCCTTCCTGGGTATTTGTTCTGTAGGTCATGGTCACAATGGGAAGGAAAAATGTCCATAGGAAAGAAAAACACGGGCCCTATTTTCTCACTGTTTCAGCGTCCCAGGCTGTGTGATATACTTGAGTTTCTGTGAAATGTATTTTTTCACTGTCTCAAGGTAAATCTCAAGGCTGAGAGAAACTTTAAATGTTATGGAATTCAAATCTCTCCATAGAACTCCTCAAACCATACTGGGTAATTATCAACTTTGATTTTTAAAAAATTGTTTTATAGTAATATGCTTTATAATCAATGCAAAAGAGTAATGTTTTGTGCATTAACCATAGTAAAAAAAAAAAAAAGATGATAGTACAAATGTTTTTGAGTGCTGCTAAGGCAGGTATTGTGCTGTGGCCATACTACCTTTTTTTTTGAGACAGAATCTCCCTTTATTGCCCTCAGTAGAGTGCAGTGGCATCACAGCTCACAGCAACCTCCAACTCCTGGGCTTAGGTGTTTCTCTTGCCTCAGCCTCCTGAGTAGCTGGGATTACAGGTGCCCACCACAACGCCCGGTTATTTTTTGTTGCCGTTTGGCAGAGACCGGGTTCAAACCCACCACTCTCGTTATATGGGGCTGGCGCCCTACTCACTGAGCCACAGGCGCCGCCCGAGCATATTACTTTTAAGATAGGTGGATTATGTCTCATTTCTTAGATAAGAAGTTGTCCCTACTTCCCCATCAAAAATGCCCCTCTTTCATAGACACGTATTTAAATCCGATATTGTTTCACAGCATATGTTAAATGTCAACTTGTCTAATTTACTGAGCAATATTAATTGGGCATCTTGTATATGTGAATATCAACCCCCGTGGAAGGCATGCGGTGTATTTTTGGGTTTGGTTGTAGACAAAATGAGAAATTCTTAACCATGTGTACCTTAAAATCTAATGGGTAAAACAAGAATCCAAGTTAACAAGCCAATGAATATATGATTAAAATGAGAATACTGTCCATACTAGGAAAGGAATAATAAATAGGACCTAGTGGTCAAAGTAGGTGTCTGAAGAATGAATCTCATTATTACATCTGCTTGGGACCTTTGGACAAATTATAAAAAAAAAAAAAAACTTGCTTAAGTTTCTTTATCTTTAATTATGATAACCGGCAATAGGTTATCATAATTAACACACAAGTCACAGGTGACCAGCAATGTGAACAGTGCCCACCTAGGATTTGCATTATATAACCTACAAACTTCTGGGCAGCAGCCTTGAAGATAGAACAAACCCAACACATTGTGAAGGTAGAAAAATGTGTCCTCCTCTCAAAGTCGGTACAGGAAGAACTTTCTGGCTGGAGGAAGACATGAGTATAAAGACTCTGAGACAGGGAACAGCCCATGGATTTGAGACACTGAAAACTGGTCCGTGTTACCAAGGCACAATAAATTCGAATGAGAAGATATTGAGGAAACCAGGCGGGAGTGAGATAAAAAACTGGCACTTTGTTTGAAAGGCAGTGGTGCTTCACTAAGAGATTTTAAGAAAGGAGTGGCATGGTCATATGTGGGTTTTCGCTTGGGTGAATGAACGGGAGCAGGATGGAAAGTGAGAGAGATCCCCCCAGGGCCACACAGAGTCATCTAGTGAGGAGGGACTAGTGGCCTGAGTTACTCAGTAGTTCAACATAATTGTTTCTAATCGTCTGTCTCTGCTCTCAAGATGGGCACTTTAAGTTAGCAGGGACTGTACTTTCTGCACACTGACATTCATCAGTTCTGGCATACAAGAGATGTGAAATAAATACAAGGATAGGGAATGAGGAGGCATATCTTACGTGTCATCTCCTCGAGAGCGTGGCTGGGGGGAAGTGGTCTGTCACTAGAGGTCTTTTTAAATAAGTGCCCTTGTCTTCTCCTCAGTTTCCCCCTGTGCAGGATGAGAGACTTGAAACAGATGGCCTTGGATCACCCTGCAAATTCTGAAATTCTGTGATTTCTGAGTCAGGAAACCCAGTTTAGGGAACGCATTACAACTGTGGCTGTCCTCTTCCATTAGTCCAAATGCATCCAGACTCATCAAAATGGGTTTTGACTTGCAGGGACCAAATGTCTTCATTTAGATGAGGCCGGGAAGGCAGCCTTGCAAATTACACCAATTCTCCCACCTCCATTATGCTCCGAGCATTTTGCCAGTGCTGTTACAACCCAACAGCACGCGGCCAATTGGAGCAGAAAAGACAATAACCTTAATGGGAAGGAATTGGGAGCTGGGAGACGCCGCCGATTGTATTAAGAGAAATGAAATAATATTTAATTTCCCTGGTCATAAATAATCTGTCTGCCCACATTATGAGCATATCAGAGTTGACAGGGAAAATATTCACCAACATGGGGGACATGGTCATTATTTTTTCATTATTATTGTGTAACGGGGGTGGGGGGCGTATCAAACGTGCCTTTTTGTTGCTGTTGCTCTGACAGATGGAACTGCAGTAGCACAGGCACTCAGAATAGCGGTAATCCTCAGTAAGAGGCAGTAACAGTGACCGTACCGATTCCTCATTCATAGTGGGATCACAGGTTTTTATAGTTTTCAAAGTGCTCATTTGTTTGTTTCCTTAGAAACACCTCACTATGGGAGAAGGTATACTCTTTCTCAGGACAAAGCACTGAGGCCAACAGTTATTTAAGTATTTTGGCAAGGATACTCAAAAAACATTTGATAGAGCAGTCACCGCAGACTTTAGGCTTTCCCTGACTGCTTTCAATTGTTTTTACTATAACAGCAAGCTCCTGTGTCCCAAACTATAGAAACGGAACAATTAAGTTCACAAAATAATCCTAGAAAAAATACTATTTACCTCATTGCTGAATATCACTATTGTCACTGTTGAAATAACCCCCTTGGGAAGGTCGGCACCAGTGCTGATGTCTGATCCACTCTTCAAAGCAATTTTGGAGCTCTTTTCTGGGATGACCATTAGAGCTGTGATCATGAGAGTTCTGACAAGTGCCTGAATTCATCCTTAAAAAGGTGCTACATATCTCACTGCTGAATACCATTAAAGTCACCAGATGGCCAAGAGTTGTACTTTGAAGGTGGCCATAGAATACGTGGCAAGGAGGTATATAGCACTTTTTCTAGGATGAGTTCGTGAACTTAATTGTCCCACCTCATATTCTTGTGAATGTAGTGTTTTTATTCAGATTACCATTCTTTGTTCTTAAATAAATACATTTTAATGGATACTTTAACGGACATTTTAACTTCCATAATAAATGGAAGTTTCAAATCATTTGCTTAACATAGAAGTAGAGTTAATTCTCATTATTCACGGTAGTTGGGTTCTAGGAAGTCTTGGCAAACATGAACATAGCGAATGCTGAATTATTCCAACTAGGGGAAATGCAGGGCTTGGGTTCCTACAAGCCTCTGGTCATACATGGTCATCGCCAGTCAGTACATACACTTTTTGTATGTATGTTTCTGTTTAAAGACACCTTATATAATACATAACGTTGATTCATTAACATTGAACTCAGAATCGATGGTGCTGTAACTCATGCC
>NW_003852409.1:21757114-21778570 GCF_000181295.1 Otolemur garnettii | reverse complement strand
CGGGCACAGGGCAGCTGGACGGCTCCTCAGTACAATGTTTGGGAGGAGCCATTTTAAAGAGCAAAGTCACCAACAAAAACCCTGAAAAAATCCCAAAGTGTGGCGCTAACCAGATCATGAAAAGGACATTTGTTTCAATAGAAGATCTGAAACAAGAAGGCAGAGTGTTATTACCCTGTTCAACCTCACATGGTAACTCAAATTTTTTCACCACTTTGAACATGTCAGAATGACTGCAGAAACACCATGAGTGTTGATTTGGGGGTTGTAAGAAAAATTTAGCCAATAGATAAATTTAAAAATATGGAATCCACAAATCATGAGCATCTACTGCAGCTTTAAAATTAAATTAAAAGTATTAAATTTGATTAAATCCTACCTAGATATTTTTGCGGACCTAAAGCTCTTGATATGGGGCCTGTACAGATAATTTTTTCTTCTTGGTTAAAAAAAAAAAAAAAAGATCTGCAAAATTCAGTGTTAAGGACCTATTAGCCCCAAACGTGCAAGGGTTTTTTCTCCTTGACTTCCTCTGAGAATTGAAAGAAAAAGAAATCAAAATAATTTTGCCATCATGTTATTCAGTTTTCCATGATAGCTCGTTGTGTGGACCATCTACAGTTTTTGAAAACCATTTATAATTTTAAGAACTCTTTCAAACATCCCAAGTATTACACACAAACATTTGAAAAATACCAAACTTGCAAATTCACATTTTGGAATACTCCCATTGTAGAAATATGAAAATCATCCAGATTTCCTGCCTCTCAGATTTCTTCAAGTGTCCCCCCTCATCCCTACCCCCGGTCTAACGCTACTGTACTGATAGCCTGCTGCACGGCCAAGCTTGTTTTGTGTTCTATTCCAGTTTCTGAGAGAAATTTCCCCATGCCTAAAGAAAATCACAGGAGTTTGGATGGGTGACCTGTCTTCACTCTATGTCTAAGAATTCTTTCAACACTTTAAAAAAAATCCAGAGAAGTAAAATTGCTCCCCTTTCAACATGTATTTCAGAAATAAATTCACTCCCTCATTTTCTTTTGCAGAGTTCAAGAGCCAGATCTGAACTCAGCAGAAGAAAGTTTTCTTTTGCTACCAATTTATTTCCTCCATTTGGGGGAAGGGATCTTCTCTGGACTTGAGTTTTGTTTCTCATTATGTCAAAGTCCAAGCATAGGTCTCTCAGATTTGTTCAAAACTGCTTTCTATTTGCAACTTGTAAAACAGGAATAGCAAACACTTGTTACATGTGTACAAGAGTTGAATGAATGAGAACATGAGAGTTGAAGGGTTAGCCAAAATAAACAGAATTACAAATGCTTGTTGACTTTCCATAATCAGCATTGCTGGTGTGTGGAAAAAATAGAATTAACTAAGGGTTTAGAAAAAAAGAGGATTCTAGGTTTTGGTTTTCCAATGATTTAGGACCCAAGAAAATCATTTAGCCTTTTAACCGTAGACTTGGCCAATTCAATGTGTTAAGCTAGAGAGGTTCACTGAGGAGATACCCACGTTTGCTAAGGTATTCTGTTCCTGCCAGTCATTACACAAGTGAGCAAAGGAATTGTATGCAGTCCAGTGTCCTTGATTCTCAGCTTTGTATTTATACATAAGGTAATTCTAAGCTCTTCAGAGGACCTATGTAGGTATCCCATGAGATGTTTAAGGTACAGGGTGAGCACAAGGAAAGTGAGACATCATTAGATCATAGGAGATTCATTTTAACCTAAACCTCAGATTTCTCATAATGATAGAGAAAAGGGTGGGTGTGGTGGCTCACACCTGTAATCCAGCACCCTGGGAGGCCAAGACAGGTGGATTGCCTGAGTTCATGGGTTTGAGATCAGCCTGATCAAGAGCAAGACCCCAGCTATTTTTAGAGAGGCTGTGGTGGGCACCTGTAGTCCCAGGTACAGTGGAGGCTGAGGCAAGAGAATCACTTAAGCCCAAGATTCTGAGGTTGCTGTGAGCTATGACGCTACAGCACTCTACTGAGGAAGACAAAATGAAACTCTGTCTCAATAACAATAACAAAAAAAGAAGATAGAGAAATTCTACCATGTAGATGGAAGTGGTATAATAGAGTGGTAGGAAGGTGGTTTTTGCAGTAGATGTGCCTGAGTTCCAAGTCCCTCTCTGCTACCTACCTACCAGCCTGTGGACTTGAGAAAGCAGTGTAACCTCTGTGTCTTTCAGATCTCCTCTTTGTAAAAAAGGTTAAAAAATAGGCCTCATAAGAAGTTGGTATGAGAATTAAAGTAGGTAAAGCACTTAGTGCCTAGAACTATGGAAGGGTCAATCAATTCTAGAGTTTGTTTTATATATTTTTTTCATTATGTGACTCTGAGAGTTGGAGAAATATTTATTATACAAATGTGTCTTAATCATCCCTGTAAATACCATGTGCATTGTGAAATCATAAGAGCACCAATGTTAAAACAGGTTTGAATTTGGTAGTCAAAGAACCATCGGTGCTTAGGGTTGAGTTGGAAATGTTGTTTGAGATTGTCCAGTTCACCCTCAGTCATGTGTGAACAAACATAAAAATATCTCGGGCAAATACCTACCCTTAAGTTGTTCCAGAGACCACTAACATCAGGGGCACACCCATCTTTCACTTGTTAAGAAATTCATAGTCATATCATGTGACTTCCACGGCCAAGTCCTGGTCCTGCTACTATGGACAAACATAACACCTCTGAACACCATATGAGGACTTCAACACTGCTTCCTTATTCTATGCAAATTGAGAGTCAGGAGATAGGACTTTTGTTAAGTCAGATACGGGTTTAAACCGAGACATACCCACTCTCTAATTGTGTGATGCTGAAAAATGTTAAGGACCTCATTAAACCTCAATTTCATCAGTTTTACTACAAGGCCAAGGACAAGTGAATACGTGCACACACATGACTGCATGCGTGTATGTTGTGTCCTGTGGAAATTAAATGAAATTGTACATTCAAAGTCAGTAAGCCAGTACCTAGAGCAAAACAAGCATTCACTAAGTTGTTGCCACGTCTTAAATGTTGCTAGGGTAAAATGAATTCATTCTTCCCCTCTGACCACCTTTGTTCCTGATTGCATATTTCTCTGATTTTGAGTTTTTCCACTTACTGTCTGTTTTTCCCCTGAATGCACCATCTACAAGTATAATTCAGGATAAGTCTTTGCATTTCAGACAACCTGATCTGTAAAGAAAAAAATAGAGCAGACATGTCCTTCCTTAAGCTCTCCAGCCTCACCTTCCTTTCATCAGAGTGGCATCACGCCCCAGATCAATATTGAGTTTACAGTCAACTAATTACCCAAGGCTTTTCTTTTTCCTTTAAATTTTATTGCTAAAACACATGTCATTAAATTCAAGAGGATGAAAAAACAAAGGCCAGGAGAGATTTCTTTCCTTGCCAAGGTTATACCAAGGTTTGCTCAAGTTTGGGGCCCGGAAGGTACGTCTTCCAGCTCCCCAGACACTGCTTTTCCAGCTCAGAGTGCTGTTTCTCACACTGCTTTTTTCACATGGTTTGCTTTAACAGCTTTAAATTCTCTGTCCTTCATCTCACCTCTGGGACACAAAGGTCATGCTCAGTGTAGGAAGAGGGATGGTTTTAAGGACTGTGAATATGAACCAGGCTAGCAGAGAGTGGCTCATCTCCACCTGAGGGCAGGTAGCTTTTGCAAAGATGATTATAGTGACCTGGTGTCTCTCTGTCCTCCTCCATAGCCCACACTTACTCTGGGGCCCCTAGAGCTTGGCAGCTCACATGTGCTCTTGACTCTGGAGGTCCAACGGGCTGGACACAGCAGCCAGTGAGACTTAGGTCCTGTCTCATTCCTGTCTGTTGTTCCTCAAATATCCCTCCCCCAAGTCTTCTGGATGTTTCCAATGCCTCTGTTTCTCCTTCCATAAGCAGCCCTACCGCAGGCAAAGCATCACTGGTTGCCCCTCCAGATTGTCTAATCGCTGCTTCTGATAAGCACCCAAGTGGCTGCGCTTCTGCAGGAAATGAAGCAAGGCTGGCAGCTGGTTGTGTGTGCTGGGGGAGGGAAGAGGCACTCACAGAGCCCTTGGGGAAAACTCAGAGGAGCAATTTTAGAGTTTGGCAGCAGAGGGTGGGAAAATAGGATACAAGGAACTCAGGTCAAATGCAAGGAGCAGGATACCAGAAACCTATAGGGTAGTTAAACTGATAATCAGATTTTAAAAAGAATTCAGACTTGTAGATTCTATTTCTAGTAACAATTCAGTTCGGGTATTGCCAGGTCATTGGGTGTGAATGGAAAGGCAATTCTTTTCCTCACTTTATGGCACACTCTCTTCATTTGTCCATGAAGGCGTCCTCTCTTGATTTCTTATACTACATATATAGTTGCTGTTTGGTTGTTGGCTGGTTTATCCCCAACATGCCTTCTCTCCACTTGTATTCTTCGTGCATGCCCCCAGACCTTGCCCCAAACATCCACCCTAAGGTACCTGACCTGTGGGCTGGAGAGCTGCCACATCAGTGCAGGCTCAGAGATGTGGGGTGTGTTGCCAGTCAGGCTCTGGAGTGGTGTCCCACAGAAGCTTGGGCTACATTCCTTGGCTGCAGTAGCAGGCCTTGGGGATGGAGCTGCTTAACAGCAGCTGGGCCTGAGGGACACAGAGCAACAGCAACTCAGTCTCAGGGAGGGCAGGCACTGTGGCATCCCACGCCCCAGACAGTGGGGTTCAGTGCTGTCATGGCCTAGGGATGGGGGGAGGGGCACAGTAATGACTCAGACAATGGTGCAGAGGAAAAGACTGGTTCCTGGGGTGGTGATGCACACAGCAGGTCTGGCCCTGAGGAGCAGGGGACAACATTGGCTCCTTCCCCGGGACAAGTGCAATGGTGTGGGCTTCTCTGAGCAGCTCCCTCAGTTGGGCTCAGAATTGGTGAAACGGCTGTGAGTCCTCAGTGGTGAGGGCACCACATGGTGTGACTGTGATGAGGGCCACTGAGGACTCTGCTCACCTGCCCCTTATGGGAGGAACATCTGTCTGAGGGGATCCCGTTGACTCTGGGATGCTCCTGCCTGGGAGTGAGGGCCTTCAGGCAAAGTGTTTGTTTTTTTCTAGGGGGCCATCCTGGATTTTGGCGCTCTACAGTGGAATTTCTATCACTTTTTGCCCCATTCTTCAGCCTTCTCACAGCTACTGTCATTAGTATTTAGTTGTTTATATGTTGTTTTTCTTTGGGGGAAGGTACTTTTTTGGAGGAGAGATAAGTGTTGGGGCCTCCTAATCCTCCACTTTGCTGGCAACACACTTCTAAAGCTGATATTTTTGATCATTACATATAGTTCATCTATTAACCTTGTCTATGGTGTCGATTTTTTAATGATGATCTATAAGTTTGATATTTAAAAATCTATATTTTGTATTGTTCATATGCGTGGAATCATATTTAATAAGAATCTCTTTATTGTGGGATTATTTATTTGCCCTTGGAACCTACTGGTTTGATAGTATTTTTTTTTCTTTTATATAGAAGCTGCCGATCCATTTTTCATAAGGCAGAGACTTAACGTTGTTTCAATCAGATAGTGATCTAGTCTCCCAGAACCACCTATTAAATAATTTGCCCTTCCCACATTGATTTGTAGTCCCATCTCCATCATAGACTAAGGCACCCCTCACTGGATCAGGTTTTAAGAACTTTATACTCTTTATCAAAATACTTTAAATTCTT
Source organism: Otolemur garnettii (assembly GCF_000181295.1). Lineage (NCBI taxonomy): Eukaryota > Metazoa > Chordata > Mammalia > Primates > Galagidae > Otolemur > Otolemur garnettii. Next base: position 21,772,859 of record NW_003852409.1, on the reverse strand, counting down.
CCCCACTCGATAATCTGTCTATCGCTGTTCAAATCCATCACTGTGTATGAGTATGGTTTTGCCATATATTCATAACTGATAGAATCTTTCTTTGCTCTTTTTTGCCAGATTATCTTTGGTCCCTGTAAAAAATTCATTTTTCTGTGTAACATTTTGGAAAATTTGTCAAAGTCTTCAAAAATGTTAAAGTAAATGTTAAATTCCCAGGTGTTTCAGGATTTGAAACAATTTTGCAAACGCTATGCGGCATTTATTTAGCACGTTGCAAAACTGGATAACGTGTAGGGGCCGCTTGGCATGAACCAGACACCGTCCAAGATAATTTACCTGCTTCAGTAGATGCCTTTCTCACAGAAACTCCATGATAACTTCTTGTGCTTAGCACCATTTTAGAGTTAAAAAAAAAAAAATCTTTACCAAATTTATTTTCTGAATAGGTATCATGCTTTCTGTTCAATCCAGTCAGTTTGACTCAAAGGCAAGTACTTAGCCATCTATTATCTTTTCAGGTAATTAAACATTAATTAGACCTTGCAACCCTGTAAAATAGGCTCTCCTTCCTTCAGGAAGCTCCTTGTGAATATTTCCACAATCTCTGTGTCCCTAAGGGAAGTGATGGTTGCTCCCTTGAAACACCTGTCATGTCTTATCTGTGCTGGTTTCTGGGGGAGCAACAATCGAAAAAGAATTTGGGCCAGACGTCCACAGAGTAAAGATTGGGAATATTTATTTGCATAAGAGCTGTGGGGTAAATGGGATAAATAACATAAATGCCCTGGAGTTGAGCTGGCTCTGCTTGAGTTTGATACAACATTCAGTGGGAAGAATTTTAATGTTTAAATTGTATTGGTGAAAGAATCTAAGAAGGAAGAAGAAATTCTTGCCCTAAGTAAAATGATATATTCATCCTTAGTAATCTGATCATTGTTGGTTACAGATACACCTCTCTGTGTCCTAATGTTAGCTGCCTGAAGTGAAAATTCGCTCCTCAAAGTTTAGCTTTCATTATGGGGAAAAAGGAATATTCTCTTGCCTTCCATTTTTCTTCCATACTCTTAGTGGACTCAGACTTTGGGCTAGTAGAAATAATGGTTGATACCATCGTTAAATATAAATTGATCTTTGTTTCTACAACATCAAATGTCACAAGGTATTTATTATATTCCCTAAGCTCTGAAAGGACAAACAAACTATGTTAAGTAGCAAAAGGAAGCAAACATAAAATCCTTGGTGACCACATTTTAACGGTCTACTAATTCATGAGTTGACTTTCAACATAATAGGGGGTTACTGCTACAGCTTACGGTCCCATTTATTTTTACAAATTACATTAAGCTCTGGTAAAGCCCTGCTTAAAACTTATTTTAAGGGCCCCCCATTGTCAAAAAATGCAAGGTATTTATGGGGAATTCTACATGCTTCATAATCCATCCCTAGCTCCACCTCAGTCATGCCCTAAGCTATACCTGGCACTTGATGTAGACCTAGAAATCCTTAGGAAGGCCCAAGTTCTGTCTTGCCACTCAGATTCGGAACATCCCTCTCTCTACTGAGAATGCTTTTCATCATTTTTCCACCCTGGGGCAAGAGGGGGACAATGATAGCCCAAACCTAGCCCACCACTCATGAGCTAAGAATCGCCATTTTAAAACTATATTCTCAAATGATTGCAAAATTACTTTAAATAATAACATTTTGTAACATCAGACTAGGCAAATTAGGACCTGATGTTACACAATGTTATTATTTCAAAGCATCATACAAAGCTTCCTCAGAAAAATGTGACCATTTTGCACTTAGGAGGAGTGGCATGTTCCCCAATTTGTCCTAATGTATAAACCTCTGGTAGTATTACAATAATAAATACTATGTTAAATCTTAAAATATACATATATATATATTTAGTATCATGTGAAAATTCATATGAAAGTCAAGTGTAATTGCCCTTAATACAAGCCTTCTTGGAATACATCCACACTTGTTTATTTATTCACATATCGTCTATGGGATATTTGGTACTATAACATCAGAGTTGAGTAGTTGTGACAGAGACCTCTATCCCACAAAGCCTAAAGTACGGATTTTCTGGCTTTTAACAGGAAACTTTCACTGAGATGTTCTCAGACGTTCCTGCAACATTGCTCACGAAGGACCATTCCACGTCCTGGTCCCTGCAATATCCAGTCCTTACCTTGAGGAAAGCACTTTCTATCCCTAATGTGAATAATGCATTTACATATCTTTCCCTTCACCTTTTTGGAAGCAAAGTCTATGTCTTGTTTATCTCTGATACTCCCCTTCCCCCTAGCAGGGTGCCAAGTACACACGTGGGTGCAGAATATATTGTTTGAATTCGCCCTGTTATGAGCCCTGCTTCCAGACACTGTGCCTCTTATTCTGGATTTAAGAGCACAGACTAAGGCAGCAGGACTTGGATTTGATGCTTGATCTGGCACCTAACACTGTACAACCTTGGGAAAATTACCTTCACCCTCCTGAGTCTCTCTGTCCCCACCCACCAGCGAAAGATAATACTATCAAGTCCATATAGGCTTGTTGTGAGAATTGCATGCAAATTGCCATGTGATGTACTAAGCCTGGTGTGAGCACCCAGTGCATTTTCAGTTGATATTAGCAATGGTGATGTCTGCAGAGTTCCTGAAGCTTAAAGAAAGTCCCAGGGTCTCCTGAGAAACGTCTCCAAGCAAACAATATCCTCAACACACACAGCTCTACAGCATTACTTGCTTTTCAGCTATTTTAACGTACACATTTGTTGTTAAATGAAATGATGTCTTTGTGGAGGCAATGGAAAAGATAGACTTGGAAAAAAATAGCCTTTTCATTTTCTCCAAGACTGTCTCTCAATCTTGTTTTGCCTACATCTATCTTCTCCCTGCTGGGTTTGTTTTCCTTTCCTCTCTGTCTTTCTTCCTGGTGGCTATCTGTGTCCCTCACTGCTTTCCCAAATAGCCTGATCACTTCATCTGGTCTTTTCATCACTTTCCACCTAACTTTTACCTCTCCCCACCCCTGGCATCTTTTCTTTACTATTTCTTGCTGATTCTCAGCATTATGATTTTTTTCTTTCTTCTCTCTTTTATCTTTTTGAAAAACAAAAATTTCAAAATACTACAGGAGTACAAACATTTTTTGTTATGGGGGGTTATTGTGTAAATTTTGAGACAGACAAAAATCGAGAAACATAAAATCTACACAGAGACAAAAGAAGCTCTCTCGCTGCAACACCTATAAGCTGAGCAAGCTGAAAGTTGCATAAGTGAAATAAAAAGAACGCTGTCAACTATGTTTCTTGGCAGTGAAATAATGGACCATAGCAGAGTCTGTCTCAAAACTTTAGTAGTGACCCACATACGTATATCAATTCTGTATTGTGTGAGTCAGGGTTGTAAGTGTGACCATCACACAAATGGTGCTCATTGTACCCACCAGGTAGATTTTTGTCTATTCCCTTCTCTCGGCTCCTCCTTTCCCCAACTGATTTCCACTGAGGTTTCCTCCCCTCTGTACACGTGTGTGCTCATCAGTTAAGTCTAGTGACATGTGGTGTTGTTTTTTCTATTCTTGAGATACTTAGGAGAATGATCTCCAGTTACATCCACATTGTTGCAAAAGACATATATTCATCCTTTTTATGGCTGGTAGTACTCCATGGTACATACGCAACGTTTTGTTAATCTACTCATGAATTGATGGTCACTTGTGTTGATTCTATTTCTCTACAATTGGGAATTGTACTGCAATAAACATGTGAGTGCAGGTGTCTTTTTTATAAAAATGACTTCTTAACTTTAAGTACATACCCAGTCGTGGGATTCCTAGATCAGATGGTAGGTCTACTTGTTCTTTACAGAGCTCCATTCTGTTTTCCATGGAGGTTGTCCTAATCTGCAGTCCCCCTGACAGTGTCTAAGTGCTCCTTTCTCTCTGCATCCACACCAGCATCTATTGCTTTTGAAATTTTTATTAATAAAAGCCTTTCAACTGGGGTAAGGTCATATCTCATCAGGGTTTTAATTTGCATTTCCCTGGTGGTTAGTGATACTGAGCATTTTTTCATATTCTTATTAGCCATTTGTCTGTCTCCTTTTGAAAGGCTGCTTCTGTCCATGTCTTTCGCCCACGTTTTAATGGGGTCGGTCCTGTTTGTTTTTCTTGCTGGTCTGCTTGAGTTCTTTATAGATTCTCATTCTTAGCTCTTTACAGGATGTAGAGCTTGTATGTATTTTCTTCCATTCTTTAGGTTATCTATTTGATCTGCTGATTACTTCCTTAGATGTACAAAAGCTTTTTTAATTTAATCAAGTCCCATTCATTTATTTTTGTTGTTGTTATAATTGCCATTGGGGTTTTAGTCATAAAGTATTTTCCGAGGCTGATATCTAGAAGAGTTTCCCACATTTTCATCTAGAATTCTTAAGATGTCGTGCCTAACATTTAAGTCTTACCCATTGTGAATTCACTTTTGTGAATAGTGAGAGATATGGATCCTGTTTCATTCTGCTGCGGGCAGCTATCCAATTCTCCCAGCGCCATGTATTGAATAGGGCTTCTTTTCCCAATCATTTCTTCTATCACTCCATCCTATCCTACTCTATCCTATCCTACTCTATCTATCCATCTTATCCTATCCTATCCTATCCAATCCTACTCTTACCTAGCTACTCTATCCATCTTATCCTATGCTATCCTATGCTATGCTATCCTAGCCTAGCCTATCCTTCCTATCCTATCCTACTCTATCCTATCCTACCCTACATATCCTATCCATCTTATCCTATTCTATCCTATCCTACTCTATCCTATCCTACCCTTCTCTATCTCGTTCATCTTATGTTACCTATCCTATCCTGTCCTACTCTATTATATCTTCTTCTCTCTCATCTTTTTATGTTCTCCCTATCATATTATCTTTTTCTTTATTTTTGAAATACAGCCTATTCTCTCTTTATTCTTTTGTTCTATTTTTCTCTCATTTTGCTTTCATTCTGTCATCTCCCTATTTTGTCTGCTGGCTTTTTTCCTCTTTTTTTCTTTGATTTTTTTTGTTATCTTCCTGCCTCTTCCCACCACCTATTCTGGCTCCTCTCCCAGGGCTCTGTGTGAAGCAGAGGTTGCCTGACTCCCAGATGGCCAGTGGATCAACAAAAAGTCATTAATCGCCCAGCAGAGGAGGACAGCAAGCTGTTGGAGGGAGTCTGGCACTTGGGGAGCATCTTGAGGCCAAGCAGAAAATGAAGTGGCCAGGAAGGAAGAGGAGGCTGCGTTTAATGGAACAGAAACAAAATAGGTGAGAAAAATCAGAAGGGAAAACAGAGATGTACAATACGGGAGAATTTAGTTGGAATGAGATTGTCATCACATCAGCTAGAGAAAGAGAATGGAAAAGCAAGCTTGTTAAAGTGAATTCTGGGTCATACCCATGAGCTTTTTATTCTCAGCTTGCCTGCCTGGGTTCTGAACACTGTTTTGTTCTCTTTTAATCATTTTGTTTGATATTTCTCACCATCCTTCACTATTTATCCAGCCCTGTCTGATTCTCATTTGCTGCTGACTTACTCTGGAGAGGCAGGGGGAACTTTGGACCAAGGGTTTAGAAAGAGATCAGGCTTGACAAGGACAGATTCAGGACTTAGACAGGACTGAAAATCTGGCCCTGAAGCCTGGTTATGCAAGGTCACTATAATGCTTCTTGTTCCTGGTCCTCAGCACAGGAACAGACTGGCCTGGACTGCAATCCCATTCTCCATCTACTAGTATTGTGACCTTAGTAATTAATTAACTTTCCTGTTTATCACAGTGATAACAATACTTAACTTTCAGAGATAGTTTGATGATTAAACAAAATCCAAGCATGAAATCAAGCTTTGTCAAGTTTCTCAGGTTCTCATTACCATTTTTTATTGTAGAGCCCTACCGACCACTTATCCAGTTGAGTGAGGTCAGTTGTTCTGGATCACCCTCCCTCTGCTCAGCCTCCAGCATTGAGAGCTCTCTGGTGCTACATAGCTGCCCTCACTTTCCACACCCACTTTCTTAGTCTGATGCCTGACAGACACCACAATTTGCTCATCAGAATGATCTGTGTCCTAGAAGACTTCAAAATTGCATTCAACCCAATTCACCCACACTCACGTTGCCTCTTCACTTGGTTCCCACTGAGAAAAGAGAAAGAAAATGTTGACTCCTCTTCCAGGAGAAGCAGCTCACCCCATGAATTCACCACTCCCAGCTTAAATAGCTATCCAGAACTCAATACACATCAAAATAATGCGCCCCGGTGAAGGATTTTGGCTCCTGGTGAGATTGTCACTATAAAAACCCTTTTCTTTCCAACTCCATTTTTCCGCCCCCAACCCCACTGCCCCCACAGCCTGCCCTTTGGAAATGTTCTTTACACCCACCTCATGCTTTTAACCCTGGTATTAGGAGAGTGCCACCCGTTAGGAAATTTCCAAAGATAACATCACCTAGTCTTCCTGAACACTTCACTTCAACACAATAGGCAGCAGCCTGGAAACCAGAGGGAGATAGCAAGTTCTACTGGCACTGACCCACCAGGTGACTCTCAGCCAGTCCCTCTGCTACAACGAACCTCAGTTTCCTCAATGGCCCAAGGCCAACGGATCTCTGTGTTTCCCCTCACTCACGCATGGAAAGTTCAGAATTCTAAACTCTATTCTGGTTAATACAGATATGCACAGACCCTTTGTTTCTGCTTTGTGTGTCCATTAACTGAACACTAGTGAACCTTATGGAAAATTAACGCCACCAGTCCTGCATGTGGCCACCGATCACGCCATGCAAAAGGATGAGTGTGCATTGAGGGCTGTAGAGAAGCTCCACCTTCCTGAAGTCAGGAAATGGTAGCAGCATTGGTCAAAGGCTCTCTCCAGGGCTAAGCCATGAGCATTAGAGAAGAAAAATGCCAGGTTCTATCCTTCAGATCTACAAAAAAGAATTCTGAAAATTACACAGAGAGAAATGCAGGGATGAAGAGGAAAGAAGGGGAAACAAGAAAGAATCCAAAATAATCCAGTGGGGGGTACCTTCCTTTAGTTTATACTTTATGCTGGTTGACCATTTAAACTCAGTATTATAGTTTCATCAGATGGGCTTCTTCTTCTCATATGTTGAAAAGAGATACTTGTCGTGCTAACCACACATCTCCAAAGGAAACCCTAGGGAACAAGTGATGGAACTTGGTCATAAACAGGAGACTCAATTATAACAAATAATTTTGAATTTTGGAAGGTAAATGGACATTTAAAGAGAGGCCAAAGGGGAATGGTTAATGAAGTCTAATTAAGGGGGGAATAGAAGAGGGAAATTGTACACTGAAATTTTCAGTATAATAGAAAAGAACATTGCTCCGGGGAGACCTGGCATCTAATTGAAATGGGACCAAACCACCTTGTGGTGCTATGAACCTCTGCAAGCCTCAGTAGACTCATGTATAAAATAGGGACACAAACAGCCTTTTCTATCATAGAAAGCTACTGTGAGAACCCCATGAGATCAAGGCAATAGAGGTGTTTGGTTGACTGTACCCATTTAAGGGCCATTTTTATCTTAAAACTTTGATTCCTGTATGACTGAAACAGTCATCATTCTAAGTTTATTAAAGAGTGGTACATCTCAGAGAGTCAGGCTCTGAGGTCTCTGAATAAAACCACAGTCTGCAAATGAGTCTTCTTGCTCCTCTACCTGGGGTAGCCCTCCTCTTGACTGGGCAAGAGATTCTGGAGGATTTAAAGTGACCAGTTTGGATGAGAACTGAGGGAGAAAGCTAAGACTCTCCTGTTTATTCTGCCTGTGAAGCCTCGCTCAGGAGGAGGCCTATTCTATAGGTATTGATAATTAGAGCAGACAACCCAGCTTCTCTGCTCCAGACTTGAGTCTTTACTGATAAATGAAAGCATGGCCTTTTCTTCCATCTGACAGTAAAGAAATTCTTACACTATCACAGTTGTACTGTGATAAATACCATTTGAAGATATGCTCTCCAGTAACCTCCCTTCTCACTTACAGTGGGAGTCTCTGTCAACCATTTGGATAATATGACCTTATGCATACATATCTCCCTGCTGCGTGGACTGAACAGAGGTATTTGCTCAAATGTGACCCAGTCAGAGTTATCTTCCTGGAGTTAGGGATGGGGATGAGAAAATCTTCAGAGTTTATTAAAACAGTATAACCCAGTTTCTACGATGATGTGGACATCTTTTTCTTTCTGAGAGAATCAGAGAAGCAAAGATAGCTTTTATTAGAAGATAAAATAGATCGCGATAGAATTAAGATGGTTTTCTCCATCTGAGTCCCCAGCATTACTCTAAGTCTCAGTTATATCTTTGCCTCAAGGAATTAGGAATCTCTCTTTTCTGTGTGTTCAGGTTTCTTTTCATTTTAAGTTTCCTAGAATTAGTTGCTGTGTCTTGAAACCAATTATGTAATTTCTTCAGAAATTCAGACTGATTACAGGAGAAGAGATCTGAGATGAGGAGCAGCCTGAGTTCTAGTCCGGCACTACCATAAATACTTACTGTATGATAGTTGGAAAGTTGCTAACTTTTTGAAACCTCTGTTTCATTGCTTATAATCAACAAAAATAGTCTGAGCTACCTCATTGACTGGTTGGGAAATAATTTATTTAGAAGAGTTATATACATTATGCAAAATCTAAAGAATATTGTAAAAATATATGTGTTTAATTTTTTCCCTTTAAAATGGATGCTTTCTAAATCAGAGGGCCTCTAAACTTGGTTCTAAATTATGTTTTGGATATTATTTTGTGCATGTTTAAGCTACCTCAAACACACACCACTTCTTTAAAACACGTTGCAGTGTTTTTGCCCTTGTTCATTCCTGTGCTGTCCCTCCCATCAGGGGCAGTATCCTCCGCACAGCCCCACCTCCACCCTTGTCTTGTCTCCTCAGTCCACTGTCACTTCTGTGCTAAGGCACTGGCATTATGTCAATGTCCGAGCCTTGATGATTGCTTCTTGGAACTCTCCCCATCTGCCTGAATCCCTTGAGCATTTTATGACACATGTAATAGCCTGCTTACTGTGGTCGTCAACGTCTTATCAACTTGAGGTGGTGAACCTGGACTTGACCTACTGATAGACATGGATCTGCGTCTTTGCTTAGCCTCTCACAAGCTCTAGTGGGAGGAAGTTCTTTCCTGGCTCTAACTCAGTTTTTTCCTTGAAAAAGAAAAAAAGGAATGATAATAGAACTTACCTCAGGAGTCTGTTGGGAGGATGAGAGAAAATAGGATGCAAACTGTTCAGCAGAGTCCTTGACACACGGCAAGGACAAAGCATAGCTATTCTGACTGTTCCCCTGCTGGTCCTGCCTCTTTCTCCTGAGGTCCATTCTTGGTTCTTCCTCACCTCTGCTCTGAGAGGTGGAGCCCTGTAAATTTCACAGTCGAGAATCCCCTATCAACTGAAATGTAAGAATCTTCAACCACTGGGAGCCCTGCAATGGTATTGGAGGGCAAGAGGGAGAAACCAGGGCACTTGCCCCTCAAGACCCACCTGCACCTCGATCTCGGGTGGCATCTATGCCAGTGGCTGGTTCTCCTTTGTCCCTTTGTTTAGTCCAGCTGGATATATGACTTATGAACAAGGATCTGGTAAGATCCCTCTCAAGCTTAGGGGTGGGTGTGTTTTGCAGCTGTTGATAATAGTGGGTGCCTCACTGTTCCTTGTCGGCATCTCACCTCTTCTGTCCCCTGTGTGATAAATCCCTGTACTACATTCCTGCTCAGAATAGCTTTGTTTTCTTTGTTGGATCATGATTGACACAGCTAACCTTACCCACATCCCAGCGGGATGGCTAGTTTATTCTAAATGAAACATATGTCTCTATTCTGGGTTTCCATACTAAAAAGTATGTAGTCACTTAATACCAGACACATATTTATTGAATTTGATATGTGAACAAAGGATTCATGAATTCGTACCTGTCCCTCCTATCAAGTGTATCCTCTCACTTCTGGTCTAAGACGCGAAGGCTGGCTGGGCACTACCTCCCTCTGCTCTCTGATGTCACACAGGTGCCCAGGTGCTAACGGCCCGGAAAGGGGGTCAGGGAGGTCACAGGCTGCAGGTTGTCTCCTTGGCACCTTCCTCTTCAGTGTTGTGTAACAAAGATTTTACGCACCAAATTCAGTTTAGTCTCATGTCATTTGTTTTGCTAAGTTATCTTTTATTTTCATTTATTTTGGTGAGTCTCTGGGCAAAAATTACAGAATTTGGAAAGCGTATATAGGGAACCCAAGTGTTAATGGTGCCAGGGTTCACGGGGCAGATATAGGACTAAACACAGGCTAAATCTGCCTAACAATACCTTTATTTCTTTAGGATTAGAAACGAACGGGACTCTAGAAATCAGGAAACAGGTGTTTCTTATTTTTAATGTAATTATCATTATATTAATTATATTAATTAATTATTATTATTATAATAATTACATTATTTTTAATGTAATTTTCTGCTAAGTCAAGAATGTCAAACCCTCATCATTCAGGCTGCCCTCTCCCATGGCTCTTGTCCTTCCGTCAGTCGAAGTTGGTTCTCAGGGTAAACAGTGTTGTCATCTCTTCTGAGTGTGTGTTCTCACTTTATTTGGATTTATTCTGTCTTTTCATGATATGACTATAGTTCTTGGCTCTTAATACTCGTATTTCTCTTCTTCCATTGTGAAGCAGCCAAGAGTCAGGGGAGATGAAGTGCCCCAGCTCTGATATTATTCATAATTTATCTAATCCAATAAGGAACCTCCAATCCGTTGCCACAGTGCTTAATGTGTGTTCAAGCCGATCAGAAAACATCATGCAGATGGTGGGTGACATTGATTTAGACGTGGCCATGTGACTAAAGTGGAGTCTATGAGTTATGGGAGGCGATGACCTAAGAGTTTTATAGAGGCTGTGTCTTGCTCTTCTTCTAAGGGGGCTTGGGAAATTCACCCACTAGCACTTTCAGGGCAATGTAGTCTGAGAAACAGCTTAATAATTTTGACCCCAGGGGTTAAGCCAGCCTGATAATGACACTGAAATTGGGAAAAGGAAGGCAGAGCAGAGACACGGAAGGATTCCACTGGCTTAGAGAAATCCACGAGCCGCTGAGTCAGACACACCTGAAGAGCTTCCTGCCTCTGATACCGACTTGGAGAGGTTGTAAACCCCCTTTGTTATTTGGGCCACTTTGAGAAGACTGTTGTAAAAGCCAGATTTGACGACACCTCCTGCCTCAGACCAGCAGGTCCAGCTTCAGTCACTACCAGCTCTCTCCACATAGTCCCTGGCTCCAGCTCTCAGATCACATCCGACCCATTCTTCTTCTTCATTGTTCTCATTCTAATGGTTGCACCACAGATCCCCACCAGCTCCCAGCGCCTGCCTCTCCTTCCTCACAGATGATTTCCATTTGTTGTACTCTTTAAGCAGTAAAACATTGCTTATTGTTATAAGCCATTGCTTACACCATTGCTTATGACCCTTTTCATATTCTAATACTCAGTAGAGGCTTTCTCTGGAGAGGGGAACAGACAGTTTCACACAGGTGCTGGTTTAAGTTTGCAACTTGCAGTTGTCCACCTTGGGGTCAAATTGTCTGAACTGATGATTCATTATTTTGCTTTTCTTCTTTTGTGAGTTATTTTAAATGAGTTTCAGAGAATTTTGTTGCTGAATAGGACCTTGAAATTTGTACTAACCATTTCCCTTTAGATGGTAATTAGAAAAATGGAGGTCTAGAAGTGTTAAGGTCTAGAAGTGTTAAGTGTTAAGTGTTAAGTGTCTTGCCCCGTATCACACAGCTGGGGGATCTTGAGGAAAGACTGGCCCCCACCCAGCACCTTCTTTCTCGTTTCATACCTGCTTTCCTCCACAATGTAAGCATTTTAACGGGGGCCTTGACTGTAGGAATCCTGCACAGGGCTCTGGGATTTGGCTGTTCCCAGACAGTACATCCAGCAGAGACAGGAGCATTGCTGCTGTCATTCACTCACGGACCAGGGCCTGGTCAAGCATCCTGACAGGTTCAAGATTCTCCCATAATTCCCCAGATCAAGAACTATGGAGGCTGTCAGGTTGCCAGTGACAGCAGGAGAGGCCAGAGAGGTTCCGAGTTTCAATCTAGTCAGATCTATTTTCAGGTTGATAATATGAAGTGAATTTTTTTAAGACACTGGTGAAAGAGTAACAAAGACAATCCAAAAACTTTCTGATCCTATTTCATCCTTAAAACCAAAGCTCTCCAAAGATTCCTAAAGTATATTGCTTGAGGCTATTAAGGCTTTGGGGAGATGGTGTATCAACTGTTAAAGACCTTGGACTCTGAAATCAGACCCCCAGGTGGGCAGCCTTGCCCGACACTACTGGCTCCATAATCTGGGACAGCAAATTCATTTCTTCAAGTCTCAGTTTTCTCTTCTGGAAACTAGCATTTACAGTGGCACCTTCTTTATTAAATCTATGGGACTAAATGGTTAATTTAGATAAAATTCTTAGAATGGCATCTGGCAAATTGCACTCCCTAAATAAGTGATTGCTGTTAATATCATTACGTTCTGCTCCTCCATCAAGTCTAATTTTTTTTTTTTAACTTTGCCTTTCAGGAATATCTAAAACTTTTAAAAAATGAGTAAGGAAGAGAGAGGTGAATAAATGTGAAAACCTGAAAAAGAGGAAAATGAAGCATAAACCAGAAAGTGAAGGGGACAGTTAAGAGAGGAGGAAGACAGGAGGGAGAGGGGACAGAGTGAGCTGCTCTATTCACACATATTGAGGAGGACTCTCTGGTCCAGGTGTTATTCTTTTTATTTATTCATTTAGAGACAGAGTCTCACTTTTGTGCCCTTGGTAGAGGGCTAAGGCATCACAGCTCACAGTAACGTCTAGCTCTTGGGCTTAGGCGATTCTCTTGCCTCAGCCTCCCTAGCTGAGACTATAGGTGCCCACCACAATGCCTGGCTATTTTTTTGTTGAAGTTTGGCCAGGGCCAGGTTGGAACCCACCACCTTCAGTATATGGGGCCGGCACCCTACTGACTGAGCCACAGGTGCTGCCCCAATTGCTATTCTTATTCTAGGGTTAAACTCCCTTCCTAATTAAACAGCAACAGCAAAAATACTGGATCTCTATCTTTGTGTAGTTTACAGAAGAGAAAAATATTAAATAAATAAATACACACACAAAAATATAATTATAACCTGCTATGGGTGTTACATTATGTGGACACGGTAAGCTTCTCTGAAGAAGGGACATTCACCAAGAGTTACCTGTAATCTAAGTAGCAGGCATGTGTGCACACACTCTCTGTTTATCCATTCAGCTTTTACATTCATTGCTTTATTTCTTCATCATTCATTCCGGGGTGTAGCAAGTATACAGTTTTGAAGACAGAGGAGGCCGGGGTGTAAAGGAACAAGGGCCAGAAAATCTGATGAGAGGTGTGAAGCAACACACGGGAGGTGAGAAACTGCGTTGGTGGGGGGGGGGCATCAGAAGAAGATTCAGAATAAAACTAGCATGTTTTTTCACCACCAGCTCTGTGCCAGCCACTATGACCATTCCCAGATGCGCTGTCATATACAAAACTATTTTGTCTGGGAGATCATGATGAAGACTCTGAAATTCAGTAAGAGAAAAGGTTGGCATCCAAATTCAGAGGCTTCCTGTTCCATGTCAGAATATGCACGGTGAGGAGGTGTTCCTTGGAATTTGCCAGCAGAAGGACTGAGGGTAACATGCTCAGTGGCTCCAGGCAGAACCTGGCACAGATAAATTCCGACCAGTGTCACAGGACTCTGCCAAGCCCGTGCCTGTGTGTGCCAGTCTGTGACCCCCTTGCCTGCACACACCCTGAGGCTGTCCTACTTCATTTCTTTCTTCTGGCCTCTCACCAACCACACCCACTCTCTTTCAAAGTATCGGCTTTCTAGAAAGCAGATGTCAGAGAAAGAGGCTGGTGCGCTGACTGAGGAATAACTGCCCTGTTCAGGTCCTGGTGGGCACCTTGACTAGAAAAGCTGAATCTTAGTCACGTGGGCCCAACCACAGGTGAGTTGCAGGGAGTCCATGCTTCCCCTGAAATTCAGACCTGATTTTGTGACCCTGACCCATGTTGACTTTGTAACTATTCTCAAAATTTTCAAAAATCAATAACAATAATATACCTCGCAATTTAATATTGATCATGGAGCGTTTATGTTTTACAAAAGTAAGACCAACTTTAACTAATAAACCTGATCACTCATCCTAAAAGCAAGCAGAAACAAAAGAGAACTTATCTTTGTCAAGCATATGAGTAAATGCTATAAAAACACTTCTTACATGTTATCCGTGGTGATGATTAAGAAAAAAAAAAAGCAAGACCTCATTTTCCCCATTTTTAAAACTTTGGAAATACCAACAGAGAGTTTGAACAATTGGATCAAAGTCACACAGCACAAGGTTGAGTTAGAACTGGAATAGAAATCCCTAGGCTTCAGGAGTATATTTGTATGCATCTTACATTCTTTCATCTTCCAAGGATTAAAGGTAGAAAAAATATAACATTTTCATGTGAAGACTATAAAAGTGGAGAAATCTATGAATTCAGAGGAATATGAATAAAACACTTCACTTCTCTCATTCAAATACTGTAGATTTGCTTCAATACTGAAGATTCTGCTTCAAATACGTAGTATTCCACCACTTTATCAGCACACACAAATACGTTTAGTATTGGTAAAGAGTTAACTTTATGATAACGTTGCAATATGAGTGTAAAGGTACCAATTTGAACATGGAAATAAAGTATCATTATGCCTCCCAGAAAGAAAGAGTATGGCTAAGCTTGGTACGTTCTGAAACGTTGAAGGTACAAATATCTGGGCTAGAGGGGGCTCTGTCTATACCCCAATCAGTGTAGTGAGGTCTGTTTTAATGACCTAGAGATCTATTCAATATCCTACTCACATCTCTTCTTTCTTATTCCTTTATTTATTGGTTTGCTGAGACTTGTGTTGGCACAAATTTGAGGGAAATGGGTTCAAATTGGAATGTTGGATCCATCGCTTTTCTGTGGTACTAACAGAAAGGAAAAAAATACAGATGCCCCCCATGTAGGTGGCAGTTGCTTAGTGTCTGAAATTGAGCTAAAAACTATTTGTCCATTATCTCATTTAATTTGGGTAGTAAACCACCAGAAGTGATCTCATTATTCTCAGTTTACACACTTGGAAATTAATATTGGAAAATTTCCACTCACATGCGTGTGTGTACACACGCAATTTGTTAGAGGTCACCTAGTGCTATGCAGGACCCACATTCAAGTCCATTCTTAGACAGTTTCGAATTTTGGGAACTTAACCCGGTGTGATACATGGTTTCTCTTATTTGTGTTTCTGTTTCTTTGTGTCATTTACTTGTTTTGTGATGCTCTGTTTTATTTTTTTCTTTAAGAAAAAGCTCATATAAAAAGGTTTAAATTAATTTCATAATAGGTGTGTGTACATTGGATACTTTTTCTTCCATTCCTATGATACTTTGCTAAGAAGAACATTTTCCAGCTCCATCCAAGTGAACATGAAGAACGTAAAGTCTCCATCTTTCTTTAGGGCTGCATAGTATTCCATTCCATGGTGTACATATACCACAGTTTGTTGATCCATTCGTGGATCGATGGGCACTTGGGCTTCTTCCATGACCTGGCAATTATGAATTGGG
>NW_003852409.1:21666850-21756895 GCF_000181295.1 Otolemur garnettii | reverse complement strand
TGATATCTCAAAGTAGTTTTGATTTGCATTTCTCTGATGATTAAGGATGGTGAGCATTTTTTCATATATCTGTAGGCCTTACGCTAATCTTCTTCAGAGAAATTTCTCTCCAAGTCCCTTGCCCACCCTGAGATGGGATCACTCGTTTTCTTCTTGCTAATACGTTTAAGTTCTCTATGGATTCTAGTTATTAAACCTTTGTTGGAGATATAACCTACAAAAATCTTCTCCCATTCTGAGGGCTGTCTGCTTGCCTTACTTACTGTGTCCTTGGCTGTATAACCTAATAACAACCTAAGGATATGGGGAGGGGGGAGAGAAGGGGGAGACGGTGGAGGGAGAGGGATTAGAGGGTTCACTTCTGTGGTTCATCTTACAAGGGTACAAGTGAATATTTTTATGAGTAGAATATGAATGTTTTAACACAGTAACTGAGAAAGTTACATGAAGGCTATGTACCCCCAAAGTGCATCAATGTACACAGTTACCATTCAATAAAAAAAAAAAAAGAAAGAAAGAAAAAGCTCAAAAAGACAGTTATCCCTAAGCATTGTTTTAAGAATTAAATTGAATCATGCAATTAAAAATCCTGGGCCATCAAAGCAGACTTGAGTCCAGTTTCTGAATCATCAACCTTCTCTCTCCTTGGAGTTCTCCTCCGCTGTCTCTGCACCTTCATCCGTTCTCGCCCTGTCCTGCTGCGTGGGCACAGATGGCAGAGAGGCCCAATGACACAGGCCATGCTTACTGCTAGTTGCATGTCTAGGGTCAAGTAATTTCTTCATTATCTTCCTTTATTGCAAACAGATTCTGTAAGAGAAAGGGTCCATTAGTAAATATTGATGCTGGCAGGCAGGGCGTACAAGCTGTCAAACAGCTGAAATAAGAGATTGTCCATTCAGCCGCAAGAACTAGTTTAAAGCAAAGATGAATAAAAGAGTTTACTGTAACTAAAAGAACACACAGATATTCACCAATGAGGAACAAAGGCAAAGACAGTCTCAGATTGTGTTGTGTTTGAGGGTACCGCTTCCTGAAAACCCGTGCTCTAAGACAGAATTTAAGTTAAATATATTTGCAAAGGTATAAAAAAAGAGAAAGGAAAATGCAAGATGCCTGTCAGATGCAGTGTGTAGGGAATCAAAAAGGAGCAAGATGCAGATCTAGTTCTTAAGGATTTACGAATAGTAAGGGGGTGCTACCGTGTGCTTATTGACCTGTATGTGGCGTGAGTTTCCCGTTTTGAAATACTTGGATGCAAATCCAGGTGTTATGATCTTATGAAAATTTAATTCCTTCTCATAAAATGGAAGTGATAAGGCCAAGGCCATAGGATTGACTTAAAGGTTAGGAAAGCTTGTAACATTGTCTTTAGCAACATACATGCCCTCAAAATTAAAGCATTAAGAGCAATAAGATATGATCACAAATCTTGGCTCAGTGCCTGTGGCTCAAGTGGCTAAGGCGCCAGCCACATACACATAAGGTGGTGAGTTCGAATCCAGCCCAGACCCGCCAAGCAACAATGATGGCTGCAACCAAAAAATAGCCAGGCTTTGTGGTGGGCGCCTGTGGTCCCAGCTACTTGGGAGGCGGAGGCAGGAGACTCCCTTGAGCCCAGGCATTGGAGGTTGCTGTGAGCTGCGATGCCACAGCACTCTACCCAGGGGGACAGCTTGAGCCTCTGTCTCAAAAAAAAAAAAAAAAAATCTTTCTGGGAATTTTCTGAGACAGAGTCTCACTCTGTTGCTCCAGGCTAGATCTTGCTTAGGCTGGTCTTAAACTCTTGAGATCAAGAGATCCACTCCCCCACCTTGGCCTCCCAGAGGGCTATGATTACAGGCAACAACCATCACACCCATCACACCCACCCAATGTGATCACAAATCTTAAAACAGAAAATTCTAGGAGTAAAATATATAGGATTTAAACTCAGTGCCTATAGCTCAGCAGGTAGGGCGCCAGCCACACACACCAGAGCTGGTGGGTTCAAATCCAGTCCAGGCCTGCCAAACAACAATGACAACTATAACCAAAAAATAGCCAGGCATTGTGGTGGGTACCTGTGGTCCCAGCTACTTGGGAGGTTGGGCCAAGAGAATTGCTTAAGCCCAAGCATTTGAGGTTGCTGTGAGCTGTGACATCACAGCACTCTAACCAGGGCGACATAGTGAGACTATCTAAAATATATACATATATATGATTTCAAGAATGACAGCTGCTTGTTTAGATTAGGAATTAGAAGATGAAGCAGGAATGCTGACATTGTTTATTGAGAAAAGGTTCAGTTTTGGCCACGCTAATTTTGTAAGGACTATGACAGGCAGGGAGAATGGGGAACAAAGGCTGGGAGCGGGGGGATGATTGGAGCAGAACAGCAAATAGAAGTCTGTTTAATCTGTGCATATGGGGCATGGTGATAAGGACTGGTGGGAAATAGCACCTGAGAAATGTGTGGATGCAGGTCTTGGAAAGTCTTAGATGCTGGCTGGTCAGTTCAGACTTCAATCTTTCCTTACATCCTTCAAGTTTCCTTGAACAGGATGAAAATGGCATCACTGATTTTTACAAGACCCTAGTTTCATCTCCAACCTTAAATTAGCATAGTTTGGTTGCAATGGGCTGTGCCCTCTTTTCTCCATATAAGGATATGATGAGATGATGGAAGGGTCCAACCCAGAAGAGGGCCTTCAGCAGAACCCAACCGTGCCGGCACTGTGGTCTCAGGCTTCCAGCCCCCAGAACCGAGAAATGTAAATTTCTGTTGCTTATTAGCCACCTAGTCTGCTCTGCAGGGGGCTTGGTTATAGCAGACTACACTCACCGAGACCCTGGTGTTCAAGAGCACTGGCTTGCCAGTCGAGTGATCTGCTTCTGAGGATCAGGTTACCAGGAATCTCAGTCATATTATTTCACTTCTTTCTACTGCAGTTTCTTAGCTAGTAAGATGAGTTCATTATGGTTCCTATCCTCTAGTACTATCTGATGATTAAATGAGATCATATATTGTGTTCTAGAGAATGGAGCCTGGCACGTCACCAGTGAGTGATCAGTTATTCAGTCATGCTCAGGAAATGATAGCTCCTACTGAGTGATGGCCACCTGAGTGGCAGGCAATGCT
The DNA here is from genome assembly GCF_000181295.1 of Otolemur garnettii. Classification (NCBI taxonomy): domain Eukaryota; kingdom Metazoa; phylum Chordata; class Mammalia; order Primates; family Galagidae; genus Otolemur; species Otolemur garnettii. Next base: position 21,753,774 of record NW_003852409.1, on the reverse strand, counting down.
GCTGTGGAATCAGTTATGCTCCTACAGCTGACTCTGCAGCCAAATGGTTTGGCAATGGACATTGCAGTGCTAGGAGCCCCTTGCAGAACCATTATGGTATGCAAGACAGTGGAACAGTGGAGATGTCACAAGGAAGGTCATGTCAAGAGGTCAGGGGTAGGGCAGGGACATGCAGAGCTTGGAGAAGCATCTGCCTTCCAAGAGAATCACTGCTTAGCTTGCTGGAGGAGGGCGGCGCCCATTTGGAGTTTGGCTCCACAAGCTGTCAATTTCCCTGCTGATCTGTCCTAATTGTGTCTCCGACACTGGAGGCTGTTGAGCAGTCTTGTTATTTTGTCCCCAAACTTCTAATATTCTACGGGTTCTCTGTGGTTACCCATCCACTCACCCTTCTGTGTGTTTAACCACATAGTTTAAATACAGACTGAATTTTATACTTTTCAAACTTTTTATGCTGCCTCAGTTGGAACTTCGTAACTATGGTGGAGGTTTAGGTAGAACTTCTATTGCCTTGTAAGGAAACAAACAATATAAAGGGAAAAATAACTTTCCCCATGTCACATCACCAGTTAGTTGTGCCCTGCTGGCTATATGAAGTTCTATTCCTGGCACCATATTGCCTCTTGGTCTGCCCAGATACATAACAACCTATAAAGATGGCTGTGGACAAGACATATATATATGAAAATTGCTCTCAAATCCAATCCTATCACTTATGTAGTACTTCTAAAAAAATTTAAATGGCTTTTCCTTATACCCTCTGTGATATAGCACTATCATAGTTTATTATTCTTAGTATAAAACTTAGACAAGTCTGGGAACAAAGAGGGTCTGGGAAATAAAATATCTTAGAAAGATTTGAACTATTTAGCTGGGATAAGAGAAGGTGGATGAGTAACATAATAATAATCTTCAAGGGTTATTAAAAGACCAGCTGTTTCCCACTTCCACCTGGGCTACTAGGGAGGAAATTGTAGTCATGAGAATTTAGTTACAGCCTTATGAAGCATGCTTTTTTTTTCTTCAGCTATAAGGTCTATTAGACACCAAACATGTTGCTAAGCAAAATTGTGGACTTTTTGCTCTGGAAATATTCCAGAATCGGGCATATATCCTAGTCAGTGGCTTTCAAAGTCACACGGGACATCTGTTACAAATACAGATTCTCAGGACCCTTTCCAGGCCTATGGAGTTAGACTCTCCAGAGGAAGGGACACGATTCTATATATTTTAACAAGTCCTCGGGTGAATCTTTGGTGCTCAGACACATTTGGAAACCCCTCCTGTAAAATCTGTAAAATTTAATGCCGCAAGAGCGTACTGAGTGCCTACATGATGATCATACCATTGCTGTTTGCTTCAGGGAGTAAAGATAATAAAAATTATAGTATAATTGTAATCCTCGTGGAGCTCGCAATCAAGCAATTAAAGACTAATGTTGAGTTAGAGCAACTGTTTGCCTTAATTTAGTGTGATTTGAGAAAGTTTCTTAATTCCCTTGGTCTGAGGTTCTAAACTGTTAAGTTTTTGAGGGGCTCAAACAAAATGGTTCTATAAGTCCTTGTGAATTTTTAAAGCTAATATGATACAAAATAAATCCTAGTTTAAAAAAATAAGTCCTTGCTAAAGTAACTGAAAGAGTGCAGGAGGAGAGAGGAATAGGGATGAGAGTTACCACAGTAGGTCTCATGGGGCACTGAAGGTTCAAAGTGGCACTGAAGGGCAGATAATAGAGGAAGAAACAGGGGTCTGCACGTGGGGGCCGATGTAGACCAGATATTTACATACGTAACAACTTTTACTAGCCACACACTCTTTTACTGTGAATTATTATATTCACATACATAACAATTTTTAATAACTACACATTCTTTTATTTTTCTAGATAATTTTAACATATCCCAGGCACTTAGGTACTTCACAATCATTATGTGATTAATAATTATTACATCATTTTTTCTACTTTTCTTCCCCCATTCTTTCCTTCCTTCTATCCAGAATACACCTCCTTCCTTTTCTTCATACCTTCTGGGTTTTTTCATCTATTCTCTCCTGAATTATCTAGTTCACAAGCCTTTAGGTAGATCAAGGTTTAAGCTCTCTAGGGAAGGAGGGCAAAGCATCAGGGGTGCGTTGACTTCTGAATGGGTAAGACGGGTGTTTGATGCTCAGCGGCTGGAGTCGGCATGCACGTGTGGGTAAATTCTGTATTTATAAGCGTACATTTCTTGTATCTGTCCATTGGGAGAAACTAGGAAAGAAGAAACGTCATAGCAATTACCACATCCAAGATCTAGACCTTTGTCTTTAAATAACATTCTCCACTAAAAGGAGCCAGTGATCGATCGCTAAAGGGATGATTCCAATGCTTTGGGAGCAAAAATAGCAGGTGAGCCTGAAACATCTCAGTATGCTAGAAAATATTTAAGTGCAAAGAATAATGGGGGCATAGAAACCAGTCTGAAGGACCTTCCACTGAAATAAGCCTGAAATCAATTAAACCTGATGCTAATGGGTTATAACCCATTGAATAAAAATAGGCACCCGTGAGTCCAGTCTGACATTGGTATGCAAGTAAGTGGTGAGAAGTGAATGCCAACTAGTAAACGGAGAAAGGATGGCCACGGGAAGTCACCATTTGGCAACCGTGGTAATAATTCATCTTTTCAGCTGACATCAATGGATGCTAAAATTAGTGGGTGGAAGTATGGTAAGGAATAGGACGTTTGTCTAGTCTCAAAATCCCTCCTCACATCCTTATAATTACAAAAGTAATTTTACAGTGGTGAAACCTGATAGATTCAACTTAAATTTAGGTGATCAAAGTTAGCATCATCCGTAGTGGGAAAAACTGAAATTATGTGTCATTTGATAGGATACAATAAGAAGAACTCAGGACCTCTTTCATATATAGCTGTCTTTTGGCAAATATCCATACTATAAATCTGATCATAAGGAAAAATCAAAGAAATTCAGGCCGAGTGATAGTCAGAACAATTAGTCTATGATAGTCAAAAGTGCCACAGTCATTAAAAACAAGTAAAGGGCAAGGAATCATTTTAATTGAAAGATACTAAAAATATATGACAATTAACTCCAACACATAATTTAAGACCCTCTTTCTCTAAAGGACATAGTTGGGAAATTAAAGACACTTTAAAGAAATCACAGAGTTGGGTGTTGGTAATATATCAATGTTAATTTTCCAATTTTGGAGATGATGTGGTTATTTTGGAAAATGTCTATATGTGTAGGACTTACATGCTAAAGTGTTTAGGAATGATGACACATCATATCCACAACCTACAAGTGCTTCGGGGAAAATAAAAACGTACTTCTACTATTATTGCAACTTGAAACCTAAATGAAAAAGAACAGAGGAAGAGTGAAGGGGTACAAGCTTACTTCCTCCAGTAATATCGATTATGCCTTCTTTCAACTCAGGGGAACCACTGCCTGACGGTGTCCTGATGGAGACTGGTAGCAGTGGGCCGGCAATTAGCTCCACTAGACTCTCAATGTGCACAGGCAGGGTTCTTTGATAATTTGTTTGATTTGGGATCAATAAATATTAGTGAGCCATGCCACAGGGGCATGGAGCTATGGGTTGAATGCACAGGTAATTTTTATAAACAGGGAAAAAATAATCTTAAACACTATTAAGCTTGCCTAGTATGGTTTAGAAATGAGGTGATGGTGGCATCTTCAAATATTTGAAGTATGTTTTGATGGAAAATTGGTTGTAGGTATTTCTATAGGTACAGAAGACACACCCACTGATTGAAGATTGAGGGTATCAATTTTGATTCAAAAAGAGGTAGCCGCCTAAGAAAGGCACTGCCTCGGCTCAGCACCTGTAGCTCAAGCAGCTAACGCACCAGCCACATACACCAGAGCTGGTGGGTTTGAATCCTGTCTGGACCTACCACACAATGACAACTACAACCAAAAAATAACCAGGCATTGTGGCAGTTGCCTGTAGTCCCAGCTACTTGGGAGGCCGAGGCAAGAGAATTAATTAAGCCCAGGAGTTGGAGGTTGCTGTGAGCTGTGATGCCACGGTATTCTACCCCGAGGGAACAGCTTGAGGTTCTGTTTCAAAAACAAGAAAAAAAGAAAGGCACTGCCTTGTGAAAGAGTGAGGTCCTCGTGGTGTGATGTGCTCATGCCAATCTGAATAACTTGTTAAAGACATGGGGGAGCAGGAGGAAGTGAGAACCCCGTTTCTCAACTCTCCTCCAACAGAAATACTTAATAATTGCTTGCAATTCCACGAGCAGTGGAAGGTAGAATTAGACCAACCAGAAGTACTCAAGGAGGTATGCTCTTAGATATGCATGTTTTGATTCTTATTCAAGAACATTTCAAAAGTGTGATATTTCTAAGATACAAGTAAAAAATGCAACATGTCTCTTTCCTCTTCTATGGATTCAATAACCTCTCGTGTTGATGGGCCCGACTTCAAGTGGAAGAAAACAAAAATCCTTCCTTACTGTCAACAGAACAAAAAGAATGAGATTTTAGAACACTGATGAATCTTTACTTCATAATTGAAAGATAGGCCTATTAAGAGGACACAGCAGGCCCGAAGCACTTGTGTGATCATTTGCACAAACACTAATTTTGATATATGGTATTTCATATCTGTAAATAGAACACACTGCATGATGAACAGTGCAGTCTTCCCCCAGGGGGCCTCTGCCTCAGTGAGCCGATGTCTGCAGGGCGGTTTGCTGGGAGTGAGTGACGGGGTATTTGTTCCGTGGTTTTCTCCTGCTCACGGACAGTCCGGATGAAATGGCAGGATGCTGTGCTTACAAGGGCATCTTCTTCTCCATAAGAACTGTATTTCTATGGATTATAAACAGATCTAAATATGAAACCCAGGGCAAATCCATTTCAATCCTTAACATAAGGAATTTGGAATAGAAAGCCTAATGTCTCTGAGATGATTCTGCTTGACAAGTGTGAGAGACTAAATTTAGGCTTTTAATTGAGAGAGACAAGGATGCAAATCCCGCCCTAAGCTATTTGCAAGACCTTGAGCAAGTTTCCTGGGCTCTCTGAATATTACTTTCCTCAACTAAAAACAAGTGAGAAAACAGTATCTTCTGTACAGGGTGGTGAGTGTGCTAGTCTGCAGCCAGTCCGTGGTAAATACTTTTGCACAGCTGAGCTTTATGCATGCAATTTAATATAGACCAATATGTGTATAATCATAGACTCAAGTGTTTACATGTATCTACATACACCCCATAAAAATGTGTCCAATAGGTAATGGAAAATGTGATCAAGTAATAAAGACATGTCTCAGTATTTAGGTGAGTATAAATTCTCTGCCTCAAGTTCAGAGAGCCCTCTCACCATACAATAGGTATTATGGGCCAAATGTTTGGCTTCTCTCAAAATTCAAATGTTGAAGCCCTAAGCTCTGATGTGAGAACATTTGGAGGAGGGGCCTGTAGGAGGCTTAGATAAAGTCATGAGGGTGGGACCCACATGTGTCCTTCTCTTAAACTCTTTCTCTCTTACTGCCATATGAAGTCACCGCAATAATACAGCCATCTACCTCCAGGAAGAGGCCCTCACCAAGGACTGATTCTGCCAGCATATGGAACATGGGCTGCTTAGTTTCCTGAACTATGAGAAATAAACGTCGGTGTTTAAGCCACGCAGTCCATGGTATTTTGTTACACCAGCAGGAACTGACTAAAAGAACCAGCAGTCAGGAAATGTTTATCACATAAACACGTGAACAAAAGGACTTCATGCCAACCTTCACCCTCATTGGTGAAGACCCATACCTTTAATGAAAACTGTAGGCAAATACAATTTTCAATAAAGACGCTATCTTGCCATCTGCCTCATCTGTATACCAATTTTTCTCCCTCCTCTCCCTCCTCCTCCTTTTCCTCCAGCTCCCTCTGGTTTGTTATGGAAACTTAACAGAAGGGATATTTCTCATGGAATGCTCTGAGCTCAGTACTCCCTAACTCCAGATGGAAACCTCAAAGATCTATGCGCAAACCTAATGTGGATATAAGTATTCGCTGAAATGAATCAATCGGGGCCTGTCTGGGGTCACGCACAGAAAGCCTCCATTCAACCCAGTGTGGGATGTAAGTGGAGAGGCAGAAGCTGGAAACGTATGCATTTTTCAAAATCCCCTCAAATTCTTTTGGGAAAGATAATGAACTAAAATATTGGAGCATATTACCATTCTGTCAAGCAAGAAATAAGAGAATTGTATAAATTGGAAAGCGTGGACATTAAATAAAAAAGGTACAGTATTTGGTATTTTAAAAAATCAAATAAAAAGCCACAAATTGAATGAAATAGTTTTTGTTAATGCTGAAACTTGCAGGGCCAGTTAAAGCTCATTAAGAGGTGATGGGAACTATGCAGATGAGATCAAGTTTGATAATTGGCTGGTTCTGAATCCATTAAAAAGGTTATAGGGTTGTTTGGGTGGGTTATGCTTTATAGACGGATGATTAGAAGTGTATTAATGGACCAGGGGGTTACAAGGATGGGATTTGGTTTACTGATATAATGTCTAGGGTAGCATTAGGCGGGGGCAAGGTTATGTGGATGGGATTGGATTTGGGGAACAGGTCAGTGATGATCATATTGTATGGGTTACAGGGTTATTTTAAAATTGTCCTGTGTTTGATGCAATGGGAAAATGAGAATCTAATTAGGCTTCACTGGCAGTAGCACTTCCAGGGCACGCACGCCTTTGTATGCAGAAAATACTCTCCAGAATTTATGCTTCACATCTTGGACCTGGACCAAGATCTCCCAAAGAATTTAGGCATCAATCAAAGCTGTTCATTCCTAGCAGGGTTAGGTCTTCCCTCGTGTGTCACTGAGATATTAAAAATGCACACTGGGGACAGGGGAGGCATAAAGTAGTGTCAAAATTTCTCCATCTGGGTTTGAGAGGAGATTGCATTTGAGTAGAGTCATGGAAAGTTGAACATACACTTGTCACAGAGATAGTAACATAAGATTGAAAACACAGTTTAGGAAGACGCTGGCCTGTGAAAACCTGTGGGTGTGATAAACAGGCTCATGCCTTCAAGGAGGTCAGAGGACCTGTGCATGTCTGTGTTGGAGATGGGAATAAAAGTAGGAGGCCTCTAGAGATGTGTGTTTTTGTGTGTTGTAATGCTTCAGGCAGGAGACGGGGGCAGAGGCTAGAATCGGAGGGAAGAGTGGTTACACAGAGACTGCACTAATTAAGAAACATGGCCTTGATCCTTTCTGCCAGTCTGTTCCAAAGTGTCTTCCACTGCAAACAAATGCCCCACATACACAATAAAACAACAAAAAATGAGGATTCTGTGCTCAGTCAAATACACTTGCTTATACTGGACTTTAAGTTCTCAGCCTCTGCCCCTTCTTATAAATGTTCAGTTTACATTGGAATTTTAGAGGTTGTGAGGAGTTCTGTCATTAAAAAATTGCCTGTCCCACCAGGTTTTATATTTGTTTAGATCACAGACATCTTTTTAGCTACTTCAACCTCAAACAGAATGATTATCAGTATCCTTTGGAATAAAATATTCTAAGGAACATACTTTAGCCAATCCCTGTTCTGCAAAAAAGGGAAACCCTTATTTAAAAAGAAAAAGAAAAAGCCTAAGGGAAAAACAGCAAGTAAGCTTAATTTTCTCATTTTAAAAAGAAGATACAAAGATACTGAAGATTAAATTGTAGCAAAGAAAGAAAAAAAAAAACTATTACATTTAGTAGTTAGAATATTCAGTTTGATTCATCTGCTATTAAAGATGTATGGCCTTCAGAAAATTTGATCTCTCAGTTTTCTTAAGTATACGATTAAGGTAACAAAGGGATTTAAGAGCATTAGGTAAGACGGTGCTTGCCTTGATGAATATGGTACCTGGCACATGGCAAGAGCTTGATTAATATTAAGAGGTGGAGTAATTGTAACCTTCCCGCTTTCTCAGGTACTCTGGCAGGCTATGATGAACCTCTCGTCCCTAAGTTTGGGTATAGCAGCTCTTCACACATCATTCGCAGGACTTCCCTTAGTTGATTGTCATCTTTGGGGCATGGTAAGGAGACGTTCTTACAGAATAGACCAAGGATGGTAGAGTAAAGCTCCTGGGCTGGGCATCAGGTCCCCTCTCAGTTGTTGGGTAGTGTTGATGCTTAATGTAAATGCCATGAAGTGCCCATATGAGAAGTCGAAATGTCTGACTGGTGCAAGAAGCATGGTTTTGAATTGCCAAGTGCCCTAAGTCCCATGAGAAAGGAGCTTCCAGCCGACAAGGACACCATGCAATGGAGCTGTTGAATTCCAGTAGTGAACTTCCAGGTCTTTGTCCAGTCCTCACGTCCATTTCTCCCTGGATAGTCATTACATGTGGGGTCCATTGTTTCAGTTCTGAACGTGGCCGATACCCAGACTAGTTACACACACACACACACACACACACACACATCCTCACCAGTCTTGTTGGCCAAGCCACTTTATTAATTCAACAAGTTTATATAATAATACTTATTTTGCATTTCCTTTTTCTCAAAATTGCCCTTGGCAGGGTAATGAGAACGAGCCTGGATATAAACCAAGTTCAAATAATAGTAAAGTACTTTCTGCCTTCCTCTCAGGATTCCACTTAGAAGGAAATAAGAAACAAAAACCGCAGCAACCTGGCCTCTAGTTCCCGAGCAGTGGTGGGTTCCGAAGGCTCTTCTGTCTGTGTATGTTTCCTGCCCATTTCTTTTCCGCAATGATTTCTCCTCCAGGGCTGTAAGGAAAAGTTGACTTTCTTTATTGAAACTGACTAAAAATTCAAATCTTTCCACACCATTGGGTGTAATAATAGAGAGAAATAAAAGATTCATGTTAGGCCTTAAGTGTAGATCTTGAACGTTCTTAGCACAGTGAAAGGGGAGAAAAAAAGACGTGGATTATCTCACTTTGATTTTCCTCTTCCCTTTTTCTTCTCCTTTCTTTCTTCACGCCTGTTTTGCTTCCCCCCTCTCACCTCAGGGGTGCCCCATCAGTGCTGGTCATTTTTCTTCCTGACAAAATACCCATGCATACCTCTCTTTTATCTTACCGCAGATGTAATGATGAAATATCAAACCACTCCCAGAGGACAAGTTTGCCTCACTCTTCCGTCCGCCCTTTTCCTGGCTCAATGTCTGGTGGCGAATGACTATCAAACTGAGAGTCACTATCAAATAGATCAGTGTTGATGAACGTAAAAGTGAATAAAGGCATTTCCTAAAATCTCAGTTGTGAGCATCGCTGTACCTGTATTTTAAACAAGGGGCTGAAGAAATCGATCTTTATTATCCATTCCAGTTAAGACAACACATTATATTTGGTCAGGGAAAAGGGAATGTGGAGCTGCTCGGTGGGAGTAGAGTCAGTTATGCAAGATAAATGAAAAAACAAAAAAAGCAAAAGAGAGAAGCATTACGAATACACTTTAGATAAACTCGTTCAATAATCTGTCTTTATTTCTTTGTGAGTGCAAATCTAATAGATTTTTATTTAATATTTAAAAGCAAAACTTGATTTGTATGCTGAGTCTGATGCTGGGGTGAATTACTTTCATTGTGTTAGAAGTCTGAGAAAATGTGGGGTCTGGATGAGGACAACTGTCAGACTCTTAACTCTGAAATCACAAGTAGGCACCACCATAATAATCCGGTGTGTTTATAAATCAGAAGCAACCTCCCCTCTCCTCCCACTGCGTTATTGCTCCCTACCCAAACCGTAAGCATGTACTTGCAACGCTAATTAACTCACCACTCAATGCAGGTGGATGGCCAAACGATGCAACTCCCAATATCCCCCCATGTTCATCCCCACTCCCAATGCCTGAACTGTGGAACTCATTCTGCTTGCCATGGTCCCCACTCTCCACACCGAGCACACATACTTGCTTACTCCAGGGACATAGGAGGGAGAGAAACGCACTGTCCAGAGGGGAGAAAAAAGGAGGAAGCATGTGGGGTGTTTGTGAGAGTGAACCCTTAGACTGATCCAGGAGCTGGACTACATGTGAAAGAAACAAGGCAGGGAATCTTCCTCAGGAAACGTCATTCCCCATGGCATTCCTGGTACGGGTTACCTTTCCATTAGAGGGTACATTCCACCAGGCAAGTCGTGACCCTTCCTGATTATCCAGCCATACAAGATGTCTTTATCAGCTATCCACTTTATCCATCTCCAGTGCCATGTCTCTAGATTAAATCACCATTATCTGTCATCTTAATTCCTGTAAGAGCTTCCGTCTCCACAACACAGCCAGGACAACTGATTTGTAGAAATCCAAGTCTGTTTTGACTTCTCTTATCCATTTCTGCTGGTTACAACTCTACTTTCCTTCCATTAATCTTAAATAAATCCTAAGGGCACACCACAGCTCATGGCGCTCTTGACCTTGTTTCTGATTAACCTCCTTCTGTACTACTTTGCACTCATTTTCAGGCATAAACCAAACTTTATTATGTTTCAGGCCCTCCACACATGTTATTCCTTCTGCCTGAAGCCTTCTTCCTCTCACTCTTTGCCTGACATCTGGCTCATCTTATAGACCAAATCGTAACCATCACTGTATCGTCAGTACCATCACATTCCACTGACAGCCCATACTCACTGATACAAATCCGTCCCCCTGATTGTGTTACCATGTTCCCGGTAACACTTACACTATTTGTAGTTATATGCAATTCTGCATGCCTCCGAGTATCTATCTCTTTCACGCCACCAGTGATCATGAATCAGAGTTGACTTTTTCCCTCCAGTGGAGACATGGCAACATCTGGGCTGTGTCTTACTGTTAGAACTGTGTGTAATGGGGACACGTATTACTGGGATATACTTAGTATAGGCCAGAGATGCTGTTAACACACTGAAATGAACAATACAGTCTTTGCAACAGAACATTATCTGGCCCAGAAGGGCAATAGTGTCAGTAGTTGAGAAACCCCGGTCTTGACTGAATGCCATGACGTGGGCAAAAGACATAACGGTGTTAAACATTCCTGTTTCCCAGAGCTTAGATTTTGGTTAATTCATATTGTTTTTAATAGCTGCTGATTGGATAAACACATGTAGTGTATTATAAACACACGCTAAGCACCACTGATTTATTATTTACTAAGCATGAATGATGTATCAGACCACATGCTTTTCATTTGCAATAAATAGTATTAAAAACCAGGCGTGGTGGCTCAGGCCTGTAATCCTAGCACTCTGGGAGGCCAAGGCAGGTGGAGAGCTTGAGCTCACGAGTTCATGACCAGCCTGAGCAAAAGTGAGACCCCCATCTCTACGAAAAATAGAAAAACTGAGGCAAGAGGATTGTTTCAACCCAAAAATTGGATATCGCTATGAGCTATGATGCCACAGCACTCTACCCAGGGTGACAGCATGAGACTCTGTCCCCCCAAAAACAATAAATAAATAAAATAAATAGTATTAAAAAGAGTCTAAGTTAGTAGGAGTCTTCGAAGAGAGAAGAGGAATAAGAAAGTATGCAATAAATTAAAATTGAGAGAAATTATAATACACTTAACATTTTAAAAATTATTTTATCAGTGAAGAGTCACAAAGGATGTCCAAAAGAAAAACTAACATGGATTCTTCATTCATTCAATATTCATTGAGGGTGAATGTTGGGATATTGTCATGGGATGTTGTCAGTGGACAAGACAGATAAGAACTTTACCCTGATGGAACTTACATTCCAGAGGAGAAGATGTATATTAACAGGAATACTACAAATCAACAAGATCATTACAATTGAACTGTGTACTCTGAAAACAATAAGTAAGATAATGAGATAAAGTATAGCAGAAACGTCTGCTTTAAATATAGTTAACAGATAAGTCCTCTCTGAAAAGGTAACATTTTACATAAGATTTGAGTATTACAAATTGGGAAAATGTGTATAAAATCACTTCCAAAACAATTTAAACAGCAGATGTAACATCTCAGATACAGGAAAGAAAGCCCTTTGAATGATGGGGGGAGAGAAAGGAGTTTGATGAGTCTCCAATCCAGTGAGATTGGATATTTTAAATGGTGACTCTGGCTGTTTCGTGAACAGCAGACATGGAAAGAGTGAAAACAGCTACAGCTAAAATTAGTAGGAAGCTTTTGGAACAGCTCATGGGAGGGGTGAGGATGGCTTTGATATGATAGAAGAGACTGGGAAAAGTAAATGAACTTGATAATTTTTTCTGACTTATCCTATATAGAAATTTTTGATAAGGGCAAGATTTGAAGAAAAAATTAAAAATCAAGATAATACCGAAGCTTACTATAGGGAGGGTTATTTAATTCATACAAATGAGAAATGATGCATGTGTTGCTAGTAATGGCTAACTACCTTAGTTGGACACAGTATGATTATAACACCACACAAGAAAATACCAATCACGGTAACATGTAATATCACTCTCACTATAATTCAGACAGACTTCTTTGCATTTTACAGAAATTGACTGTTTTAATCTTCAGAACAACTCTATATGTAAGACATAAGCAACCTTTCCATGAGACTAAGCAGGAAGGCCAAGTAAAGACAGTTAGAGTCAGGTAGCTCAGGGAAAATCCCAAGTGCCATGGAAGTGGAAAGATGAACGAGGCAGTTTCATGGAGGAATTCATACATCAGGGCTGTAATTATCAATATCTGATATTTAAGGACTAGTCAAGGGATGTAGTGTCTATGTAGAAAGAAAATATTAACAAAAACAAGAAAAGCCTTAAGCTTTGTAACTTGATTAAACAATGTAAGAAAAGATAGACAAATATGTCGGGATGTCTAGCTTCTGAGATAAATTTGTATTCTGTGTATTGGAACAACGGAAAAATATAGGGCATCTTCGGAGTTTCCAGGCTTTGAATGCCAGGCTAAGTAACTTTTTTCTTTTCTGTACTTTTTTCTATTCTGGGATCTTTGAGAGTCTTTCTGGAAAAAACACAAGTGGCAGCATAAAGTGGTACTTAGTGATGACAGATCAGGCAATAGTCAGTAGAACAGTTAAGAGTGTTCGTGAATAGAAGTTTTGAAATCATTTAAAAGGCAAGCACAATACCAAATTTCCTCCCAGGGACAAGAAGAAAAGAACAGAGTAAACAATACGTGGTGTTAGCAGAGGGAGCATCGCAAGGGGCCGATACATTCATTTTAGCAGAATAGCCCGATTTCCTTGGGGATTCTGTCTCTCAGAATGATATTTCTCCTTCATGCCTCCAAAGTCTCCCTTCCCTTTCACTTTCCTTGAAGATAGGTAATTTAAGAGCTGTTGGGATTTTGTCAAAGAAAACATTTTCAGGGCTTCAAATTCTCAACAAATGGGGCTTGGATGAGAAATTTCTATCTGGCACAGATCTGATGTAGTGTGTGTTTGTCTCTTCACATAGCATTGAAGATCTTAAATATGCACAATCTTCAAACAACCCAAGGTTATACTTCAGTGTCTAAACAATTACTGATAGCTCCCTTTTTTCTACCAAATAATTCTTATGTGAAGTTGTACTGAATAATGTAGAAAGAAAAGTTAGTAATATCTAGGATTATCTTCCGTATTTTGGGCTCTATCACACATACCACCATACAACTACATTCAACAGTGATTATGCTGGTTCTTCATCCAGCAGAATTAACTCTGTAGCTGAATTTCTCATTAGACCACGAATTTCCCTGGGCTAGAACCCAAAGATTGTACAATGCTAACATAGTCAAGAACATGAACCTAGCAGCCACATTTGCTGGGCTTAAGTTCCAGCTTTCAACATATAAATAGATGTGTGAGCACTGACAGGTAATTTAACCAACCGGAGCTCAATTTATGCATTAAAAACTAGAAAAAGTAATAGAATTTATAGTGAGAATTACGAATCAATAGAAGTAAGCTCCTTAGTATAGTTGTTTCATATTGTATCAATAGATGCTAACCATTATAACATCCTCCATAATAATTGGAGATCAATATCAATTTTTTGTGGCTATAGATAGATGTCCAGTTGTTAAGTACAATTAGTTAAGAAGACTGTCTTTGCTCCCTTGTATTGCCTTTGCTCTTTTGTCAAAGATTGATACTGTGTTGTACATTTTGGGGCTCCCTATTCTATCCCGTTGATCTAATTGTCTATTATTTTCCCACACTGCCTTGGCTAACATGATTCTGTCTCTCAAAATATTTTCCTTCAGCCTCCATGCATTCCTTCCCTTTCACTTTCCTTGAAGATAGTTCATTTAAGAGCTGCTGGATTTAGAATAAATCTTGAAGTCAGGTAGCATCAGTCCTCCAACTTTGTTCTTCTCCTTGATAATTTGTTGCTCATCATGGGTGTTTGGCCTCTTCTTATAAACTGGATAGTTTGTTAATATCCATGAGATAACTTAGTGGAATTTTGCATGTGTTTGCATTAACACTATAGGTGAAGTTGGGAAAATTGACTTCTTGACAATATTGGGTTGTTCTCTCCTGAACATGAAATGTATTTCCATTTATTTTGTTCTTTGGTTTCTTTCCTCAGTGTTATTTAGTTTTCATCATATTGATTGTGTTCAGATTTTATTAGACTTGTATTATACCTAGGTATTTTACTTAGGAGGGAACTCTCTGGGGTAACTCAGACAATGATATATTATTCAGTACTAATAAGAAATGAGCAAATGAGCTATTGAGCTATGAAAAGACACACAGGAACTTGAGGTGCATATTTCTTTTTCTTTTTCTTTTCTTTTCTTTTCTTTCTTCTTTTTTTTCTTTTTTGAGACAAAGTCTCAAGCTGTTACCCTTGGTAGAGTGCTGTGGTGTCATTTCTCACAGTAACCTCAAACTCTTGGGCTTAAGCCATTCTCTTGCCTCAGCCTCCTAAGTAGCTGGGACTATAGGTGCCTGCCACAACACCCAGCTACTTTTGGTTGTATTTGTCATTGTTGTTTGGCGGGTCTGGGCTGGATATGAACCTGCCAGCCTTGTTGTATGTGGCTGACACCCTAGCTGCTGAGCTACAGGTGCGGAGCTTGAAATATATATTTCTAAGTGAAAGAAACTAATATTAAGAGACTACTTCCTATATGATTCCAACAATATAGCATTCTATAAAATGCAAAACTATGCAGAGAGTGAAAAGATCAGTGGTTTGAAGGGTATGGGGCAGGGATGAATAGGTGAACCCAGAAGATTTTAGGCCAGTAAAAACAAATACTATCTATGATTCTATCATTGTGGATACATGTCATTGTCCAAACCCATAGAATGTACCCAGATTAAAATCTAAAGTAAACTATGGGCCTAAGGGTGTCATTTGTCATCAATATCAAAAATCATATTGGTTAAGAGCAAGACATGCCTATGAAAGAAGGTGACTAAATTCTGGTTTTCTTCTGGTTTTTGTTTGTATGCATTATATACAAAATACATATCACACCCAGCTTCATTGGGTTCTATAACCGGCATCCACACACCTGAGTAGATTTCCAATGTTTATATAGTTGAAAGTCCCTATCCCAATTAAGGGCAAATTTATTTATTTTAAAATCTTTTCAGCTAAGAATAATGTATGCATATTATTACTTATTTTACATTTAAAAGAGGTTTATATGAGCTTTTTTAAGTTACACTATGTCAATAAATTACAATGAATTGCTAGAAAAAAGATTATTAATAGAACAAGAAATTTTTGTTAAAATATGAAATACTACAAGCTATTTTTGAAAAGACATTAATTTAATAATGCTTATTAGATAATTTGGGCTTTTCATGATGTCTAAAACCCTTACATTCAACGTAATTTTTGTGATCTCATAGTTGTTATTATTACACTTATAATAACAAATAATAGAAAACGCTCTTTGACCACGAAGTGCAAGATACTACTGTATTAAGTGCTTGCCTTGGTTTATCTCATTTAACTTTTATTTACACATCACACCCTGTGAGGCACACATTTTTGTTCTTTACATGTCATAAATATGAGAACAATGTCTTAGAGGAGTTATGTAATTTGCCTGAAATCAAAGAGTTGGCACGTGCCTCACTCAGTCCATTCAGGCTGCTATGACATAGCACCGTAGACAGGGCCATTTATCCATTACTCTGATGGGGAGTGTTGACCCAGGGGAACTTGTGCCTGTGTGGGGAAAAAGGTATGTAGGAGATCCCTGTACCTTCTTGTCAGTTGTGCTGGAAACCTAAAACTGGTCTAAAATTAAAGTATTTAACAGTAATAAAAATTTAAAAATACACAAGTGCTCATGAATAAGATTCATGCTCCTATAAGAAGTCTTAGGGAGCCAAGTCTGCCCTGTTGGTCTTTCTCATGTGAGAATAGTGGTCATCTTTCTCCCTACAGAGTATTTGTTTTCTGCTCCACTTTGAAGCAAAAAGTGAGTCTTTCTCAGACCTCAAATCTGCCAGGGCCTTTATCTTAGACCTCTTAACCTTTAGAACTATGAAAGACCCTTCCCTCCCCTTTCCTTTCCTTCCTTTCCCTTTCCCTTCCCTTTCTTTCCTTTTCTTGTCTATTCTTTTCTTTTCTTTTCTTTCTTTTTTTTTTTGAGATAGTCCCACTCTGTCCCTCTCGGTGGAGTGCATGGTGTCCTAGTTCACAGCAACCTCCTGAGCTCAAGTGATCTTCTTGCCTCAGCTTCCCAAGGTACTTGAACTACAGGTGCCCAACACAACACCAGGCTAGTTTTTCTATTTTTCGTAAATATGAGGTCTCGCTCTTGTTCAGGTTGGTCTTGAACTCCTGAGCTCAATCAATCCACCCTCCTTGTCCTCCCAGGGTGCTCAGATTACAGGCATGAACCACTGAGCCCAGCCTATAAATTTATATTCATAAATTTTCTACCTTTTCTAGCAGCTATGAGTTCCCTTAGGGTCTGGTCATTCTTTTAGTCTTATTATCTATCAAACTTCCTAAAACATAGTAGGCATTTAATAAATACTTGACAAATGTATCTTCCAAAGGAAAAAAAAAAACAGCAAAAATCTGAAAAGAAGTAACTGCCTTAGCTGTACAATGGTCAGAGAAAGTAAACATTATACATTTTTTTCCTTGACCAAGTCTCATTTTCTTACCCCCGATAGAGTGCCATGGCCTCATAGCTCACAACAATCTCAAATTCTTGGGCTCAAGCAATACTCTTGCCTCAGCTTCTCAACTAGCTCAGACTACAAGCCCTGGCCACAATGCCCAGATTTTTTTTTTTAGCTGTCAGACTTTATTACTCATAGGACAGTAAACAGAATGAATAATAAGTACTACACAACTATTTTTTAGAGACAGGGTCTTGCTCTTGCTCAGGCTGATCTCAAACTCGTGAACTCAAAGAATCCATCTGCCTTGACCTCCCAGAGTGTATACAATTTTTTTTTAAATCAAATTCATATGTTGTTCACAGACTAATATGTAATGTTTTGTAGTTAATATTTCTAAGACATGAGTGACAAAAAAATGCCATTTTGTGGTTTTCTTATACTTCCCTTGTAGCTGTAAGGGTGTTGCCATTAGGGTCTCACAGAAAAGCGATGTCGCGAAGAATAAGCACGCTTATTGAAATTGTGTTTTAAAGAAAGGTGCGTGACCATCTGTTCGCTCAGGCAAAATGGCGAGCCTTTTTTATTTGCTGTTGGTTTATATAGGCAATCTTGTGCAGGCGCACTATACAGCAATGACCTCATTAACATTCATTACCCTCTGCACATGTGCATTGGACATCAATGATGTCATTAATCCATTTAAACATCTTATGACCACCTGCCCTATAAGTAGCTCCTCCCTGGTAATCTGATAATCCACCTAACATACACCTTTAAGCATGACCCTTTCAACATAACCTGGTTTAACATAGCTTAATGAAGAACATGTTGTCAGTTATTACTTTCTTTGTTCTTATCTGATGAAGCCTGATGCTACTACAGGGAAAGAGACGATTTGAATGTCGTTCTGCTGACCATGCCATTTGAAGGCCATTACTTCAAATCTTTAAGCAAAGCATAGAGAAACTTCTTGGGCATACAGGAATTTGTGTGCAAACCTCTGCTCCCATGGAGGCCTTAAGTCAGGGGTGGGGTTGCTGGAGTCTTTTATAAGGAATTCTCAGGCTGGACTTCTCAAAACCCTTTCATGGTCCCAGGTTTCATCTGTGCCATTAGATACCTGTATGCATTGGGTAAATTCCTCTTCTCTTGAGGTCCCCTAGTACATTTCCATTCCCAGACCCGTCAGCAAGCAACCTTCGTTACTTACCACAGATCAGGAAAGTTTACTCCATTCCCAGACCCATCAGCAAGCGACCTTCATCTCTTACCACAGATCAGGAAAGATTATTGATGGGTACCTGGCCAGTTTTCCAAAAGGCTTTTTCATTGGCCTTATAAAGTCAACCTTAATTCCTTAATGCAGTCTGGAAATGCTATTCCAGCCAAAGCCTTGGTCATGTTAGGCCCACAATTAACCTGACCACATGGGATTCTGCCTCAGTTTCTCACAAGTATGCTTGCACAAAGTCTTTTCACTGCTCTCTCTCAAACGGCATTTTTGGCCAGAGGCATATAGGTGTTTTGCCTATATTCCCTTTATAAAATGATTATCATATCACATTCTGCTACTACTTATAGTTTTTTGTTTGGAATACAATGGGGATTTCTTCTCTATGAATAGCTCCAAATTTTTTAAATTGTTTTTGTTACTCCAAATACAATCTTTTTCTTCTCCCATTACGCCTGGATTCAATTATAACGACAACGTCAGTATTGCTCTCCCATTTTATGAAAATTGTCTAAACACTTGTATTTATTAGTCATTGATCACTGCCCTCCTATTTTTTACCTATAAATGTAATATCACTGTCTGCTTTTGAAGGTCTTTACATACTTCTGGGGCGTCAATTTTTGAATCCTGCATAAGCACTTGAGATTTCCCCTAGTCTGCTCTTTAGTGCATTTCCTTCATCTAAAATAGGTTGTTAAAATTCAAGATGTCTTATAACAACCTCTCCTGCAATTAAGAGACAGACGTGTGTCTGGATGTTTTAGTAGGAGAAAAAAAAAAATTCAGGAAACAGCTGTAGTTCAGAAAGGAGCAATTTTGTGCTGTCCGTGGTCCTGAATGTGATTTTCCGTGGGTATGGCAAGGCATTTATGGCTTGCCAAGAATCCACATAGAATTTGATTTTTACAAACCATACCAGCCAGTCTGGAATATATAACAGAAAACTGAATGCATATAGATTAAAAGCAGAGCAACATTAAAATGTGACAGTTTTATTCATTGTTTTCCCTCCATAATTGGAAGTGTTTTAAGTAATACAAACAGATTCAATGTTTGATTTCCATTGTTTGGGCAAACGATTCTTTGTGAGTATTGAATGTTCAAATTCTCCTCTACTACTTAAGCTCTGAGATTAGTTTCTTAACTTGTAAGAGTTGCTGGTCAAATAAAATATAGAATCAAAGACAATTTATTCATAGGAAAGGCATGTGCTGAGGAATTAAAATGTGCAGTATCTCATACCACATGTTTTTGAGATACATATTTAAATACATGTCAACAAAATTTATTTTAAAAAATACTTTTGCAGAAAAGGGATTTGGCTATGATGTCCCTAACACTACATATAACTTCCCAGACCTTGATGAATAAAGGGATATGAAATTCTGAGTGTGGGACTAATCAGGCTGATACAGACTATGAAAGGGACTATTCTAAAACTTACACTAGTCATTTGCCCAATGCTGGATAATCCTATCAGGATCTAGGGACAGAATGGAGAGAAAGATTTAAATCCAATTGAATGCCTGAAATTTGTCTGCAAAAGGGCAGATATGGCATATGGATGCTCCAGTGAGATCAAATGGCTTAAGGAATGTTCGATGACTATTCGTGCATTACCCATGGGTTCTTTCACTTTGAATTATTCCACTATGAAATACTCATCTACTGGCTGCAGAGAGAGAATGACAGAGAGAAAAGAAACATCTTTTCCTTGTCTAAACTTTGTGGAGAAGCTGTCTCACATCAGGCAGGCTGTCTCCTCTCATTTACATTAACGGGCCCTAAATCACTCTTTTAATTCACTGTCTCCCACCGTGAAGACCACAGCAGCACTCGGTTCTTCCGTGTGACCCCATAGTCACAGAGGCTCCCATCAAATGTTTCAATAGGGGCACTGGAAGGATTTGACTAAGTCCTCCCTTCCCAGTTACTCCACTAACCATTAATTTTTGGGTACACACTGAAACACTCAACTGAGCTAACCAAACTCTAAGTAGCATTGCAAGTAACAGTTTCATTAAACTAGAATGTGTTAATTAACATCCACCAGCGTTAATACGTGGGAACAGATCTATAAACCTTACAATTAACACGTTTCTCTTTCTCAGAGGGATATTCTGAATATGAATTCTTTATCTATTCTCACATACCCCACCTTGGACTTCATAGCCAGGCTTTTGTCTCATATCTGTAGACTCATTTTTATGAAGTGACCCTTTCCTGTTACTGAAGTGTTCAAGTCATGGAATAGTTTATCAGTATCACAAATCTCCTTTGGTACAACTTACCACAATGATTTTCAATGAAAAGAACTTTGGCAAATTTGGTAGAGTGGTTCCAGGTTATATTGAACAATTCAGACAATGAATTTAATCATGGCAGGGAATTTACCACTTTTGATCCCCAAGCACTAATTTCCTATTGAATAATAGCATTATAATGATGGGAAATGCACCCCTTTGTATTTCCACGTACATTTGGGGGATATTTGCCACTGTAAATTGAGAGCTATCTGTAACTTCTTCTTGCAGTAACATATTCAAACTAATCAAGAGACTTGAGGACTGCGATTAGAACCCAAGTGTCCTGAATTCCATTCCCAGACTCTCTTTGTCTTACTGGACTCAGACATAGTGGGAGTGAGTTTGGAAAGACATAAAGATAGTAGATAGTACCGTGTAGATATTTGTATGCTTGTTTTTTCACCTGTTAAATGTAAAGAATCCATTTTACCTAGAGTCTGTTATTTTTCCTTTTAACAATACTTTAATTTATGTCCATGAGGAAAACACTGTGAGTTGCAAAGAAGTATTTTATTTTTTAATTCTCTATTAAATCATAACTGTGTACATTAATGCATATGTTAATTGATTTGGTAAATTTTCAGTGTGGGCCAAAGGCAGACTACTTTAACTCAGAGACAGTTTCTTCTTTCAGCTTTCCTTTATTTTCTTTATTGTTTCAAATTTAAATTTCACAAATTGGCTAACTACCTCTCCTAAGCTGTTTGTTCAAGCCGTTTGCCACTGGAAGTCATTGGGAAGAAAGAAGTACTTCATAATGGATCTGAAAGGAGCTTACGCTATCAAGTTCTTAATAGACAGTTGTGCAGCCCTAGGCATGATCGACACAACTGGTGGGTACTTTCTGGAGCTCTCCCAAGGATTCAATAAATGGAATAAATGGGCGATGGAGAATGAAGTG
Source organism: Otolemur garnettii (assembly GCF_000181295.1). Lineage (NCBI taxonomy): Eukaryota > Metazoa > Chordata > Mammalia > Primates > Galagidae > Otolemur > Otolemur garnettii. The sequence continues at coordinate 21,732,276 of NW_003852409.1, read as the reverse complement.
AGTTGGAAAAGTGCCTGGTTGACTTAATAAATACTAGAAGGGAAAAGATAGGGCAGGATTTATCTTCCAAGAATGAACCTGCTTGCTTGGACTGCATCTTCCCGTGCATGCATGCATTTCCACCCACACATGTGCATGCACACAGGCACACACAGACGCACACAGTGGTTTGTATTTGGTTTTAAATTTATCAAGCTTTCTGGGGCTTTATTTTGACAGTAAGTTGCCCCAACTTGACTTCAAGTGTATTTCATGAAAACCTTACCTTTCCAGAGCATAATTTGTCTCTTTGTCTGTTGGTATAAGAAGCCATATCTCTGGGGTTTGACAGTCACCCAAAGAGAGAAAAGACAGCCTAAGGGTTCCCAGGCTGAAAGTGCTTCCCCTTAGAACTATTTATCAATCTGTTCACTCCACTTCCTGAGCTTTTTCCAACTGTGGCTTACTTTTGTAATGCAAATACCTTAAAGCTATCCCAAACCTGAATGTCTAAATTCGATGCATTCTTACGCTAACCTGGTGTCCTGTGTCCTTTAATTAGTATGTAATTAGAAGAACCAATAACAGACAAGATCTAATTTAGCTTTTTATAAAAACCTATGAGGTAAGTATTAGTATCATTGTCATTTTGCAATTGAAGGACCTAAGACGCACTGAGGCCAGTAACCTGATAACAAAGAACCAAGGTAGAAACTAAGATTTAAACCCATGGTACTCCATGTTCTCCTGGTTCAAAAAAATATTCCAGCTTTTGATGAACTAAGTTTCAAGCTGTATCTCTGCTTTCTCATTTCTATAATGCCCGTGAGTTTCTCCATTAAATTCAGACCCATATGTAATACATCAAGAACACAGTGGGCCCTTGTTCAATAGTTTTTGCTCATTTTAGGCAATTTTATTAAATATAAAATAAATTAAGTGCTTATTTCTCTCTATATACTAGTTCACGTCTATCTACCCTTTTTATTCTCTAGGGAATCATCAATATAGGCATCAGCCTTATTTGCAGGTGATAATCTGCAGCTAAGAAATCCTGAGACCAAGCAATTAGCAATTAGGTAGGCTCAGCACCCCCAGCATCATTGCATTCAACTCCCCAAAGTCTGTCTTTTGAAAGTGGTGGACTTCCGTTATCCTCCCTTCTTATATTTAACATTTTCAGTAGTGTTGTGCTATATCTGGTTTGTTTTGCTGGGGTGGGGAAGTGGCAGGGAGCTCTCTTGGGAAGGAATGAAGAAACTTGTAACTCTGGATACTGCAAGGTAATGGTAATATTTAGCCAAAAAACCCCAGTTAATCCATAATGGAAATCCAGATACCACTGCCTCTTTAGAAAGTAGGTTCTTTTGTAATTAGATATTTATGGATAACTTCAAAATCATGTTCTCTGATTGAATATCATATTCTTATCTGGGTAGGATCAATCTAATCACATGGGTCCTTAAAAGTAGGAAATATTTTCTGACTGTGATTAAGAGAAAGTTGTGACTCAAGAAGAATCTTCAGCTAGATGCAGTGTGCTTGGCTTTAAAAATGAAAGAAAAGGGCTGTGAACTAAGGAATGTGGGTGACCTCTAGAAGCTGGAAAAGGCAAGGAGAGAGACATGGCCCCAGAGCATCCAGGTGGAGTGAATCCTAATGACCCTGTGACTTTAACCCAGTTAGAATCATGTCAGACTTCTGATCTAAAGATCTGTGGAATAACACACTTGTGTTATTTAAGCTACTGAGTTTGTGGTAAGTTATTTCGTGGTAGCTTTAGTAAGCATGACTACTTAGGTTGGCATCAAGACCAGCCAAGAGGGATACTAAGTTTCTCAATCTAGATTCTCCCTAGATGCTCTCATATTAACCTTTGATGGGGTAACTCCTAGAGATCTAGGTCCCCTTCTATTTCTGAACAAAACCTACGTAGGTAATGGTTGTACTGCTTGGCTCTGTGTCTGCTAAGCTTGTTAAATTTAAGTGTTAATATCTCCAAATCATAGATATGCCATTACCCATCCCCTAAGAATGGCCCAGTTTTCAAGAATATACTTCTTGAGGCTGGATGAAGTGGCTCAAGCCTGTAATCTTAGCTCTTTGGGAGGTAGAAGCGGGTGGTTCACTTGAACTCATGAGTTCAAGGCCAGCCTGAGCAACAGCCACCCCATCTCTAAAAATACCTGGGTGTTGTGGCAGACACCTGTAATCCCAGCTACTCAGGAAGCTGAGGCAAGAGGATCACTTAAGCCCAAGAGTTTGAGTTTTCTGTGAGCTATGATACCATAGCACTCTACCAAGGGCAACAGAGTGAGACTCTGTCTTAAGAAAATAAATAAAGAAAGAAGAATATATTCCTTGATTCCTTAAACAAATATTTATTTTATACTTACTATGTGCCTTTGTTATACTGATTCCAGGGACCCAGGAGTAAACAACATAAACAAAATTCCTATTCATGTGGAATTTATACTCAAGGGTGAGCTATCCATGGCTCATGAATCAAATCCAGTCTATACCTCCTTTTTATAAAGTTACATCATAGACATGCCCATGAATTTGCATGTTGCCAATGATATGTTCATGGTAGAATTACAGAGTGGAGTAGTTACCAGAGAGACTGAATAGCCCATTGTCTAGAAAGTTTGTCAACTTACTTGGTAACAGACAGGTTACCTTGCTTTAACCAACAGACAGGTTACCTTGCTTTAAGAGGAGTGTTCAACCATTTTTATTCTCTGCTGCAAATTGGAATAACATGGACCACATGTTAAATACACAAACACTAATGAATGATGATGAGAAAAAGAAAAAGTCTGTGCATACCTTTCACAACACCACAAATAAGTAAATCAGCCCTCAAATAATCAGCATGTGGCCCATGGGCCACAGGTTGGACACCCCAGGAGACAGAAGACTGACAATGAAGCCAATATGCAGAATATAAAGAATATTGTGAGTTCAGGGTGCTCTGGAATCACCTTGGAGCACTGGTCCCTGACATGATTGGCATCAGGGACTGGTTTCACGGAAGACAATTTTTCCATGGATGGAGGGAGGTGGGTGGGGTCTGACTGGAGGCCCAGCTCAGGTGGTGATGTGATCAATGGGGGCTGCTGTGAACACAGATGAATCTTTCCTCACTGGCCCAGCATTCACCTCCTGCTGTGCAGCCTGGTTCCTAACCAGCCATGGGCTATGAGTGGCCAGTGGCTCCAAGGTTGGGGACTACATCATTAGAGTTCCTGGGGGTGTGGGGATGACATTTAGCCTAACCTGATAGAACTAACATTTGGGTTACAGGTCACTGCATTGGCCTCGTATGCGTTGCTTTCAAGAGTCTCTGCTGTCATTCCTTCAGATCCTAGTTCCCCACCATGTAAAGGAAACAAGTAAACAAATAGACAAGCAAGAGTGACAAGCTCTCTTAGCTGGGTAATGTTAAAGTATGACATTAAATAGTTTCTAAGCTCCTTCTTTGTTTTAATAGTCAGATAATTCTTTTGAGGATGAACTGGAAATATGTGTGGTAGCTTGATTGAGAGACTGCACAGAAGGGGTCTCTGTAGCTGTGCCCTTTGGTGTCTCCCCACCTCTGTGACCTTTTGTCTCCTCCAAGTTTCACTTCTGACTTGGCTCTGTAACATTTTTTGTTCAATGAAGAGGTAAAAAATGTGACACAAGCAGAGACTTCAAAACACACTCACCTGTTTCTGCTTCCTCTCTGTACGCATGAGAACGTGCCTGAACAGTCCACTGGAGAATGGGGCAAGGGGAGCAGCCTGCAGGCCGGTTATCCCCGTCAAGCCTCCAGACATACTAGAGTCCTCCTAAAATCTGAAGTGTTGTCTGGTCAAAAACTGTTGACCACAGTCATATGAATGAGCCTCACCAAACTCCAGCTAAGAACGATGGACCTGATCAAATGTTTCTAGATTCATGAACACAACCTAATGTTTGTGTTACATGTGTCTGAGTTGTTTGGTTGGTTGTTTCACATTTTTTGTAGCAGCAGCTAACTGAGGCAAAGCATATATATTCAGAAGTCAGCAAATGGTCCTGCCCCTCCCCCACCACTACCACCTGTGTGATATAAATAGCAGCAGATATACATTCAGAGTATGTTCTCATTACACTGGTTAGTAGGATTTTTACTTCTTCTGTGTTTCCAAGTAATAGCATGCTTGCCTATGGAGAGAGAGAGAGAGACAGACAGACAGAGACAGAGAGAGAGAGAATTAAACGATCTGTAGATCCCACCATCTATGTTCTTAAGAAGTACCTGTTGCAGTCTACGGCTCTCTCCAAATTCTCCTCCCAAGCCATGGTGCTTTCTCTCCAGGTGTCCACCACAGCTGCCACATACTCCTTTCTCCAGCAGAACCGTGCAAGTTACATCATGTCAGGGTTAGCACAGCTGGGCTTCTGAAGTAGTTCTGGAGATGGTTTCCAAAAAGATGTGTTATTAGAGAGACAATGCCTTTGTCCCGGCAGCCGGGCTAAGTGCTGTTTATCTCCAGATGCTTTCCCGGAACACGGGGAGGGTATGCAGCTGCACGTCCTTCACGGAGTGGCTGAAACAGGATTGGGGAGCACACAGAGGAAATGGCCAGCTCATTCAGAGCTCGGACATGGTGTGATGTTCTGTCCCTGATGGAGAAGAACACAGTTTCCTTTATGGGCCCGCACCTGCTCCAAGCTTCCACAGTCCTGCTAATGGCGTCACCCATTTCTCCTTCACCTGGTGTTCTAAGCTTGCAGCATTGTTTTTCTGGTTTCTCCATGTGAATAATGTCTTCCTGGTTCCATCTTCTCACCCCTGCCCTGTTTGTTCTAATTGATATAGTAGAGAAAGTGGCTCAGGACGCAGCCTCTAGAGAAAAGCTGCTTCTGTTAAAATCCTGTGTCAAATGTTTTATCCACATTCATCCTGTGATAATTCTCCTCTTCCAAAGTTGCTTTTATTACAATAGCAGATTAGAAAAAGCAGTTACATTATAGATATGTTTTGCAAAATACATAATTAAGAATTAAGTGTTGCTGCGGTGCTTGTGGCTCAGTGAGTAGGGCACCGACCCCATACACCGAGGGTGGCAGGTTCAAACCTGGCCCCAGCCAAACTGGAAAAAAAAAAAAAAGAAGAAGAAGAATAATTAAGGGCTTATCTCAGTATTTGGCAAACAGTAAGAGGAAGGAGGACTCAGTAAATATTTATACCTATTCTATCATCATTATTTTATTACTATTATTATTATTATTATTAGCCTGGCTAATCCCTGGCACTTTTTGGACTAAACCACTCACATCCACTCTGTTTGTCTATTCTGAGATTCCTCTCCCTGTACCCACCGTGTAGACCACCTCTCGGGTCTCCCAGCCAGAGCCTCACCAGTTTTTCTGCTCTCTCGTCTTTCTTCACCAGCCCACGACTTCTTCCAGGATAACGCCCACACTGTGTAACATTGTGCTTTAGTTTCCCAGCTCTGCTGTAACTAAGTGTCACAAACCAAGTGGCTTAAATAACAGAAATTTATTTTGTCACAGTTCAGGAAGCTGCAGTCTGATCTGAAGCTATGGGCAGGACCACTCCCCGTGTGAAATCTTTAGGGGAATACCTTTTCTTACCCTCCGGTTGTGTGCTAGTCTTGGGCTGCAGATGCATCACTCCAATCCTGGGTTGCAGACGCATCATTCCAATCCTGGGCTGGTACACGGCTTTCTCCTTGGATGGCTCTGTCTTCACACAGCTGGCCTCTCATGAGGACACAGGATGTTGCATTAGGTGCCCCTACCCTTCTCCAGTATGAACTCCTCTTCACTCCTGATAACTGCAAGATAACTGTTTCTACATAAGGTCACATTTTGACATCCTGGGAGATTGGACTTCAACATGTATTTTTTGAGGAGACAATTCAGTTAAAATCCTGTTTCAAATGTTTTATCCCCTAAACATAATCTTCCATTAGTTTGCCACATTCCCCTGCCCACTGCCAGTCTGAAATCTTCCCTTTACTCTTTCCATCTTAGTTCACCAATTTCTGAAAAGTAAATTAAGATCCTCGTCCCTAAGATGCCATCTTCCTCAAGTCTGCCCACTCACTGTCTAAATTCTCAGAAGATTTCCTCTGAGGCATTTTGCATTTGATTGGATGAAATGAAAGACAAAATAGAAGAAAAAGAAATGTTTAAGGAATTTGCAAGAAAAAAGAAGAAGGGTTACAAACATTACAGTCTATTTGTTCTTGATTTATTACATACAAATTTAATAACGACAAATGCTATCAAATAGCAGGAGCAATGCTTACAATACATATCAACAAACCAGGACACAGTGCTGTAACCGTATCATAAATAAAATATAAAATAATGAGTATTAATGTAAGAGTGACAAAAAGACTGAAAAATAATTTTCTTTGGCTTTTGTCTGGTAGGATTACAAGTGAGTTTTGGGGGGCAATATTTATTTACTTTTGCAATTTAGATAAATAAAAGTTATTCCTGTATACTTCCCCCAGTTTTCTATATGGTATGCATAGTGTTTGGTGGGAAGAAATGGAGAGCAAGGAGAATATCTGAACCTCATAGCTCCCCTGCTTCAGGAATCTTGGCAAGATCTTTTAACATCTTTAGTTTCAGTTTTACAAGCTTTAAAATGATGAATAAAATTGCTCACTGGGGTTGAAATGCTAAAATCTACTTTTCTTAATAAATCATGTCTATCAAGTGTTTGCTTATGAAACTGTTAAAGATAGTCTTTATTTTCCAGAAGAATACATCTGTTTCCGTTTTCTTGGTATACATGCACACTCATTCCACCATGACCCACCCTATTCTAATAAAGATATATTTTTCTCCTTCAAGAATGTCAGCAGGGTAAATCAATCGAATTCTGATGACTTAGGTTGTGCTTCCGTTGGGGAGATGATACGAGACAGTTAGGATATGAGGAGTGGAGTGTGCACCTTTAGTCTCTAGCTAAACAACTGTTCATCTCCAGATGATAGTTGTCAAGCTAAAATGTTGGCTCAGAGGAGCCAAATTTTCTAATTACTTAGGAGAACCTGGAAAATCTGGATTTAAAAAAAAGAAAGTCAAATTACAATTAAAAAAACAACCTGTAAAATGCCTCAAAAAAACACATCTTTGGGATAAATCCAGTTCCTGAACCATGAATATGTGATCTCTGAGCTTCATGAGATATAAAGATATAAAGGCTTTGGCAATCCTGTGATTAGTTGGAATTTAATTAGTTATTAAGTCCTTGAGGTTCAAGGCGGGTGCATTGAACATCACTGTTCTTATTATCCAACATCCAATCATTCCCTTTTTGTGAACACGTCAGATTTTATTAGAAGAGGGTCTTCCTTCCTCCGGTCTCATTTCATGTTTTACTGTGTGGAGTCCGCCTGTAGTGCTAACACCAGCTTAAGAGAATTAAGCGCTAGATTCCTGTGATGTGATTGTGCAGAGATAGATACGGGTCTCAAGTCAAGCCAATCTGAGATGAAGAGACTAATCTAGGAATGCTTTTTAAGCTATTAGGAAAGCAGACTCACTCTTTTTCTCTGTTGGACAGGATCTAAGAAAGAGGTAAATCCAAAAGATCCTGGTAGTGGTATTGGAACCATCTGGCAACAAAGCACTAATAGAATCTGAATAGAGGAAAGAGATACAAAAGACTGGGAGCACCAATGGTGCCCTTATATCCAGCATTGCCTGAAGCTAGTATCTCTGGACTTTCTAAAACAGGATTCATCAAATATTTTTAACCTAAGCTAATTTGGTACTGGGTTTCTTTTAATGGCAACCGAAAGACCAAGCTTGGACGCAGAGGGAATTGGGGTGGGATGGGAAAAGCTCCTTTTCTGAATTTCCTCATGGCTTTCATCAACACAGTGCACAGACACAAAGCCACAGTAAGATCACCGTGTCTGCGTCCTCTCTAAGATGCTGTGTGTCTTCACTGACGCAGGGCTCGGCAGAGTGTCATCATGGCCCAGCTCCTTTTCCAGAGGTTGCTCTTTTGAATAAACACCATCAGCACCTTCCCTTTGTACAGTGGAAAAAGAAATGTGATTTTCTTACATCCCCGTTGCCATATTCCCCTGTGGAACCATTTCAATTTAGTGAAGTAGAGAGGGCCCCAGCAGTTTGCCTGCACTGTTATGAATGTGGTGCTTGAAATGCCAGAGTCAATGACATGAGACGCGGGGCGTCATTACTCCTCAGCTCGCCCAGACTCAGGCTGCCCGGACCGAGCTACTTTGCTGCCAGAAAGATACATTTGAATTTCAATGTGTCAAGTCTCTCCTCCTGCACCTGCCATGTTGCAGGCTGCAAATGGCTTTTAGAAATCTTTTGAACAACCGGTGACTCAGCTCCCTGCCTTTTACCACTGTCTAACACTAGATTGGATGTATTTATTTCTAAGTTGTTATGATAAATAAAGAAACGTGACTTAAGGGAGGGAGCATGAGTCTACCATTACAAAGCATCTCATACATAAGAACATTTTTTTTTTTTAATCAAACCATTCACTCTTTAGATGGGCAACACAGACAGGCGGAGGACAAGAGAATCTAGAATGTCAGGGCCAAGTTCTGGGGCTCTGCTCCATCCTTTCCTAGGTGAAAACATTTAGCGAAACCACCGAATCTTTCTCCAGCCTTGGTGCCATCATAAAATAGACACGATGATGCCTACTTCACAAAAATGTGGACTATATCGTATTTCATTAAATTTTTAATCACAGCTATTTGGTAATGAAAGAATAAAGACTAAGAGAAAATATATTCATGTGTTCAATAAGTATTTAAGATGTACTGTAGCAACTAAAAACAAACAGAACAACAAAACCAAAATGCGACATCTGTGTTAGAATGCCTGGATTCAAATTCTTGTCCTAAGTTTTCATAATTTCATGACCTAGAGTTTAATATCTTCTGCATCTTCTATCTATGAAAGGATCTACCGTATGCAGTTACAAGGAGGACTGCTTTTACCCTATTAGTGATGTATAATAAATAATATTCAATTATTGTTATTATGAATTATTTCTCAAGTTTGGATACTAAATCCAAGGCACAAATGGGGAGTTTGTTCATATCACTCTACATTTCAAAAAAAGTTGTTGATCATCTAAGGCTTCAAATTCATGTCTGACTCCAAAATCCCCATTCCTGCCGTGATACATTATTGTCTCCCTTTTTAAGAAGATGAACATCAAAGCAAAGCCAAAGGCAAATTTAGATTTATTTTACTGTCATTTCAAACATGTCATTGTAGGGAGCCCTATCACTTTTGAAATGTATATACTTTTAAAAGGAAATGAAAAATAGAGATGATAACTACCAACTGCTCGCAGAGTAAATGCTTCTCACCCCTCTGCTCCCCATTTGCAAACATATTTGGATTACATCTGGAACGAAATCGTTAGTGGCAGGAAGACAGATGTTCCTCAAAGTTCGGGTGTGCGTATAGACATCGAATATTGATGTAGATGTTATTTACTCATTTGCGTCTTTACTCTTTTCCAAAAAGATGGATGTTGAGCTTTTTCAAGATTTATTTCTTCTTCCTTTGGTTCCCAAGGTGACAAATCAAAGTTCACCCCAGGAACTTGCAAAGTACATCATGGTGGGAGAAAAATCCATCAGATGTGGAATAATATTAATAACTAGCAGTGTGCAGTTGTCGATCAGCACAGAATCTTTTCTCAGAAATAATTTAAGGATCTTCTTTTAAACCAAAGCAGTATGTGTATGGAAACAAAAGCATAATACATACTGCTATTCGCAGATTGCTTAATACAGCAAATTTTACTCTACATTTTTATTTTAAATATAACCTATTAAAGTAAAATAAAAATTGTGCCAGATTTATTTTAAAGGTATATCCTTGAGGGAGGAAATACAAGTAATTTGATCACTCATGATTTAAAAGACATGCAACGTCCTACCCAATATATAAATAGGAAATCTGGTGATCATGGCATCAGAAGAATATGAAGCAATGACCTTGAGCTCTGCTTATTTAGATTGCCTTAACATCCCCACATTTACTTAATGGCATACATTGGAATTTGTTTCATCCTGAGATTCTCAAGTACATAAAGTGAAAAAGATGGTCTTCTTAACAGGAACGTAATACTTTAGTTATATAGCTTGGCAATACCCATTTTTAGAATACCATATGAATTTCTTTGTAGATACTAATCAATAAATGTGATCCCCATGCCTTTTCTGTTTTTATAGAGAAGAACTAAATTGGATCTTATTTAATAAAAAGCTTTGAGATCCAGGGAGGAAAGAAGATGGGTAATCATGGGGAGGATATCTGTTAGAGACTAAGTGGTGTGTCTCCGGAATTCATATATTGAAATCCTGAGCCCCATGTCATGTGATTCTACTAGGAGGCAGGGTCTCTCTCTGCCGCCGTGTGAGAGCACGAAGGGAGATAGGTGTCTGCACATCAGAGGACCGTCCCCAAACACCAAACCTGCCAGTACTTTCATCTTGAAATTCCTGGCCTCCAGAATGGGGAGAAACAAGTTGGTTGTTTAAGTCACCTAATGTATGGTATTCTGTGATAGCAGTCAGAATTGACTGCGATTGCAGGATTTGTTTTTATTTGTTCCGTTATGTATTAAGCCATCTTTGAACATTTTCTCATGCTGTCTGTCACTCAATGTGGAGTATACTTCCCACTCGTTTCTGCACACCCGACGTATACCAGTCATAAAGTCTCAGTTTAAACTTCGCCCCATGCCCAAAGCTTTCTCCAAATCTCTCAGTGGCGTTAGACCTTCCTTCATCTTTGCTCTCACAGCACTTTGTCCGTCCTTGAAGCTTTAGTGAATTTTATGTGGCTCTTTGCTCACATGTTTATCTGGTGCAATCATTTGTAACATCCTCAAGAAAACAGACTATGATTTATTCATCTTCTCAAATATGGCACTTGTCACCTACGAGATAGTCATTGTGACAAAGAATGCATGGTTTTGATTTTCTTTACATTAAATCTTTAACATCATCTTAGCCCAGTGCCTAACAAATAATAGGAGCTGAGTGAATGTTGGGGTAAATATTGACATTTGATTAAAATCAGTTTTCTTTGTTTCATAAAACTTACAATAAACCTTTTTATTTTTTTTTCCAGTTTATCATGATCCTATTCACAAAATTAGCCTTTTTGGCTTCTGTGTTTTTATCTTTGACCTTCTCTCATCTAGGTCCAAGACTTTTCTTTCTTTTTTTTTTTTTTCTTGGTCCTACAGAAACATTTGCTATCTGGGTAAAATAACGCCTCAGGGTCTCTAATTTTGCAGTAAGTGAGGACCCAGCTCGGTCCTTCTCACTCCCATCCTAGTGCCAAGCATTTCATCCTTTAGCCCACTGAACTCAAAACACAAAATAATTCTATTAGCTGGGGACTTCTGGGGGTATGATTTTTTTTTTATTTAAGAGAAATGTTAATTTGCTATTAAATCTCTTGTTGAAAGACTAATAGCTTAATGAACGCAGTGAACATGTGCAAATTAGTTTTTTTTTTTCTGAATGCATTACTTAGTTTCAGATTGAAAGGGGGTGATACATCATCGTCATCTCTGCGGGAATTAACGAGGCATTAGGCCATCTCCTGTCATGGAGGCCAGACTTATGAAGGATTCGCTGAATTGCACAAGTGAACCTTGTCCTGTTCTCTCGTCCCATCCACCACATACATCTTTTCTGCAGCCTGAGATTCCGGGCTTGAAATACAAATGCAGCTCACCATCAGTGTGGAAGTAAAAAGTAGTCTATTGCAAGTGACAAATGTTGTTTACCATTACTAGAAAAGAGGGTGGAACAATGAGCGCATATATTAACATCACAGGGGATGGGTTTGGTAGTCATTCAATTGCCATCTTGCCCTGTGAAGACACATAACCTCTCTCCATTTCCCTCAATCACCCACTGGCTCTCAGACATCTGCATTAAAATAAAGAGCCCAAGGCAAGGCAAGCTATCTTAACTATAATAAGTGGCAAGGTGTTCTCAACTCAACAGCTTTTGTCACCAGCTTTCAATCTCTCCCCATCACAGGCAGGGCTTTCTCTGCCTGCATCTTTTGATATATTTGCCTTCCCCTGCAGTTCCCAAATCAGCAGTTTCAAACCTCCAGGAACAAGCAGCATTTAAAAGCCATCAGTTTAATTCAGTGACATAAACTATCTCTTACCTGCATTTATTTTTATAATTAGTAGGCATGACATTTAATGCTGTTTCAAGAATCTTTGATGAATTTTCATTGTATCTTGAGATAATTGAACATGCCACGGCATATTCAAAAATCAGGGATGAAGCTCACTAGTACAGGCGTTAGATTAAGCATAGTAATAACATCTAGGCAGGACATGAAATCATTGTAACAATATCAACTAATATTTTTTTAACAACCATGGTTTCTTTAAGATTTGTTCTTCCATAGGTATGTGGGAGAACAAGTACCCGTATATATTACTCACCTTATAGAAAATGATTTTTCCTACCTGCTCAGCTAGAATCACATAACTTTCGACACTGATCTATGCTACAGTCGCTGCCAAGTATGCCCGTTGTTTTCCAGGCCTGGTTTCAACTCATGATTCACACTTAATGCAGGTTGTTCCCTCTTTTATGACACAGCCCCATTCAAAGCGATTTCCTCTCGGATAGCTTTGGATAATTTTCCCTCAAATTTGGCTATGCTCTGTTCTTAAAGGCAGATTTAGGATAAGTGTGCTTATGCCCATTATCAGTGACATAGCTAACATTTAAGCTGAGTAATATCACTTTTTGTCCAATGGATGACTCTTTTCCAAAAAAGAAAAAGAAAAAAAGACAAACAGTTTATTAGTTAACATTGTTTTTGTTAATTAACATTGTTTTGCAATTAATAGAAACTGACTACCTAGTTTGTTCAATTTAAAAATAGAACAATGTATTAGAAGAAAAATAGGGTAGCTCACAGAAGGGAAAACAGGATGGAACTCTCTTTTTAACCTTAGGAGACAGGAGCCAGGGCTGATCCCAGGACATCAGCAGTGGGAGATCTGGAACTTCTTCCAGGGCACAGTCAATACTGTAAGCTTCTGAGATGCATAGAATTCGAGAATTTGACCTGACAATCTTGTTACTGTCCAACCAGGTTCATTTGCCTGGTACTTAAGAGCAAATCAATACCTAGGGCAGCAGGGTTTCTAGCAGAGAAAGGGTTTTTTCCACATACTGCTAAGTGGGGGGACAGCAGGAATTTCACAAGTCTGCCTCCCTAATAATTGAGGAGACAGAGTCTTAAAAGACAGTTTGGTGAGCAGAAGATTAGATAATCAGGGTCTGTTAATCGGCTGGGTTTGGGGCAGAATCGTAAGTCCTCTGTTATGGGCCTGTCTTGGGGGGGGGGGGACGGTCAGCCAGTCCATTGGAATGCAGTTCCTTGGGTGGGCTTCTAAGCCCAGTTGGAGTCATTTCTTTGGTCTGGTGGCTCAGTCACTGGAATGCAGGACCTGAAGCTTATCTCAAAATCTTAGGTTCTAAACTCTTGACTGTTAACAGGAAATTTTTTTTTTTTTTTTTGTAGAGACAAGAGTTTCACTTTGTCGCCCTCAGTACAGTGCTGTGGCATCACACAACTCACAGCAACCTCCAACTCCTGGGCTTAGGCCATTCTTTTGCCTCAGCCTCCCAAGGAGCTGGGTCTACAGTAGCCTGCCACAATGCCCGGCTATTTTTTTATTGCAGTTTGGCCGGGACCAAGTTTGAACCTGCCACCCTCGGTAAATGGGGCCCGGCGCCCTGCTCACTGAACCACAGGCACCACTCCCCAAATTAAGAATCTTTATAACTGACAACTATGCATGACTCCAGGGCATAGAAGCAAAGGAGGGAACAGGGATTATTATCAAGCAAATAAGGAGACAGGGCTGATTATTGTCGTTATTGTAGATAAAACTCTTTTGCAGAGTTTTGGGGTCCTTCATCAGGTCCTTGCCATGCACCCCTTCCTTTGTAAGCGTAGTTTCAATCTCAGAAGACGCATCTACACCTTGATCAATAAGGGTTGTTCAGTGGAGATGAGGATGCTGAGACCTATTCACTTTAGACTGAGGATCTTGACCCAGAAAAAGGCAGTCTACGTATTACATGTGCCCCTATTTGGAAAGATCTGTAGAATTTCCTTCAGGACTCATATAAATTTCACACTTTGATTAACCCCCGCATGCCTCTCTACCACTATGAACACATTTTCTTTGCCATTGCATTTTCTTTTAATTTTTTTTTTTTTTTTTGCAGTTTTGGCCGGGGTTTGAACCCGCACCTCACTCAGGTATATGGGCTGGCACCCTACTCCTCTGAGCCACAGGTGCTGCCCTGCTATTGCATTTAATATATAAAAATAGCAGTGACCAAAGGAAGAATATATATATTTTTTAAATTAGGAAGCAAGAGTTAACTTAAGAAGTACAATTTCTTACTGAGTTATCCTCACCTCCCATTAATATGAAAAGCAAGAGGGTTTTCCAGGTGTTGGGAAAGGCCTTTTATAAACGAGACTCTGAAGATCCACTGATGATCTCTTAAGAAAATCCCTTTAGGAAACAGGCTGTCCTGGACGTGATAAGAAAGGTGTCCTCACCTGAACGCCATTTGCCAAATGAATAATAATGATGCTAATATTTGAATATTAGCATATCATATTTTATTGATATATTTCAGTGATTCTCCTCTAATTATAAAACTAATATATACTCAATGCAGACAGTAAAGTGACTCGTGACCCACTCTGTTACCTTCCTGGTATTGCCACCGTCTGAGTTAGACTTTCTGTACTGTCTTGTAATATTTACCACAATTACTTTTTTTAAATTTAACATTATGTTGTAGAATCCACATCCACATAAATACTTTTCTAAAACACTTATTTTTATTATTATGCAGTAATATTACTATATTATTATGTATGTTAATCACAGAAAAATTAGAATATACACAGAAGTGAAAAGGAAAAAATATAAGATGTCATCACCCAGTGATAACTTCTTTTAACAATCTGGTAGATATTCTTTCAGGTTTACTATAAAATGACTTTACTGTCCGCAGACCATCTCACGACACAGATACGTATTATATTCTACTTAACAAATTCCTCTCATTGTTCTCTCTCATTTTCAATTTACTTATCAAGAACACATTACAGTTATCTGATTTATGTACATTTTGCACATATCCTTTTCCTAGTAATGTTTTCCCAGTTCAAAAAAGTGGAAGTGTTTGTTAGCGATACTTTTTTTTTTTTGGTTTGGTTGGGTTTTTTGTTTTTATTCTCCTGTATCCTCTGATGGCAAAAAGATACATAACTTTTAAGCTACCTCTTGTATAGGTTCTTCTATTGGTTTTCACAGTTTATCCATGTTTATTATCTCATTTGGTTCTCTCAATTCTACTATGAGGGAGGCGTACAAGATATCATCATCTTCTTTCACAAGTGGAAAAACTGAGATTCAAAATTTCTGCCCAGATCATGCAACCCTTAAGTGGCAAGGGCTGGCATCTATTCCAGGTCCTTTCACTCCAATTCCTGTGTAAACACAGATGTGCTGTTGGCAGAGTAAAGGCCCAGTTCCAGTTCTAAAATAAAAACAAGGTATAATAAGGTAGCTACTCTTACTGTCTCCCCGTTCTGTTCGGGCACTGTGTTAGCTATTTTAGATCCGTGATCTCACATAATCCCCACAGCAAACTTGTGTGATTGGTCTTGTCTCCTTTACAGACTACAGAACAGAGCATTAGTGGGGTTAAGCAACTCCTTCAAAGACAGAGTGAAGAGGAGGAGCGAGGATTCCAATTCCAATTCTGAAATCCATGCTTTTTCTTATTCTATGGTCCTTAATTATAAAGCTCTAACCAACATTGATTTTCTTCAATGAAAACCAAAGCCTGAGTGAGTCTTGCTGTCATTAAGTGAGAGAGAATGCTACAGAATAATATGGTCAGGCACAGAATTAGCCAAGTTCAGGAGAAAATCTCTAAACCCAAACTTCAAATTCTTGCAATGGAGATCAAGACAAAAAGAAAGAAAGCCAGAGACGCACCATAAGAGGGAGGCACGGGTCTTGTGCTATTAAATGTTTAACAACCAGAGAGGAGGAGAAGGTGGTGTTTGTCATGCTTACCAAAATCCTTGGTGTAAATACTCCCCCAGCCACTGATTTCAATCTACATTTGACGTTATAACATCATAAGAGTAGATTTTGTACAAACTCCCACAAGTGAATTTTCATGAATGCAATTCTATTGGATGTTAGAGATATAATGCTTGGAATATATTCGTTATAATGAGAAATTAATAAATAACTCTTAAACTTTTATATCACCATTTATATCAGGAGGTATACTGAGCACTAGGGGAAAAAGTTAAACCAGTTGTGGTTCTTACCTGATAAAAACTTACAGGCTAGTCGTGAGAAAGACATGTAAACAATTTAATATGAAATATGAGGAATAGAGGCATCTCCTGGAAACAGTGATGATATATTAGCATATTAAAGTGATCAGTTTCACTCCACAAGGCCATTTGATTCTTCTGCACTTTGGTCTATAAATTTAGCCCCATTTTGACATTGGGCAATCTGCAACAATCCAGAAAAATGCTTTAAATAATCTGCACTGAATAAATGGTCTGCCCAAAGATGTCTTATGTCTCAAGTGCTGGGGTTCCCCTCAGTCTCCCCCCTTCTACGGACAAATATGAAACAAAAGGACATTCTCACTGGCTCTTCGAACTGCATTAAATTTGAATATAGAGATTGAAACTATTTTTAGAAACTTAAAAAAATTACCAAGGGAGGAACTTTCATCATTTATTCATATGCAGGCTCTTTATTTTTTATTTATTAATGAAGTTTAGGAAGTGGTTCTTGTAGAACACCAAGTGGCTTTCTTATAAAAATAAAATATGACTAATCCAGGCTCCAACAGTCTGTTCCAATCTAGGGTTCACATTTGTGATCTATGGCTCCTCTCCTGAGAATCACAAAATATAAT
Source organism: Otolemur garnettii (assembly GCF_000181295.1). Lineage (NCBI taxonomy): Eukaryota > Metazoa > Chordata > Mammalia > Primates > Galagidae > Otolemur > Otolemur garnettii. Next base: position 21,715,231 of record NW_003852409.1, on the reverse strand, counting down.
TACCATTGTGATGGTTCTGGGTACTAATGGACTAGCATAGTCAATTGAGATAAATTCACCTGATTGAAATCATTAGGAAAAATCTTAAGTATTTCATTTATTTGAAAAATATGATGGGCTGTGTCTCTCATTTACTGATGCTATTTAAGAAAAGACTCAATGATAAATCTTTTTGAAAGGTTTTAGAGAGAATTCAAGTGTTGAGGTTTGAGGGGTTCGGTTAAGTTAAGTCAGTATTTGATAAATTATATTCTGGAATTTGGGGGGAAATGAGAGGTGTGGCACAGAGAAAAAGAATACTATTCAAATAAACTTTAGGAGACATCACATTCTAGAACTCCTTTTTAGAGTCTCATGACACGTTTAAATGTAATAAAGCATCTAGAAAATTCTTATGTTAAGAAACTAGTTTCAATTTGATTAGCTTGGGATTTTACTCATTTTTTAGTTTGGGGGAAATATTTAAAAGCACAGTGTTATCAATTTATGACACATCCCTTCATTCAGCAAAGCACCAAGTGTAGATAACTATATGTCAGAATATTGTTAGTGTATTCTCACACAAAGGCTTTGTTTTGATCAATTTCACATTCTAATGAGACAGCAGCTAGACCAATGTACATAAGGTCACCTATAGCCAAAGTGAATTTATTTAAGAGGCTTACCAATTATTCTTATCTCTTTTTACCTTGATAGTTGAGCTCAGTGCAATAAACACTTCCTCAGAGAAACATTTTTACCCTCTGCAGCCCTTTCTGAAGACATATCATTAATTTGTATTTTTTGATGATAAACATACTTCTCCTACTTGTGAGCTAAAAATGCCATGAGGAAACAGTTTAATTTGCTAACAGTTGCATTTTACCATGGTTATTTTGATGGCTGTTGCATAGAATTTGCCTAATACATGTTTGTCAAATGCTTAAAGAATGGAGGACCTTCTGGAAATGTAAGAATTCCTTCCTCTCAAAGTCTAATTTCTGTCTTATGCAAAATACTTCAAGGACTTAAATGAAGCCCAGAAGATGCACTTACATATTTTTTGGTAATCAGCACAACATTTTTAAAGAGGGTAGGGAATGCTCACTGAGGAAACAAAACAAGTCTCATGAGGTCGAATCAAGTCCTTAAATTTGGATTTTTTTTTTTTTTTTTGCAGTTTTTGGCAGGGGCTGGGTTTGAACCCACCACTTCTGGTATATAGGGCCAGCTCCCTATTCCATGGAGCCACAGGCACTGCCCCCTAAATTTGGATTTCATAGGATAAATGCTTGGAATGCAAAAAATCCCACTGAAAGACTACCATGTGGAAAGACAGAGTGTAATGGTATAAGACACTTTTTTATAAAACAAAACTCAAACATATGCGCGCACGCACACACACACACACACACACACACACACGAGATGCACAAACTTTCACTGGTAATCTAATGGGCACCCAGAGTGCTGATGTAAATGTATGTTAACTTTTACTGCATTAAGAGATATAACATCAAGATTTGGAAAGATGGGGTTAAATATTAATGCTTCTGAGTGTTGGCTCTTGAGGAAGGCTTTGACGTTTTAAACTTTATTTCTTAATAAAACACTAGCTGCATAACTTTGGGGTGATTATTCAATTTTTCGGTGCAGGGATTTCCTCATCAGTAAAGCAAGAACCTACCTCAGGGTTGTTATAAAGATTAAATGAGTTAATGGAGGCAAGAAGCTACATGAGTCAGTTGTCAATGTATCTCAGCTACTTTTATCAGTCATACTAGTAAGATCAGTGTTATTATCAAAATGGTCATTCTGTGTTGAGTGTGCGTGAGAAGATTCAATAAAAAGAGGCAGTAAGAGGCAGTACAGCACACAGGTCTGCAGTGGACACTCAGGAGTCAGGCGGGCTGAGTTGCAATCCAGTACACACCGCTTACTGGTTGTGTGAGCTTACCCAGGTCCCATGACCTGTCTCTACTCTACTTCCTTATCTATGTATTCCATAGAATAACTGAAAGACATGAAGGGGTAGCACCAGTCTGTGCCCATAACAAGTCCCCAAACACAACAGTCAGGGAAACTCTCAAAGGAGAATGACAAGACGATTGAATATGAGAAGCCAAGAGAGAAACCCAGTGCGAGACAGACTCAGAACGTGTGCTCAGGATTTTAAAATGCTTAGGGGTGGAAACAAGGGCTAGAATTTTAGGTCTCACCAAGTGGACACAGGCTAGAGAGACACATTTCGAGGTCAGTATACTACAAAATAAAAATCGGAAGAAAATAATTTTAAGCAGTCATAACTGCTCCCCAGTAGGACACAAGACCTCAGAAGTTAACAAGCCTTTGACTCCAGAAGTTGTTTCAGGTTACATTGTGGGAGTTGAACCAAATATTTTAAAGTTATTTCCAACCCTCTGTTCTCACCTTCCTATTGATAGTCTAATGGTCCCTCTGTTTCTACATGCTCTGACTCAGTGGTCATGAAGTAAGAAGACATAAGGGTGGGGAGAGAAACTAAGGAAACCTGTTTTGTTACCATAAAGCAAATTTTCCTTTCACAGTATGTTGCTGAAAAACAGGCGCTCAAATCCCTGAGCATCCCGACACTGCAGCAGATGCCGTAACTCATTGGTGGTTGAGATATTGATACTGGTACTCGGTCACATTAGCACTATATATGGTGCTAACTCCACGGAGCATCTTCCATTCTAAAAGTCTGCATAAATCATAACGAAATACCACACTTCTAAGGTAAGAGGGGTCAAGAAATCGCCCTTTAATTTGCCAGAGGGGAGTTCCTTATTGTTGAGCTGAAAGCAGGGAAAACTGATGAAACAAAATGCAGAGAGCCGTGCAGGGTTTTCCCTTCACACACAGAGAAAGGCAGCATTTACAGGAAGACAGGGATCCGGGGATGGAACCTGGTAATGATGTCGGCTGCATCATAACAACAAACACAGTAGAACAGAAATATTGGTTGTTCTCTTAAGGTGTACTAGGCACCTTGTTGTACATGTCACCTGTGTTATCTTTAGTTTTCATCATTATGGAAGTGTCAAGACTTTAAATGTTATTTTCAGGATGAGGAAACTGAGGTTCAGAAGGTGAGGCTGCCCAAAATTACAAAGCTCAGACGTGGTATAGCTAGGACTCATTATCAGCTAAATTTCAAAGTCTATGGGTTCAATTTTTGCCATTTGACACCTTGCTCTGTGAACATTTCTGGCTTGTTCAAACAGCTCCTTCTCAATTCCTTTTTTTCCTTTCTCACCCAGAAACATATCTACAACATCCTTAAATCCTCACCCCTCTTCTGCATCACTTTCCAAAGAACCGTGCTCATGAATGTGGCAGCAGGTAGCGTTTAGGTCTCCTGTAAATTACAGTTAGTTGGAACACACGTTTCTTTAATAACCTCTACCCCAACCACATAACGATCAATTATATACAGAGGATGCCAAAAAAGGTGAACACATTTTAAGAAAGGAAGAAAGTGAGTTACATTTGTAATGCTCAAGTCACATTTGGCTTCTGCAACTGTAAGACGTGCCCAACGAAACTTGGAGTCATCCTTTGTCACCGGCATCTATTGAGCATTACCGTTTTAATACAGTTTTTTCCTTTCTTAAAATTTGTGTTCATTTTTTGGCACCCTCTGCAGTCTTCAGGATAGGTCCTACAGGCCTAGTGCATAGCAGTAATACCAGTACATAAATTAGTATGTAGAAATAATACTATTGCTATTTATAATATATAAATAATGGCTAATATTTATTGAGGGATTAACATGTGCCAGATTCTATTCTAAGAACTGTTCATACACTAATTCATTTAGCATTACCAGAAACCAAGGCAGTAGGTATAATTATATCCACCACCCAGAACACTTAAGTACCTTAGATACTCAATTACATGAACAAGTCCTTTCTTCATTCTTGCAAACTGCTATGATTTTAGTGTAAGTTTTGCTCACCTCTTGCCTTCTGCCTCTCCCAAATCATCATTTACAAATATTCCCAAATTATCCTATACATGCAGAAGCCAAGGTTTACATCAGACCATCCCCCAATGGTCCCATTTCTGCAGGAACAAGCTGAAGCCACTTTGTCAAGGACAAGTGCAAAGTAACACACAGGATGATGTTACGTGTCACTGTGTACACAAGCTGAGGCCACTTCCTCGTGTGGCCTGGGTCCTTCCTCCATCCACATTTTCCTTCCTTTCTCATTGACCCCTTGTTCTAAATCACCCAGAAAGTCCACATCTCTGAGCCAGATCTAATGATGCTTTTCATCCTAAAACGTCCTTCGCTGAGCTCATTTGCTGAAACAAAGCGAATATTCCCCTGAAGCTCTGAGTCCACGCGGGCCACACCAGCATTGTCTCCTGCCTGGGTACTGAATTGCTTTTCTGCTTGATTTTTCTGTTTCAACCCTTGATCCTGCCCTCCAACGAGGGGCCCCAAGGATAACCTAAGGGAACATTTTAAAAATTTAACTTGGTTCCGGTCACTCCATCTCAAATCTGTGCCTGACTTTTCATCACACTGCCAATAACACCAGAGGCCCTGACTTTGCCCTCCGAGACCCTGCGTGGTTTGTCTCAGGCCTTCCGTCTGACTCTCTCTTTCCTATGCACCTTCTCGTTCCTCCATGTTAGCTCTGCCATGATTCTTGCTACTTGAAGACCATGGGCTCACGCACTGCGCACTCATCACTGCCTACTCATCCTCCAACCTGGACTTGGGGCTAGGTCCCTCTCTGACTCTATCTACATCTCTGTTCCGATGGCACCACGTCTGATCTCCCTGATCTGAGCATCCTTTGCTTTCCCAAACCTTCGCTAATGCTACCTTGGGTCATCTTCCTTCATAGCACAGTGACATGTAACGTCATCCTGTGTGTTACTTTGCACTCGTCCCTGTAGGCTGCCTACTCACCAAGAAAATCTGAGCTCCACTGGGTTTGTGAATTTGGACTATTCTGTTCTTTTTTTCCCTTAGCAAACAGTGCAGGGTGCATTGTAAACACAGAATAAACATTTGTTTAATGAACGAATGCTATTCTGGGGGATTTTTTTTCTTCACTCTGAGAAAAATTGTGAAGTTTTATCACTTTCTCCCTCCTCAGTGGGTAGGGGGGTCTAACTCATCCCTGTCAGAGCAGGACAAATTAAGATTTGTCCTTACAAATATCTGATCATGTTTTATTTATTTTATTCCTATGGACGCCCATTTCCTTCCCTACATCCCAGGAGATCAATCTATCATCTTTAATGAGTATTCTTTTCCTCATGAGTTTTGTTTGAACATTGTTATTTTGTTGTTAATATATTGTTTACTTGTATCTATAGGAACTTGTTGTGATTCTCTGATTCTGTTGCTTTGTGTTCCATCCCCATCCACTCTGCTATACGCAGACCTCGTACACTCAGTCTCGAGACCTTCTTGTCCTGTGACATGCAGCTGCCACATTTCACCTGCCTACTGCTCCAGGGAGGGCCTCCAACACTGCTCACCTACCTACTGCTCCAGGGAGGGCCTCCAACACTGCTCACCTGCCTACTGCTCCAGGGAGGGCCTCCAACACTGCTCACCTGCCTACTGCTCCAGGGAGGGCCTCCAACACTGCTTCCAACATACAATAAACACCTTAATGTGCATACGTGGACATTCTTTTTGAACATATACCCAGAGAAGACTTGTGGAACAAGACAAGACTCTTTTTATACTTAATCTCACTAGGTGCAGCTGGAACGTTCTCCAGAATGAATACCTTTCTCCATCTATTCCGTAATCAGTGGTGGATGGTAGCTTCATATACCCGTAACCCTAGCAACATTTGCCATTATCAAGCTTTCTAATTTTTTTTTCCAATGCACTTTTTACGTTATGGCAGGTATGGTATATGGTATGCATCTTATCAGGCCATCATCTCTGTCATTGCTTTTAGCCTGTGCCTCCTAAGTGTGGAATTGTACATTTATTCTAGTATTTCTGTCTAGTCAAGTGCCTATCACAAAATCCTACCTTGAAAGAAACACGTCAAATGAAAAGTAAGAGCTCTATTTCATCACTTCACTGAAGTCCCACTTACAACATGTATTTACTTGAAAACTTCTAAGTGCCAACTGCTGTTTTAGGGGCTATGGATATATTTTCTCTAATTCTTTGAGTATTTTTATTCCTGTTTACATGGTAAACTAAGGCTGAGTTTAAACAACATAGCTGAAGTTTGTCAAGGAATCATTATCAACATAGCGTTTAAACCTGGGTCAAGTGAGTCCAGAGTCAAAGCTCCTCCACTCCCTGATTTTTCTGGTTATTCTCGTTGACTCTCCTGGTAAGAAGACACATGAATCAAGTAAAACTTGGTTCTATATTGTTAGATGAGTAAGCTCTCCCTCCCTCACAAGTTACATGATATTTTCCTGGTGCCATAAACTGAAACTCATTAGTTCCATGAGATAATTACACTACATGTTCAGGATGAGTTTAAAGTCACCATCACTTGTGGCAATCTTTGGCATTTGAGAATATAATTTTCTTTTTCTGGAGAGTTTTTCTCTTCCAGGATATCAACTCAACCTCCCGGTGATCTAAACATGAAATGCTTGCTATCTACAGACTACTAAATTGGAGGATTTTTTTGAATGTCTGGTTGAAGTGTATCAGATTCATATGCAAGTGTTAATTTGTTACTTCTTGCTGGACACTGCTAAATTCTGACACATGATGATAAACAGAGAAAATGTAGCCTGTTACTGTGAACTCACTTCAGGACAGGAGCACACAGGAGAGACAGAGACGAAGCTAATGGAGAAGTGACGGGGGGAATGTGAAAACCTTACGTGGACATTTAACCCATCTCTGGGGCAAGGGAGACTTGTGGAAGGAAATGATGGAGATTAATGGAAATGAGACAGGGTGAAGACGGGAAAAGAAGGCGTGTTCCAAACAAAGGGAATGGAATATGCCAAAGCCTTGAGAGGAATCAAAAGCTTGTATATTTAAGGAAATGAGAGGAGTTTAACAGGCTGGAGAAAGATTGTAAGTGATAAGCAAACTACTAGAATTAAGCTTGGACAACTGAATGGGGGCCAGGTTCTGCAAGACCCTGACAAAGTATTTATGGTTTATATGAGAAAAATGAAGAGCTATCAGAGGTAAGACAACATGATCAGATCTGTGTTTTAGAAGATTCCCTTGGTTAAAGAATGAATCAGAGATAAGAAGTGGGATTGAGGGTGGGTCTTAATATTAGAGGTAAGAAGACCACTGAGGAGGCAAGTGTTACACTCCACACACGTGATACTGATGGTGTGGACAAAACCGGATGGGCGACAGTTAACTGAACAGATTCAATTATTTTGAAAGGAAGACAAACCTCGGAATGATTGAATGAGGAAAGGCAGATTAAAGACCAGGTCTAGGTGTCAACCTCCATCCCCTCACACACAGCAGAATGCAGGTTTCCTCTTTCCTGTCTTTGCACAGCACTAACCTAGGACAGGACCAAACTAAATTTTCTTTTGTCTCATCTTTGATTTTAACTTTTTATTCAACTTGGGCTTGTAATATCTGAATCTCGGGGAGTTTGGTTCCAGATCCCCATTCCTTTTCAACTTAAAACAACAAAGCAAATGGTAAGTGAAGGTGATCAGCCCTGAGCCAGGATGTTCAGCATGACAGGTGTTGCACAGAATCTTCATTTTCTGGTCTTGGATCTCTCCAGGTAGGGTCTTCCAGTAGAACACTTCCCGTCCTCTCCACCTGATACTTTCTCATCATAAAAGGAGGGAAAAATTATTGACTGATGAGTGTTTCCAAGGAGAGTAGAGTATCTACGGTCCAGTTATGCCTCTCCATGTGGACGTCCGTGTTCCTTTCCAGTAACATCTCCGATGTCTTTACCACGTCACGTCTGACTTCTCGAGACGAGATAGCTCAGATTAGCTCACAGCTCCATGGAGCTAAGGTGCTTCTTAGACCTTATTCCTATACATGTCCATTTTACTCTGTTTCATTCTTTCAAAAGAGAACCAATCCTTTTCTTCTTGTCTTCTGTTTGTAACTTCCTTAAATGTTTCCTCTTTTTCTCTCTCACTTTGTCTCATTCATGTTTCCTTCTTTAACTGGATTCTTATCACTCCTTTCAACATAAAAACATCAACCCTGGCTCGGCACCTATAGCTCAACCGGCTAAGGTGCCAGCCACTTACACCTAAGGTGGCGGGTTCGAATCCAGCCCGGACCCGCCAAACAACAATGACGGCTGCAACCAAAAAATAGCCGGGCGTTGTGGCGGGCGCCTGTGGTCCCAGCTACTTGGGAGGCAGAGGCAGGAGACTCGCTTGAGCCCAGGAGTTGGAGGTTGCTGTGAGCTGTAGTGCCACGGCACTCTACCCAGGGGGATAGCTTGAGGCTCTGTCTCAAAAAAAAAAAAAAAATCAACCCTGTGCCGTAATTTAAAAACAACTTTGTTCTTTAACACTACTTCTTTCTCTTTCTCCCTCCTTCTCCCCACATCCCCATTCCTCTCAGAAGAGATCAGAAAAAATTCATTATCTATTAATTAAACAAGTCTCACTTTGCCATTCTAAATTACTTTGGAATCAAGGTTAATTCCTAAATAACCATCTAGTTTCATAAATACGACTAACTGAGAAATAGCCAAACTTTCAAGGTCTTCTTCCTCAAGCCAGCTCTACATCTTTTATAGATAATTCTTATTACCTCCATATTTAAACCTGCTAACCCTGCCCTGAAGCCAAATTAGCCTGTAGGGAATCCAAGATTTTCTGGAATGTTTCCTGGAATGTCTTCCCATCTTTGGGTTCCTGTGCATCCTTCACTATTTATAGGAAGGCGCTCCAAACACATTTTTCCCCACGAATCTGACCTTGATAGAATTATGTATGTATCTACTGCCTGGCTTCACACACATGCATATTACACAAGCCCTTTGCTAAACAATTTCTATTTCTTCTAAAAATCATCCCACACACAGTTTGTAAAAGCAAAATATATATATGATTTTTTTCTCCTAGAAGGCTTGCCATCAGGAATCATTAAGCTTAAGGTCTGAGTAATGGATAATGTAGGAACGATCATATCTCCTCACAGTTCAGAGAAGTGTGTACGTACCCTTGCTCTGATCAATCCTATGTTGGTTTTACAATGGATCGTGTTGTAGTCTGGCTTTGATTGCTCTGCAATGAAATGCTAAATGTTTGCTATCTCAAGACCAGAATTCAGAAAACATTGGTTAGTACAGTTTCCTTTGCTCTCACTGTTAGAAAATGATGCAGAAATAGAAGGAATGGTTTTGTATCTGCATATTATTAGGTTATATCCCTCTTCCTTCTGTTCCACAAGTGATTTCCACTCCCATTATTTCCTATACTTCTAGAGGTATCATTTTTTAGATTTTTTTGTATATCTTTCAATATGATTCACTTGACATTCTATAATCAGTAAGTGATCAATGAGTACTTGTTAACTGAGCTGGCAGTAAACTGAGTCCTTGGCATCTGCCCTTGCAAAGGACAGATATTTCCTGCCCAGAAAGTGTGATGATGAGAAGTCCACACAGAGACGATCTATGTGGACCTCCGGAGACTCACGTGTTGTCATGTTGCCTTAAGAGTCCTGGGCCCCGTGCTTCAGGGAGAAGGATGAGCCAACCTCTGATCAAGGACAAATGACTGTAGGAAATTCTCAAAGCAGCAAACAAAGGAAAGTTGATGCTAGACAGGACTCTGATCTCCACGGAAATCTCAGGCCTTGGAAGGTACTCTCGCTGTCTCGGTGCTCCGGAACCACTGCGATGGGAATTCCAGTGAGAGAAGATGCAACTTCAGAGCAACATCTGTCACAAATGACTATTTCTGCTGCAAGTCCCCATGGCCTCCAAACTCATTATTTGTAATTACAACAGAAGCTGATGACATTTTCCATCACTTTAATTTTTGCTATCCTATGACCTAGTGGCACTGTACTCCTTAAGCCTTGGATAACAGGCTGAAAAAAAACAAAAGAAGCCATGTTTTCAGACCAGCAAGCACCATCTATCATTATCTTGCACCATTCCAGCATCATCTTCCAACCACCTCCACACGTCTTCTCCTGGTATTTCTCTGGCTTGAGGAAACCCTCATCACCAAATTTCTCATTTTTTAAGACCCATTTAAAAAATATTTTACTTGAATCCAGGTAGCAAACTATTAATGATTTCCAGTATGGACTTAAGAGGCAGACTTCTGGGTTTTAAGCCCTGGTTTCCCCACTCATTAGCAGTATGACTTTAGGCAAGTTAACCTCTGTTTGCCTCAGCCTTCTGAAGGCAGGCTATCATGTGGATACTAATTTACTAACCTCAGAGGTGTTGGGTGGAATAAATGATTAGGCATGTGTGTCTATATGTGCATTTAATTATGACTGTTTATGCATATGCACACACATAAATGTAAAATTGTGCCTGACACTTAGGAAACCGTACTACAAGCTGAGTGCTATACCCTTTTCATTTCTTACTCCTTGGAACCTCCATAGTTCCCTCCCTCTCACCCTCTCCTCCTGTCTATTTTCCCTCCTAGGCACCACTTCTCATCTACAACAGAGACGCTGAGGACATACACTCACCCCATCTGTTACCTCCATGGTCTCTCTTAACCTGCTCAGCCTTGTCGGTTGTCTCCCCTGCTACCTGCATCAGGAGAACACTTGCTTTCTGCTGATATTTTTCACCACATTAGCAGTGATGTTCTGGTCAAAGACGGCATCTCCACATTCTCCCAAGAGTACCAAGACTCACGATACTGACAGCATGACGATCCTTCATAGCTTTGAGTAGAAACAGATAAAGATAGAGAGAAGGGTACAGAGATTTTCTTCCCAAATTTTCACCTCAAATCGTAGATCCTTGTATCCAAAGCATTAATGCTTATGCTCAGAGTAACTCAAATCTGGCAATACCCATCTATGCATTATTTTCCATGTTTTTTCCCCATGGACCTGTTCAGCCTCTTTCTGCACAGAATTGCTCTTCCTACTCTCCTCTTCACAAAATAAAAGTCCTCTCTTCCCTGTAAAATAAAATGTATGTGAATGGTTGCCATAGATTCATGTGTGCGTGTGTGTATCAATGTTGACCACTTTATCAACCTTATATGTTTTGAGTATATAACAAAGGAAAAAAAAGTAAAAAATCAATTGAATGACCACAGAAAAACACCAACCATTCTTTAACTCTCTAAGAGTAGTTCTGAAAGTAAGGATATTTCAAGGTTTTATATATGTCTCTGGATGTAAAATTCTTATCAAACAACTTACATGTTGATGTCACTGGATGCCCATGGCACACACTTGGGCAGTAGGCAAATTTTACATTATTTGTTCTTTCATAAAATATTTGATGATTTATTGACCACCAATTCCTCAAAATGATTCATGGGCAGGTTAGGTCTAGAGTTTGAAGTTAAGTTCTCTGATCCAAAGCCTAAAATTTATCATCAAACATATTAACTCCCTAACACGGCAATGGCTATAATTCTTATAAATCCAAAATAATTTCCTACCTGCTTTATAATTTTATTTGTGACTCATAAAACTTGAATTTGCATGATATAATTTTGCACAGCATTCCATTCAAAGAAATGTAGTGCAGTAATAACAGATAATTATTCAACTTAAAACATTTCCTGGGGGACCTCAAAGAAGGATCAAAGGAAATTTTCCTTCTTCTAATCTGGACAGATATTCCTACCTCTTTTTCTTCCACTATTTTACTCCTGTCCTGGATAAATTTTAGTGCACTGCGATCTAAATTCATCCTAATATCAGGATTAATACCAGGAAAAAAGACAAACTTCACCTTATTGGATAAAAGTATGTAAGACAATGAACAGGGTAGGATAGATTTTTCTTTTGGACGTACGAAAATAGGATCCGTATTTGCAATTTAGGCCTTTATTTAAGCCCCAGCAGATAACACAACAACTTTGTTGTGAGACATGTGTGTCTGGCATGACTGATTCATTTTACAAAAAGGGAAACCAAGTCTAGAATATCGTAAGTGGAGGAAGTGTTCCTACTGCAAAAAATAAAGACCCAAATATAAGCAAACATAAACTTATAGACACACAACGCGTTACACTTCGTTTCCCTGAACGATGTCCTACCACGTGCATTTGGTGCTCAATCAATTAAGACCCAAAACATGCAGTGGAAGAAACCGATCCTCCGCTTATTTACCCACCTGGGGGTATACAAAGAGCTTTAAAATTACAGTTTCATCTATGATTGTGTCAGCCTTTTATCCCAGGTACTAATCAAAGGCTGCCTAAATGACAGACTGCCGTGGGCGGAGAGGGACGGCTCTGGTTAGGTCTTGAATGCCTTGAAAATGTGAAACACTCCTTGAGTCCCTCTGTCTGCAGTCCGGAGTTCCTCGTCTAAAGTGTGACCACAGCCCCTTGAAAGCAGTTATTCTCGTGGGTTGCCGCTCGTGGCTCTTTCATTTGACTCAGGTTTGCCGTTCCTAACACTCTAGAATTCTAATGCTAAAAATAAATGAGAACAAGCATGTGACTTCAGGCAGGCATTTTTAGATAGAGTTTTATAGTTGCTCTATGAAGATGCTTGCAGGCTCCTTTTCACACACGCCTCTTAGAACTACCTTCATCTGTAATTGTTCCCCTTCTCCCTCGATGCTCCAGCTACACAGATCTCTTTTTAGTCACTTGTGCATCTTTACTTAGGGCTTTGCACTAACTTTTTCTTCTGCTTGGACTATTTTTCCTGTAAACCTTTACACACCTTCCTTATTATCATTTAGGGTTTTGTTCCAATATTTCCTCTTCAAAGAGATCTTGGGGTTCATCTAAGCTTGTTAGATCAGGTCATCCATGAAGCAGGTGCCAAGACAGAATTAAACATTCAAGAAATTTATCAGGGGAAACGCATGTGAGAGAAAATGGGGAAGGAGCCCAGAGAGGCTGGCAAGCTATCAAACAACAAAACAGTCCTGAGTCTGAATGAAGGAGAGAAGGAAGGCACAGAAGTTGTGCAAAAATACCTTAAGCTGCTTTGCAAGTCTAAGTAAAGTTGGGGTTAGTCATAGGTAAGTTTGGAGCTAACACGTATCTCAGGGCACTAAAATGTCTCTTGAGAATGAGACTACCTTGTAGTCCTTCTCATGCTGAGTCAGTGTCTGGGCATAACCCTCCCCCCCCAAGAAGTGTGGCCTCAGTGCAAATGGGGTGATAGTGTCTGAAGGTAGTGACTTCACACACTTGGGAAATTGACTGTCTGACTGATGCATTCCCATGGCTACCAGCTGCCTGGTCCCTCCACTTTCCATCTCCATCCCATTCCTCTGTTTTATTTTTTCCTAGCATGGTCTGTAATTATATCATTTATTAATGATGCATTTATAATTTGTTTCCTTTGCCAAGTGGAAAACTCCATGAAAATAAGGAACATTTTTATTTGTCTTTATATCTAAAATTATGTATCAGTCGCAGAGAAGGTAATTGGTAAGTATATTTGAATTGCTAAATGCCCGAGTCAGTAACCGATAATCAGATCACCACTGAACCCAGTTAGTTTTTATAAAGTAAACAAAAATTATGCCCCTAACTGATCTTCTGTGAGTTATTCTAGAAATCCTCTTTTTCCTATTATGACATTGCCGTTTCATCTCATAACAGCAGTTTGCTACTTTTACTCACCTTCCACTCCCAGGTGAATTTAATAACTCTTTAATTAGCGCTATTCACATATTATAGCAAAACTCAAATCTCAACTAATACCAACCAGTGAGGCCAGCCTAATGATTAACTTTAGCAGAAATGCAACATTTATGAAATGCTGACTTCTAAATGAATAGCAGTGCAGATCATTCCATTTCAGTCCTTAAGTGTGTAGTGGATACTTTCTAGCTCAGTTAATGACCCAGTTCTTTCATTTTGTCCTGAGGTTTCACATTCATCCAAACATTTCTAGCTATTTTGAAGATTTACATTAGTCACAGTTTAGACATTAACAAGGTACGTTTTGTCTCTGTAGGTTTCTAAGCCATTTTGACTGTGCAGAAAGTGTGTATCACTTACACTTTCTTCTCTGTGGTTCTTATTAATTATTTCTCTCGCACAAGATAAAAACTTTATGAAGTAAGAGACTGGGGCTAGCACTAACTTCTACATTTATAGAATGTTTAATTGGTGGAAAGTGAATGTCAGTGATCCCAAATACCCATGATACAACTACTGTGTGCAAAGCTTTGAATTCCCATCAAAATCCAAATCTACAGTCTTCTGTTACACCGGGCAGGTACAAGTCTCCTATGTTGTCACTGGGATGACTCATTTTGGTTTTTGGAGATTTACTCTTAAAAAATATCCTCAGAGCTATTTTATTTTTCACTGTTTGACTTATTTATGCACTTATTTATTTAAAAATATAATGAGTTCAGTAAAATATTCTGATCATCAGTCTCTCATATTTTCAGACAGCTCAGTTTCTCCCAAAATAATTTTAGTCATGCTACTCCCTTTAATGACTCTCAATTGTCCTTGCCCTTAAGATAAACTCCAACCACACCCCCATAAGACTTTCATCTTACAGTCACCCCTTTATACCTCTTTAGTCTCATTTATTTTCATTTATTTTATAGCACACAATTCATGTTCCCCACGCTGCATTTCCGTTTTGTGTCTAGCTTTTTCTTCTTAGAATTCCCACTATCCCTGCTCTTTCCTTCTCTCTTAATCTGTTGTCTGGTATATCATAGAATACTACAGGCTGGGCGATTTATAAAAAAAATAATAAAATTATTTCTTACGGTTCTGGGGTCTGTGAAGTCCAAGAACATGGTGCCAGCCTCTGACTTCTTCATAACATGACAGAAGCCATCACACAGTGAAAAAGCAGGAGGCCAAGTCTCTCTCGATCTCCTTATAAAGCCACCAGTACCTTCATGAGAGCCCCATCCTGGTGATCTCATCTAACGCTGATTTCCTCTCAGAGGTGCTACCTCCTATCAATATGTGAATCTGGGGATTAAGTTTCTAAAATGAGACATTTGAGAGACATATTTTAACCATTTCATTCCATACCTGTCCCTCTAAAGTCATGTTCTGTTCACATGGAAATTATATTCCTTCCATCCTAATAGGTCCAAAGTCAAGTCATTCTAGCAGCAATTTAAACTCTAAGGTTCAGAGTCTCATCTAAACTGATATGGCTAAGAATCAAAAGTATGGTTCATCTTGAGTCATATTTCTTCTAGCTGTGATCCTGTGAAATTAAAGTTATCTATTTCCAAAATACAATAGTGGAACAGGCATAAGATGAGCATTCCCATTCTTCAAAAGAAGAAATCAGCAAGAAGAAAGGAGAAATAGGTCCCCAATAAGCCTAAAACCCAACATGGAAAACCACGTGTTGTCTTAAAGCTGGAGGATAATCTCCTTTGACTCTGTGTCCTGTATTCTGGGCACACCAGCATGGGGGTGAGGCCTCAAAGCCTCGAATAGTCCTCCCTTCATAGCCTCACTTTGCTGCCTACCTACGTTTTTTAATTTTTTTTCTGCCAGATATTATAGTTGCCACTCTTAAATTCCACTTTCCATAAAGCCCTTGGACATAGACAGAGTGCTTTCCTGGTTTATAACAAAGATAGATTTACTTGCGTTTCCAATATCTTGTTGCTCACTTCCATCTGAGGGGTCATGAGAATGGTTTTTATTGCTCATATTTCCATCAGCATTTCTGGTCATGATCACAGACTCTAAGAAGTCCCAGACTTCCCCTCATCTTCTTGTCTTTTTCTGATCCCTTAACAGACATCCCTAATGCTCAATTAACAGCAATGAAGGCTTTTTCTAGGCTTCTCCAAATTCTTTCAGCCTCTGCCCATTATCAAGTTCCAAAGTCATTTTCAAATTTTCAGCTATTCCTTATTAACAATAGCCCTACTTCTGATACCAATTTTCCATCTGAGTCCATTTTCTGTAGTTACATGTGTAAGAGAATATAATAGACAAAGTCATTTATAAAGAAAAATATATTTCTTGCAGTTCTGAAAGTGAAGAATTCCAAGAGCATGGTGGGTGCTGGCATCTTCCACTCCACTTCTTGAGAAAGCCTTCTTCTGCTTCATAACATGATAGAAGTCATCAGGGGACGGGAGGGCAAGAGCATGAGTGTCAGCTCAGCATAAATTCAAGGAAGGAGGGATGGGAGGAATGGAGGGAGGGAGGAGGGAAAAAAGGAAAGAAGGGACAGAGAGAGGGAGGAAGGAGGGAAGCAGGAGGGAGGAAGGAAATTGAAGGAGGTACTGATGCATACCCAGCTTACTCAGAGCTAATTTGTAACTCAGTGAATCAGAGACCGCCCAGGTTTAATCTTATTGGCCATAGTTCCACAGTAAAATAAAGAACCTATAGCTATTATATTGGCAATAAGTCATTAGCAATCTACAGGAATGTTGAGGGAAGTATATTTGTTTTTTGGGTATTATAGCAGAGAAAAACTACTACATACAAATTCTCCCTTAGCGTCCCCTAATGCACCCAGAGAAATGTTAATTTCTACAGCTAAAGAAAATTCAAGCCCAGCAATGTATATTTTCTACTGATAAATGAAATACAGGGCTGACATGGGCCACAGGGACATTCCTGTCATAGTTTCTGCACAACTGTTCTCTGAAGATGGCTTTAGGTACAAATGAGATCTACTGGGCTATGATACAGGAATCACATACTTGCTGTGCACCTTTGGGCTTCCCACGCCCTTCTCTGAGTCTTGATTTTAACAGGCTCCAAATTAATGAGTTTAACTACATGGTATCTACAGTCTTTTTCTGCCTTAGATATTCTGCTGCCCTAGGTTCCCAGCACCCTGTGTGCTGTGGTTAAGGGCATGCACATCCCTCTGGCTGACTTACCCCTCCTCCACTGCCAGCACGACCTTCTTGGACAGTACATCATTTTGGACCCCTGAAGTCATATCAAGCAGCCAAACAATCTCATTTACCTATAACTATTTCTGTCATCGGGTCCCGGTATATGTAATGATGATTTACCACACATCGTTAATATGTTTGTTATATTTTGTTGGCAGAATATGAAAGTTCATCAGCAAGGCCACACACGGGGAAGGCATATTGAAATGAGCATAACAGATCCATCAGGCTGGAGTTTATGGCCTTTCTCAGTACTACTCTGTAAGTAAAACAAGCCCTGATTGAGTCAGCAGCCTCCTGGGTACTCATTTGCCAAAGTGTAGGGAATTTTAATGCTAAGTTTATCTGCCTGTGTTAGGCAGACAGGGGTGGGGGGGAGGTGGGCAGATTGCTTTGGCTTAGGGGTATTACAGACGAGCTTGCAAGTTCCACAGACACCAGGAGAGAAGATTTTAGTAGGTTTGGCCTCTTATCTTCTTATCGTCTTATAGATTTTGGAGATGTGGTGCCCTGGAGTTTTAATACTCAGTTTGCAAATCCTCCTTTTAAAACCAATGCATTGAAATGCAATGAAAAAGAAACAGGGAAAAAGAAATATTCACAGAGGAATGACACTCTAAAAGAAAAGGATTAAAATTTTAAAAGGAGGTGCAAGATTCATTAAAATCCTAGTTACTGAGTAAAATTGATGCAAATATCTTCACACCTTACAAATTGCAGGATGGGTTCATTCTCCCTCGGTGGGGAATTGTGTGTTTTCTGGCCAAACAGGACATTGTAAGCTTCTGATGCCATCTGAAGGGGTTATAAAGCTTTGTAAGCCCAAATTAATGCACTGGGAAAATGAATGTTGGAAACAAGTTGCCTGTTTCCTTCCTTCCTTCCTTCCTTCCTTCCTTCCTTCCTTCCTTCCTTCCTTCCTTCCTTCCTTCCTTTCCTCCTTCCTTTTTCATAAATAGGAAACACAAAATAAGAGGAGCATATTTCTGTGCACAGGAAGAGACCTTATTATTTGCGTTGGCAGGGTGAGATATTTTTCAGTGGTCAATTCAAAGAAACGTCCCTGAATCACACACAAGTGTTATTAGCATTAACAGATAGTTTTCTCATAGAAGCAAAGTCAATCACTGCCATTTCTTCATCCTTAGCAGGAGGAATTATGCCTATTCCTCCCATTTTCCTCTGTGTTTTTGTGTGTGTGTGTGTGTGTGCGCACAGGCACTTGGTATTCTAGGAGCCAGAATCTGTTTTTCATTCCAGTGGCGTGCAGCTGTGGGTCACCTGGCTAATTCTGGGGCCATTCCACATTCCAGAGGCATGGAGCTGCGGTCATTTGGCATTCCAGAGGCATTCTGAAGCTGCAGGTCATTCATTATGCCAAGGTTAGTTTGTCGGCCTGCAGAGCCCAGGGCCTGGTATGCTAGCTGGTGCTATTTGAGACTGGAAAAGGCAAGGAAGATGTAACACTGCTGGTGTCAGAAGGACAGAGGTGGCTAGAAAGACAGAGAAAATGAAAATTACCTGCAAGAAGTCTTAACTAGTTCTCAGAGAGAGTGATGGGGACAAGAGCTGGTGCCCATAAAGTAGGATTTTCTTGAGATCAAAAAGGACAACATAGCTCCAAATCAGATAATAAACAAGTTGCACTGGCTTCCTTAATTAGATTAAGGGCACCCAACATTTGGGTTCTAAAATCAGTCACGTTTGGGTTCAAACTCTGAGACTGCTTCTTACTCCTTGTATGCCTCCGAGTGATGTCTTTACTCTCTTTTAGAATTGGTTTCAACTGTAAAGTAGAAGCCATAAGATAATCTGCCATTTTAGGATAACAATCTTAAGTTTTTAGCATGGTCCCTACCTCCAAGAAAATATTCCATAGACTTATTATTATTGAGTTACTGAGATATAGTTGAACAGATGAAAATAGTGATAATCTTATTTAAAGAATTACTAATCTATATTTACTCCTTTCAATTTTCTGCTACCATGTATCAGGCACTGTATTAGGCATAGAAACTATCTGGCTAAATCTGGACAGATTAAATCTGAACTGTGCCTACATAACCACAGACTCGGTGCAATAGGCACTCTGTGACTATCTCCCATGTACAAGGTTCTTCTCTAATCCCAAGGGAACCTCGTACATGGGAGACGGTTACAGAGCGCCATTGCATTGAGTCTGTGGTTATGTAGATTGACATTTTTAACACAAAGATCTATGGGACCCAGCCCTGGTCTCTAAGGAAACTATGACACAAATTTAGGGAGCCACATACACTGAGGAAGGAAAAGAAATGCATCTAATCACCATGATAAGAAAGTCAGAAGATGAATGAGGCCATATTCTTATTCTGGGTGTATGTGTGTGTGTGTGTGTGTGCGCTTTTAGGGACAGGATGAACACAGAGAGAGGTAAAGAAAGAACAGAGTGTGCAGCTAAACCACCAGGACAGGTTAATTCACATAAACCAGGGAGGGGCCTTCAACCTGAGTGGAAATCTGCCTGCTGATGTGGCCAGTTTAGGTGGGAAGACACATTTGGGGCTGACTTGGAGCAATGTTAGGGCAGAGTTTGCTAAGGGAGGAAAAGTTTATCTGAGGTGAGTTTATCAGGTTAAGGCAGGAAAGCCCATTGGTAGTTTTATTCTTCTGGGGCCTGGTAGGACAAATCTCCAAGATACGGCCCTTCACTTGCACAGGGGTTGGTTGGGCCCATCTCTGAAATATGGCTCTGTTTTCTGCAAGGGGGCTGGTCTGATCCACCTCCAAGATAGTACCTCCCCTTACAGAAACTCGAGTTCCTTATAAAGGGCCTGTCCCTGGGTCCCGTCTCACAGTAGTCTGCCTTCCTCAGTGTGTAAAGACATTTCTTAGGTCCAGCTGTCCCCAAAGCTGTTGTGGAGGTGGCACAATAGCTGCACCATCCTCAGCATCACTTTACTCCATCACAAATTAAAGTTCAATAGCACAGGGAGCCGATCCAGGTAAAAGAGATCCTTGATTTTCTTTAGCAGTATGAACCTTATTCTGCAAGGAACAAAGAGGAAAAAGGGGGGAAAGTGTTTCTTTTTGCTTTTCCTTTAATTGTTGTTCCTGTAAATGGGCATAATCTGATAGTCTGCCTTTATGGAGTGCCCAGATGAAGTGCCAAGGATGGGAGCAGAATGTGCATGCACAGCAGTACGGACCACCAATCCAAGGCCAGAAATCTGTATCCATGCTTTTTTTTTTTTTCTTTGCAGAAGCAAGCCAGACTCTCTGAAGGTGGACAGCAGTAGTGGGGGAACGAGCACTCCAAACTACAGGGAAGTTCTATGTGATCTGCTTCAATGTTGGGAGCTAGGACCTCAGCTAATGCTATTCCCATAGAAGCCCAAACTGTGCCCCAGCTGGTAAGTACAGAGAAACAAGTGGTGTCTGTGCGCACACAGAGATCTGCAGAAACGATATATCTTATATGTTGTTTGCACTGAATCCCGCCCCTGCTTCAGAGGGTCTTAGCGGATAGCCTAAAAATGCACTGGGGCGCTTGTTAAAAGAGAATTCCATAATCCTCACCAGGAGAGGGTCTCCTCAGAGTAACTCTTAGTGGCATCTAAGAAATAAAGGTCAAAGTTTCTATCATATGGCTCTCGAGAGAAACAGCGAATCAAGTTGAAAAGGAATTCTTAGAAAACATCTTGTGATTCTTTGGCACATTTGTTGACTCCTTACGCTAAGAAAAAAAAAAAAAAACAGAAATATAAGTTTGAAGGAAAAATGTTAAGTTTCCTGCTAGGGTGAACCTGTGTTTGGTGGGGACTCCAACTTATAGAATTTGAGTAGCCCCCTTAAGGAGAGAAAACAGAAATGGAACCCTCCATATTTGACATAAAGATAATCTTTATGTGAAATTAGAAAAGACTTCATAACACATAACAGAGCTCATCGGCTAGAGATGCTGAAATATTAACAAATATTTTACAAAATTCAGAAAAGCAACCTAATTTTTCTTTAAACCTATATGCCACACTTCTATAATATTTTCCTCATTGTCTCCATAAAGGCACCACATACTTCTGGTATCTTTATCTGATGACATTTTTGTATCCCTTTGTATTGAGAGATTAGAAAGTTAATTCATATTTTTCCTTCAGATAGATATTTTTAATTGACAGTTTGATACAGTTCCATTTAGCTTCACAGTTTCTGATTGAGAATTAGTAAATAAATATTTAGCATTAGTATCTTTTTGGAACACTTTGCATCAAATTTCCTTGGTCTTTGAGTGTTCAGATTTCGGAGAATTCCAAATTTTTGTGCAGTGATGTATCTTACATGTTGTTTGCACTGAATCCCACCATCACTCAGCACCAGTTTGCAGTCAGCGGTCAGTAGTGTATTGTTGAACTATTATTTTTATGCTAACTTTGTTGAAGTCTGTATGTAGTCCATGGCAAATCAGCAGGAACTGAATGAGAACACACAGAGGTTTGATTGGATAAGGTGATTTTGACCAACATAAGAGATAAACGATGATGTCATCTCAAAGACACAGGAGTCAGGGCGTACAGTCCATAGCGTGCAGTGAATGAGCAGGGAGAATGGACGATGGGTCTAGAGATGTCTTGAATCTAGAAAAGCAGGTGAGAAATGGGCATTGACAAGTAACTGTAGACATGGAACCATCCTTTTAAGTTTTGGAAATAGACACCTGTTTATTTATCACTAAATTTACACAAATGCAATCAAGTATTAATACTAAGATCATTAATATTAGAAACAGACAACTGTCCCTTTGAATCTTAGCTCTGCCCCTGATAATCTGTGAAATCTTGCTAACAAAGAGGAGACTTGGAAAAGATACTACATTATACAAAAACATACCCCCACAAACCTCATAGATTACATAGCCAATTAAAATTCCCATTAACTGGATGCCGAAATGTCCACACCACTGGAGACAAAGTAAAGTATAATAGAAGGAGATTTAGAGGAAAAAGAGGCAAGAGCCTTGGCTGATTATACAATGGAATATTTTCCTTTTGAAAATTCTAGAAAAACAAAACTACAACTCATGACCTCCTGATTGCTAGTACAGCCCCCTGGGAGCCTGAAGCTTAAATCTCATTTTCCTCCTGGTATGTCTGCCTGTGCTTCTTGCAGTTTCCATGGAGCTCACATTTGAGTTGGAGGAGGCAGACAATAGACACATCAACAAAATTAAGGAACAGACAATTTCAGATATTTATTGTGCTAGGAACAAAATGAAGTAGTACATATGATAAGGAGTTACTGCAGGCTGGGGGAGAAGCTGGTGGAGTCAGGGAAGGAGTCAGCTGAGGAGACGGACCTGGCGTTGAGCTCTGCGGCAGAAGAACTGTAAACTTCCACAACAGTAAGCAAGCTGGGAGGCCCCGGGTTGGTGTGCCTGGTCCAACTTCCCACAGCAAACCAGCGGCAGAGCTGGGACCATGACTAAGACATTTTGAAGCAAACAAACGTCCTTTGCTACCACTCAGGACTTTTATGTTAGGATATGACTTTAGGCACAGTTTCCGTATCTCAGTGGTTACGGTGATGGCCACATACACAGGGGCTGGAGGGTTCAAACCTGGCCTGGGCCTGCTTAAAAAAATAACAATGACAACTACAACCAAAAAATAGAGAGCTGTTGTGGCAGGCGTCTGTAGTCCCAGCTGCTTGGGAGGCTGAGGCAAGAGAATCACTTGAGCCCAAGAGTTAGAGTTGCTGTGAGATATGACACCATGGCACTCTACCAAGGGTGACATAATGAGACTCTGGCTCAAAAAAAATATATATATATATGTAAAATATATATATACACACATATATGTATGTATGTATAAATAACTTTAGACAGGTCTTCTATCCTCTACTAAGTTCCTAATATAAAGGGTTATTATTATTATTTTCATCATTAAAAAACAAAAGCTAAGAAGTGAATTTAATAGTCAGACTGCCATTTAACCTTTTTTTTTTTAAGACAATCATAGTAATTTTAATAACCTGTTTCAGGTAATAAAATCATTAAAAAAAAAGAGAGAGCTAAAAAAGCCCTGAAATCATCAGGCAAGTCTTCTCCAGATTATTTTAATTACATATCTCTATCAGAATACATAAGTCCATCAGTTCATCAATCCACTGATAAGCGATGGATACAGAGAGAGGGAGAATACATGTTCAATATTTATTTACTTACTGTTTATATTTTTTGCATTACAAAAGCCTATTTGAGGAAAAATATATTTTAAAAGAAGCACTCACAAATAAATGAAAATTAAGGTACCAGAAGTTTTTTTCCCCTCACATTCCAATGCATCACTGAGATGCACTTTGAGGAAACTTTGTGTCTCTTTGTAGACAATTGATTTAGTCGATCATTTTCAGTTTAAGCCTAGAGAAACTGAGGCCAGAAAAGAGTAGTGAGAAGGTAAAATGTATTACGCAATATAACAAGAGAGCTAAAGCATTTTAAAAAAAGAAAAGTAAAGAAAGTATAGTGGCTCAATCCTAGCACTCTGGGAGGCTGAGGCAGGTGGACTGGCTGAGCTCACAGGTTGGAGACCAGCTTGAGCCAGAGCAAGACCCCATCTCTAAAAATAGCCAGATGTTGTGGCAGGTGCCTGTAGTCCCAGCTACTGGGAAGGCTGAGGCAAGGGGATCACTTGAGCCCAAGAGTTTGAAGTTGCTGTGAGCTATGATGGCACAGCACTCTACTGAGGGCTACAGAGTCAGACTATCTCAAAAAACAAAGACACACATTAAAAACCCCCTCAGTTTCATATATATGCAAAGTCTTTTAAACTAACCCTGTTTACTGTGAAAATGATAATTTTTCATATTCCTTCCCTGATTCTTTGTAATCCCTCCCTTACTTCTTAGAGATGTGTGCTTTACTTTTGATCCCTTCTCAACAGTCAGCAAACCTCTGTCGCCACTTCCCAGCAAAGAGTAAACTCCCTCAAGTCTACAGGCACAACACGATCTCAATCCGCTTCTCTCAGGGATTCCCAGAACACACGCGGCTCTCAGCCTGCTTAGGGATGCAGCACTGCACTTCTCAATAGCATTTTATGACACATTTCTCAAATCAAATTTAAAAGCATAACTGAGTGGAATTAAATTAATGCCGTCTGGTAATGTCAGCAGCACCGGCACTGCAACAGGCTGGCTTAACTCCTAAACCTGCCAGAGTTTCACCATACATACGCGGTTCCTAGTATTATTGAGAGAGTCTACGTACACTTGCTGTGTGTGTGTGTGCGCGCGTGTGTGTGTGTGTGTTTGTGTGTGTGTGGTGGGGGGTGGGACTAGTGTGCACTGGGCAGTATTTGAGACCATAAAAGCAGTTATGAATGCTTAATGGCATATCACGCCATGACTGTGAGGTTTGGGGATGTTTTGGAGTTGACCTGACGATCATCAGTCCCCTCACTGAGTAGCCATATCTCTTCCTGTTTCACAGAGTACGTTCATCATCTGATCGTCATCAGTGCCCTGGGAGGACAGCCTCTGAGTTTCTGTCTCCTTCCTTTATTTACCAATTTACTTTACTTGAAGCTACGGCACCCTGACTCCAAGTTCAGCATTCTCTCTACTCATCAATTTCAGCAACAATGATAACACCATCTATCTTTTCAAGGTCTCCTGAAAAACTACTGTTGCAGAATCTGATATTCTGTTTGTAATCCTCATCTTAATTGACTTAAAAGAAATATTTATTTAGTTGTTACAGTTGACCAACAAACAACAGAGGCTTGAACTGTGAGAGTTCGCTTACACATGATTTTCTTTTTTTTTTTTTTTTTTTTGCAGCTTTTGGCCAGGGCAGCATGGGGCTGGCACCCTACTACTTTGACCCACAGGCAAAAAAATATTTCTTTTTCCCCATTAAAAACTGTACTGAGGGGTGGCACCTGTGGCTCAGTGGGTGGGGCACTGGCTCTATATATCAAGGGTGTCGGGTTCAAGCCTGGCTCCGGCCAAACTGCAACATAAAAATAGCCAGGTGTTGTGGTGGGTGCCTGTAGTCCCGGCTACTCCAGAGGCTGAGGCAAGAGAATCGGCTAAGCCCAAGAGCTGGAGGTTGCTGTGAGCTGTGATGCCACAACACTCAACCGAGGGCGACAAAGTTGAGACTCTGTCTCTTAAAGAAAACAAAAATCTGTGCTGAGTCTATCCGTCTCCCCTTCTACCCTCTCTACCTCTCTGTCCCTGTTATACCTGAGACAGCAAGGGACAGGAAGGGTGACAGGAAGGTCTTCCTTCCTCAGCCAACTAAATATGAAGACCTTTATGATAATTCACTTTCATGTAATACATAGTAAATATATTTTCCTTATAATTTTCATAAACATTGTCTTTTCTCTAGCTTATCTTATGGTAAGAATATGGCATATAAATCATGGAACATGCAATATATTTGTTACACAGATGTTACTGGTTAGACTTCTAGTTAACCGTCTATTCATAGTTAAGTTCACGGGGGATTCAAAAGTTATATGGGAATTTTCACCTGTGTGTGAGGGGAAATCAGTGCTCTTACCCTGTACATTATTTAAGGATTAACTATACTTCCTCAGTGTCAAAACTACAATTTGGTTCATTTGATTTAAGAGACATACCTTTTATATTCTTACTACTTCACTTGTAATATCTTTTCCTGGAGGCCTTTTACCTTCTTATTTCTACACAGCATCTGTCCCAGGGCTTCTTCTCAATCACTCCCTTGGTTTTCGTGTCCATTACTTGGTTTTGAACCCCATTTTACACTAAAGACTTCTAAATTTACAGCTTTGGCCAGGATGTCTCTCTGGAGCTTCAGGTCCCCGTATCTGCCTCTGCTGAGAATCTCCTCTGGTGTCTAATCAATGTGCACAGTAATCAATAACTTACTCTTGCCTTCATCAGACTTGCTCCTGCTTTCCTTATACATATTTGTAAATATAAATGCCTTCCTTTCAGTGGCTCAGGCCAAATGCCTGTGCTGCCCTTGTGTCCTTCCATACTTTCTTCTGTATATCCCACATCTCATTGGTCAAGAAATGCAGTTTCCTTTATCTCTCAGTGCCCAGAATCTGAGCATTGCTCACCTCTCCACAAATACCAGCACTGGGATGTCATCATTTTTTGATGCCAAATCCAGAGAATTCCTTTCAAAGATGACTTCACTCATCCAGTGGACGCCCAACTCACTGACTGCAAAGTGGAGGTTCTTACAGTAACTTTCAGGGTCTTTCTTTGTCTTTCCCCCCAACTCTGGGATCACTTCCGATACTCTCCCCCATCCCTGCTATTATACAAACTCTCTCTTTGGGACATTTGATTTTGATCATTTGTCTTATTTGCTGTTTAAACCTGAGAGATAATTGTCTTGTGTATCTGAAACACTGGCTTCATCACCGTCCTCCACTCTATGATCAAATGTCATCTTCTCATTCAGACATCGCCTTATCCCTCTTCTTAAGATGGTACCGACTCTCCACCACGTTTCTCTCCCTCACCTACTTTTGCTGTTGTCACTGTTGTTGTGCTATTTTTATTCTGCTGTGAACCATTTTCTAACATTATGCTATCATTATGATTTTTTTTTTAATTTCTCTGCCTACTTTCCAACAGATTGCAACCTCAACTAGGGCAGGCAACGTCCAATCACTGTGTCTCTAGTCTTACAATAGTGTCCAGCACATAGAAAAGTTAAACAAAGGAGATTTCTGGTTAAATGAATAAATACTTCCCTCTTGTGTCGTGACTTATAGTTTGCAAAGTTCATTCCAGGTATTATTCCATGTGGAGGCTCATAAACAATTCTGGATAGAAAAAAAAAAAGTAGACATTTTCATTTTATAATTTGTAATTTTCCTAACACAAAGAAATGATAAATGCCTGAGCTGATAGATACCCCAATTACCCTGATTTGTATAATAGGTAATGATGCACTGTATGCCTGTATCAAACCTCACATGGTCCCTATAAATACTAATATGGACCCATAAAAATTAAAAACAAATAATTTTTTAAAAAATGTGACAGTGGAAATGATGTGAATTAAGTGATGTAGCCAAATCCCCTCAGATAATAGAGGAAGAAACCAAGCTGCAGCTCTCAATTTCCACGTCCCTGGGCTTCTCCTCATTTATGCTCTAAGGGTCTGTGGCCCAGGGAGTGTGGACAGGTGTGAGGAACTAGACTAAAGCTGAGCACATGTTGGTATGTGATTGCTCAGGTGCGATTTCTGGTTTCATCTAGCCTAACACTGGTGAGGTTACTTAGCTTGCTATAAAATCTCTTCCAAAATGGGACATTGAGAAGTTTTAGTGAGATAATACAGGTGAAAAGTGTGACAGAAGGTAAGCACTGAAGAACATGTGAGTATTCCCAGACGCGTTTCTTTGTAGCCAGGGTTATATGACTGTGGAGATAACCAAACCAGATAGATTCAGGGGGAAATGTTGCTCACCCACCTCTATGCACTTTTACAACTTTCCACTCTATGTGAAGGGATACATGAGTATTAGAAGTTTTCTTTATCACTCCTGATGGTTGAAACAAGCAAAATACCATCCCAGCACTTAAATTTTAATGTTAAGATCCAGAGTTCCAAGTCCTGGAAGTTTCAGAGGCCAGTATACCTCAGAACCCTCCAGAGGTATGTTGCACAGCAGGTGGAATTTGGCACAGCTTGAATAGTGCAGGTCCTGACAGTTCTGAATAGTGCGGGTCCTGACAGTTCTGAATAGTGCAGGTCCTGACAGTTCGGTCAATATCGAACAACATACCTGCAGTGGGTGGCACATGTGAATGTTTGCTGAATGAAAATAGATATTTGGGTTCATGAAAACTGGGGATGATGAAAGAGAGCTCAGAGTATGGAGAAAAAAGTGAGGAGGGTGGGAGGTGCAGGAACTATATTAGCTATCTATTGCCACATAAAAAATTACCCCAAAACTCAGAGGCTTAAAACAACAGACATTTATTATCTCTAGAGGGTAGATGACATGACAGATGATTTTCAATAAATATTTATACCAGAACCAGTGATAGGTATCCTGCCGATATTAGAGAAGCTGGTTGTCTTTATTTGTCTTAATAATCATATTCCAGGCAGTTTCAAAATATTTACATATGTTATCTTATAAATTTATCATCACAGTAATCCTAGGACATAGTCGTCACTGCTTTTGAATCCACTTATTAATGAATTAATTTATTAAGCAGCTATCTATTCATCTCTTATGGTGCAATGAACTCTGTGATTCAGAAGCAAACAACATTGGTTAGACTCCTTGCCTTCATGGAGTCTACATTAAAGAAGGGAAAACAAGAAAAAAAGACATACATACGTCTGTAACATATATGGCATGTAGTGATATATCTATTATCTATATATCAAGTAAAATGCACAGTCTGTCAGAGATGATATGTGTTACTAGAGCAATAAATCAGAGGAAATAAAAGAGAAACTCTGGGGTGATGCCTGTGGCTAAAAGGAGTAGGGTACCAGCTCCATATGCTGGAGGTAGTGGGTTCAAATCCACCGCTGGCCAAAAGCTGCAAAAAAAAAAAAGAGAGAGAGAGAGAAACTCTGAGCACAGAGAAATTAACTATTTTCCCAGCACCTTGTAGCCACCAAGGATCAGAAACTATAATCTATTTTAAATCTTACTCTGTAATGTTTGTTAGTAACCATATACCACAGAAAATCAAACAAAACAACAACAAAAACAAACACAAACCCCCAAAAGAACTGCAGAGTTTCTTTAAGCCACTTTTTCAGTTCATATGCTTCCAGCAGCTGGTTGGAGAAAACCCTAACTCAGATGGGAAATTGCATCACAGACCAGGAAGCCCAGAAATCCAACCTCCCTCTAGCTGCAAAGCAGATGCAATGTTAGTTCCCCATCCAGCTATTCCAACACCTTGTACAAGAAGTTGAACATCTCCTCTGGAATCTTTTTGGCCAAGAAAATCTTTTCCAGAAGACCCAAGTAGACCTCCCATTGTCCAGCACACGACCGCTAAGCATATTCCTGATACAGAACATCAGTGCCCTCGGTACTCTGCATTTATTCCTGTAGTCTGAGTTTTCCTCCCCCATGTGAAGAAAGGAAGGATAATGATTTGACCGAAATCTGTCAAAAAGAAAGGTAGGATTAGGCAACCCTTAGCATTTGCCATTCACATGGACCACGTTTTATTCATGGTCCAGTGGTCAAATTATCTCCAGAAATTTCATGAATAGTTGTTGAATTAAATTGGAACAACAAATAGAAACAGAAAGCAAGAAGGTACAAGGCGTGGGGAAGAGGGAAAAAGGCGTCAGAGAGTGGAGGCGTTTGTGATGCTAACGTAAAGCTAGATAGTACATAACACTGACTCCGGGGTGAAGAGACTCCATTCCTCACCACTGCCCAAACACTCCACAGCCGAGTGACTTGGAGCTAATCACTTAACCTCTCTGACTCAGTTGCATGAATAGCAGCTCCAATCTAATAGTGCTTATTAGTGAGATCTCCTGAACATGCAGAGACCGAATACAATGCTTGTGTTCAATAATGAAAAAAGCAGTCAACATACCTGAGAATTCCAGCGGGCTTGTTCTCCATTTACAGATGTGAAGAGAGTTAGGAAGACTGTGTCTGTAACACAGCAACAATTGAATTAGTCAAACAGACAATTTAAAGACAGCACACATGCACACGCAGACACGCACATTAGCACTCCCCACACACCCCATCAACTCTCTTTTGTGTTCAAAATATTATTACTTATTGATCATTTAGCAATGACTGTTTTCCAGGAAATGGAATAATTTCCTAAATAATTTAGATGCAGTGACTCATTTCATTTTCCAACAATTCTTGAGTTAGGGACTTCTATAAAATATTGTCCAGTCTGGATCATCTGGGAAGATTCTTCAAATTTCCACTTCGTTTTACATCGATGTCCTTTCTCTCCACCGTTGAACAGATGCCATTTCAGGAAATGACTGTATTCTTCAGCCTGTTTCTCCTAATTTTAAACAGTGCCTCAACCATTTTCTTTGTACTGATGAACCATTCCACAGTGCTTTGAGCTGGTCAGATTGAAATCTGTAAGGGAAATTTAGCCCCAGTCGGTTCCTGAGTGCTGAGCTGGGTCTGCTTATTTTTTCATACAGTCCTGGCACCCGCGCTGGATGCCCCTTAGTTTCTTGTGACATGTCCTTCTCAGCGACTCCTTCCAAAACCGCTGAGGACTCTTATTGACCATAGCGAGCTAGCGTTTCACAATGGACTCCTCCCCAAAGCACGTGACTCAGATGCTGCTCATATCTTAAATGAAGGAGGAAAACCAAGGTCAGAATGTGACTCCAAGAAAATGAGGGATTTGGCAGGTTTCCCACGAGAGCTCCCAGGGAAGGACCAGGGAGCCGCCAAGAGCAAAGATATGAAATAAGGAGAAGCAGAGACTGAACCGCAGCTCTGCCAATGCCGTGCTGTGTGCTTTTGAGCAATTCACCTTAAATTTCCCAGCATCTATTTTCCCATCTGTGAAAATGGGAAGAGAAAAACCCAGCCGAGGCTGAGAAATAGCTGGCCCAGGAGCCTGAGGCAGGCTTCGAGAGAATCAATCATGGCACTTTTTCCCACTGAGCCGGCAATGGGTCCCCATGTTCTCAGCACACACTCTAGGCAGCCGGGAATGATTAGAGCTGGCACATCCTTGAGAATATATCTGTCATCCCTGGACAAAATAATTTTTAACATCCATTTTCCATCTAATATTTTAGGAATATATTACTGCTGTGGAAAGAATCATGAACTTGGGATGAGAAGATGAGGCTTAAATTCTGGCGCTGACATTTATTACTTGTTTGACCTTAAGCAAATCAATTCATATATTTAATATGATTTTTCTGTAATCTGAAAAATGGGAATAAAATATCAATGTCTTATGGACGAAGTAAAGATCAAATGAAATATAGAAGAACGCACTCAAAAGTATACGGGGCATCCTGGCGCATTAGAGACATTCACTATGAAAATTTAAGATGATGAATATATTTTCTCCTTAAAAATGATACAATTGCATGAAATTATGACATGCTCCCCACAAATATGCACATTTATTATGTATCAATACAAGTAAAATGAATCATTATCTTAAAGGTGACACCTGGTGACACAACCATAAGTGATGGTGTTACTAAGAATGCTGAAAGTTAAAAAGAAGGCAAAAAGAGAGAGAGCCACTCCTGTGAGATTTCAGCTTCTTTCTTCTTTTACCACAGCGGCTGATTGACCTGCAGTCCTGCTCATGGGGTTATTATCAGCACCCATACATATTCCATTTCTTTTTCCCAGTCAGGAGATGGTATTTTTCCCCTTTACCTGTAGATATCTGGCTCACAGATCGACCCCCAGATGACATGCCTGGGAAACACCAGAACCTTTCAGATATGTCATATAGACCCCACCACTTCATCCCCCCACACATGGAATGGATGCTTCACCAGTACCCTAACTCAGCCCAGTATCCTAACTCAGCCCAGTATCCTAACTGAGCTCAGTATCCTAACTCAGCCCAGTATTCTAACTGAGCTCAGTATCCTAACTCAGCCCAGTACCCTAACTCATCCCAGTATCATAACTCAGCCCAGTACTCCAACTCAGCCAGATGTCTTGGACTGACTCATCTATATTCAGCCTTAATTGTGTGTGTTTGGGGGAAGGACAGAGTGAGGTCAGGAGGTAGTACTAGGAGATCTTTACCTTCCATAGATCCACCTCATCATCCCTAGGTGTCAAAGGCCTCAGTCTCAGTTCCTGAAGTCTGTACTCATATTGTTAGTCTGTACTCATATTGTTATTGCAAGATGATTCTCCATACAATGTAGTTACTACTATGTTTGTGTGGGGTGGGGAGCGAGGGAAGAGCTGCAGCCTGGGGGCCTGTGGCTCAAGCAGCTAAGGCGCTAGCCACATGCACCTGAGCTGGTGGGTTTGAACCTAGCCCAGGCCTGCCAAACAACAATGATGGCTGCAACCAAAAAATAGCCGGGCATTATGGCGGGCGCCTATAGTCCCAGATGCTTGGGAAGCGGAGACAGGAGAATTGCTTGAGCCCAGGAATGGCAGTTTCTCTTGTCATTCAATCATAGATTTATTGATAGCAATTAAAACACAGCTCCTCATTCCAGGGGCAGTGTGACTTCCCACGGTACTACAGGTGGGATGGTCTAAAGTCTAAACACCTCCCTGCAATGGTGACAGGTGTGGCATCTCAGGCAAAACGGGGCAATCTCCTTTCATTGACTCATGCTGCTGCTCCTCTGTTCTTGTCATGCCCTAATCTATAGGCTCTTATCTAGTCCTGGCTGGCTGTGTGTGTGAGTGTGGGGGGAGACTAAATTATTTATGAGTGTGTTTTATAATTTTTTTTCTGAAGACAAAATCACTGTATGCCTTTGTTTTCCGTAAATATAGCATCATCCACAGCAGGAGTGGGCTCATGTCCAGGAAGATATGCTGGGTGCAGGATAGAAGGGAAGAAATGAGATGAGGTACCAGGGTGGTAAAAAGTTCGTGCTTTTAAATATTTTCCAGTCACCTTACTTTTACTTGGACCTCTATACTCTGGTATAAAATAATAATTACTCTATAAATCATAAATGTATTCTAAGCAGGGCAGATATCCTTTAATGAATTTGGATAGCCAAAGGTGGGCATGAAGCTGAATCAGGGAAGAGCCAGATTATTTTGTGAAATGAAAAAAAATGTAATTTGGAAGGTCCTGAAGGCACCTGAGGGGGTGGGGTCTGGGAGAGATCTAAGAAAGGGAAGAAGCGAGAAGGGTCCCAGATGATGTGAGGCCTAAGTATGCTGTCGGATGAGGCACTCGAGCAACAAAGGGACTTTAATAACCATGAATATTTCATACTCCGTTCTGGGTAGTTTGAATCGTGGTGATGTAATACTCTTTTTAGCATCTCGATTTTTTTTACTAAAATAGTTTGCATGTTAAAATGGATATGTGTGAGTGAGGTCTGTATGTGTCTGTGTATGTGTGCTGTGTGTATAAATACGTGTGTGTAAATGAAAAAGTGCACAGACGAATGTGCCCTTGGCAGCTCAGAGCAGTCTCGGGGCACGGGGCATCTACTGTGATGCTGGAATGACTCATGAAGGAATAAGCCACAAGATCACAATATGAAAGTACAAACCTGCTCAGAAAATTTCAGAAATCTTGTGAGAGTTATTATGGGCTTTCATAACTCAATTGAGAACCCAAATTCACACAATTTGGGACCCAAACAGACCTTCTAAATATCTCAAGGATCAAGAAGTCTCAGTGAACATCTGGGCCAGACATCGCTTATAATCAAGATCAAATGCCTTGATGGAGTCTCCTTCAAATATCGTCTGATAAAAATTATTCTGTGAGGGTCTTACACTCAGAGAATCTGTTGTGGACTGGGATGACTGCGTCCATGCTCCTCCATGCCGTGACTATTTGTTTTTTCAGAACTTACTTTCATGTTTTGTGCAATGAATTAAATTTATTTATAAAACCATGTTTCTATTGTTTTTAATAAAAGGCCACATACTGCTATCCTGGTCTAGGGTTACAAAGAAGAAATATACCCCGTCAGAAGCAGCAGGGAATGGAGGAAACTGTGAAAGAACTTGCAGAAATATCCAACGTCTGCTAAAGAAAGTAAACAAATAACCAAAAAGTAGGGACCCGAAACATGAGCTTAGAGATTCTGCAAGCAGGGAGCTGGGCCCTCCACTTCTGAGCTCTCTGAACCTGAATGGTAGTGTCTTCTCTTCTCCTCTCTTCCTTCTCTATCTCTCCTTCTCCTCCCCCATCCTACTGGAACTCTAGACAAAAACCATGTTTCCTTCCCCGGTGGCTCAGAGAGGGACGAGACTCAGCACTGTGGTGATGGAGTAGCCCGGGTGAGCCCCGGAGGCCATGGCATCTGGGAGATAGTTTCTATGTGGAGGCCCAAGTTGGACCTTGAAGGTTCAATGACACTAATAGTCTAGGGACAAGAGCAAATGTTTTACTACAGGCCAAATACAGGTTTCATGGTTTTTTTTTCCCCCCAGGAAATAAAATGATATGTTTTAATATTTTTTAAATTTTTTTACAGTGTTCTTTTTCTTTCATTTAAGAATATTACAGGGGTACATGTTTTGGCTACATAAGTTGCTTTTGAATATTTCACAGGTCAAAGTTGCACGTGTCCCCTTCACCGAGAATGTGTGCATTCTACCTGGTAAGTGTGAATTAACCCAGTCCTCTCTCCAAACCTACTTGACTCCTATTGAGTTGTATTTCCATATGTGCACATGAGTGTAGACCCACTAGTTCCAATTCAGTACTGAGTACATGTAGGGTTTGTTTTTCCCTTCTTGAGACACTTAGAATGGTCTCCACTTCAATCCAGGTTGTTGCAAAAGATACTAGATAGCCATGTTTTTAGGACGGAGTACTACTCCACAGTACGCCTATACCACATTTTATTAATCCGTTTGTGTACTGATGGGCACTGGGGCTGTTTTCACATCTTTGTGATTGTGAATGGTATTGCTATAAACATTTAAAAATGCAAGTGTCAGTGTGATGCAGCGTCTTTTTTTTCCTTCAGGTAAATACCTAGTGGTGGGATTGCTGCCTCAAACGGCTGGTCTACCTTTTGTTCTTTAAGGTACTTGGTAGATTGGGATAAACTGAAAATATAATGTGCAATGCTAATCCCACGTTTTAAATACCTCTATGTTTTAAATAACAACTTAGGAGCAAACTTTTGAAAGAAACTCCTTTGATCCTTCAAGTTTCTGTTTACAAGAAAGAGACCCTGAATTATTAAATTGCCCCAACATCCACTCCAAAGCCCTACGGAGTTTCTACACCACCCATTTGTGCTCATTTGACAAACTTGTAGCATTTTCTTTCTCAGGGAAGTTCATGAAACACTCTCTGTGCCTCCCAATTCTAATTTGACCATGGGAAGATGTGCAAATTGATTGTTCAAAATCAATTTAAGGGACCATTAGTCATCCAGAGGCTAATTGCTGTTATTATCTTATTATTCATCATAATCCCAATAGCAGTAGAATAATGCAAAATTGAAAAGGTAAATTCAATTTTCAATGCAGCCGTAAGAAAGCATCACAGTGATTTCTAAACACGGGCCTCAAATTTCAGTTCTCTTGCCCCAGTGACTTTGCTATCTGTCACCAGGCCCGTCCTCTGCATTGGTTCTAAAGTTACTACTGAGCTGGGGCCACATATGTGGTGGTACTGGAGTGGTGGGAAGATACAACAATATAGAGAATGTGGTCCAGCCTCAGTGGAGCCTTCTATCTATGAGATACAATGTATCTACTTATTACTATAACAAAGAGAGAAATTAATAAGTAACCATGCAATTCTTTAAATATTATGGGTTAAAAGCATAGGAATAATTGTTTTCCGTTATCTAGGCGGTTTCAAGACAAGACCTTGATAATGTCTTGCCCATTGTTCTAATACAGAAAACGGAGAGCATTTTTGGCAAAAGAAATCCCATAATTCCATGGACAAAGGCAGAGAAGTGTAGGTGTTTTGGGGGAGTAGTGGTACCCCAGATGGTATGATCGAAAAAAAATGTTTATTAGAAGAAGATGGGATAGAGAGAATTTGCAGTAAAGGTAGAAAGCAGAAGTGGGAAAGAAACTGCGATAACCCAGAAACGTAGATTCAATAGCTTGGATTTTATATTTGAGGCATAAAGAAACTACTGTGACTTTAAAGTGAGGAAGTGTTAATAGAATTCTCTGATACGTATTAAAGAAGAGAACTCTGGTGCCGATTGAAAGTTAGTTTAGAGATGGAAGAGTCTAGAAGAAAAATGGCAAAACGTAAGTCAGTGCAAAAATTTGGAGGGGATGAATAATCTGGATCTGTGTATGTAAAAGTTTTGTTGCCATGAGTGTTCTCGTACATGCCTCCACACTGTGGAATGTTGTGTAGTAGTGACACTGTATACATTGCAGTTATAAATTATGTAGCTGATTTTTGAACATAACATGTTGAATGGAAATAAAATCAAGCATCTGGAGACTATAATACATATAATAGCATTTTTGAAAAGCTCAAAAATTAATAATATGTTTTGAAGTATGCATATATGTGGTAAAATTATATTTTAAAGATGCAAAAAATCATAACAATAATTTTAACACAAGGGTTATTTCTAAGGAGAAGACAGGAAGAAAGAATCAGAAACGGACACATTCAGGTATTTCAACAGGATTGCAGATGCTTGTAATTCTCCTCTTCATTTTCACCTGAACATTTTTTCCATCTCATTTTCTTCTGACATCCTCTCTCCTTGTTCAGACCATCAAGAGTACCACCACCTTTAAAAACACTGGCCTTCCACTGTACCCAAGTCCATGTCGGCTCCTAAGTCAAGGACACCTTCTCTTTTCTTCATTGGAACAATAAGGCACTGTGTATCATGTAAGACCTAGTTTTAAAATTACTTAGGCCCCTGAAAAAATAATTACTCTCTAGATTTTGTATCCATAACATTTAATGAATCTCTCTTGTACTTTATTAATTTGTTATAGTAACAATGTGATACTCATCTTCTACAAACAGAAACTCCATCAAGTCAAGGCCTATGTCCTTTCAATTACTAGGCAGTAGGCTAAAAAGTATTCCTTTTACAATTATTGTTCTAAATTTATGTATATATTTCATCTGGCCCTTTGTATGTAGCAAATATTACACTAATTTAAAATACCTTTTCCTCCAAATATTAATTTAAAGAAATCAATTCCCCCTAAGCAATTAGCAATATGCAAGTGATTGAGCAAAAAATACTTCTTCCCCCGACTTGGACTTATCTCAATATTTCAGATTATGTAAGAGAAACATTCCTGTTTAGTTTTTGTTATTTGATGAGCATTCTTTGGAGATAAATGTTATTTAAGAAGGTTAGCACACTGTTTCTCTGCAAATGAAGTCAACTTTTCTGTACATTTTGTATGGAAGAATCTCACAGATTTTGTATGGAAGATTCCCATTTTGTCTGAGAATCTCACAGAATACCGTGGACATGAAAAGTCTCTCCTGTCCCACTGATGTGCTCCCACCACTTCCAGCTTCCCACTGACAGCCCTCTGTTCCCTCATCTCAGCCTCTTTATATCATGTACAGTAATGATGGTGAAGGGCTTTCAAACATGTGAACCATCTAACCAGATAGGACTCATTGCAGTCCTATAGCAATCCTATGAGACATCACTCTCTCGACTTTGCTGAAACTGGTTCCAGGGCTGCCAGTGGTAAAGTGACCTGGCTCATTGATCTAGGTTGTAAGGTTGGAGACTGATTTTGAACCCAGGTAATGAATCCAGACCCCATGTTTATAACCACTTTGGTAAATGTCTGTGATTATCTTTGCAAACTTCTCCCCCCCTCCATTTCAATGGGCTTTTGCCATTTTTTACAGAGAACACTGCTTTCTCTGCAAGACTACTGACACGTCTAGATTCTCATAGGAAGAGAAGGTTCAGATAACATCAACTTAAAAGGTAAAGACACTTTTGTGAGCTGTCGTATCCAAGATTTTCAAACCCATTTTCTGGGCTCATCCAGGGAAATGGAACTAAAATGTGGTTAAGGCCATGATCTGCTTTATGGAATGAGGTGAGCAGGGGAGGAGAATTGGGGCAGTCCAACCACAGTGCCTACACGAACATCTCAATCTAGATCTCTGTTGGAGCAGTCATTTGTCTCTGAAGAGATGCATTATTAGAAATCTTGGCCAAAGGGGATCGAAGAAGGCAAATTCCAGAGAACTTATTTCTGTGGACTCTGTTGTGACTCCTTGTATTAGGAGCAGAGCGTGGAAGAAGAAAACTGAGTTCATTAAGCACAAACAAACAGAGGCCGCAGATTCAGCAAGGCCAGCTGAGTTCATGATGCTTACCCAACGCTGGTGACAAAGAGCATGGCCTCCAGGAATCAAGATAAAGCCTCACAGCAAGATGGACACATGTTAAGAGTTCAACACAGAGTAGTTTTGAGAAAAAGAGAGAAAGTACAGAGAAATACCATTATTTTTAAGCCTGCTTTCTTGGGACTAAAGTTGGGGTTGGCACTCCATAGTTTTTCTGGTTTAGGACAGATGTTGCTTTCTGGGGCTCATGTAGGGCAGCAGCACTGATGGAAAGCTCAGTTGAATCCTTACACTTGGGTGGGGCTGGTGGCAGTATGAGTAAATAGAGGCCAGAATTGTATGATCTCTTCAAGAACACAATGAGCGCTGGAAGTAAACCCACCTGCAAAGGCTGCTCTGAAGCCCAAATGAGTGCTGGGTTTTGTTGCCATGGTAGTTGTTGGTATGTTTATTTAATCTCTAAGAGTTGGTAACTCTGGTAGAAATAACTCCTGGGAATTGGTTGGTTGAATACTTAAAATTGTATGAAAGGAAATTATGTTTTTATTTAAGTGTACTGATTACCTCTGGATCAATGCCATCAGGCAAGGTAAGATAAATTATTGTTAGCAGTGATCCCATTACTTTTGTCTACCATTCAGTGTACCTGAGGGCATCAGGACTCTGGGAAAGGCAGGATAATAGGAAGAATACTGGTCTGAGAGGAAACGTCCCAGACGCTGGTCCCTCTTCCTCAATGTTCTTATTGAAAAGCTTTGCCCCTTTCCAGTAGGAATCAGGAAGTCAAAGAAACACTGTCATAATTACGACCCTCCTGACTGTGAGGAATGCTGTGAAGTAGTGTAGCAATGGAACACCAGCTAATAAAATGTAGGCATTAACTCAAAGGGAGGAAGAGAGCAGTAGGCTTCATAGAAGTGGCTTTCTAGATGGGGATGCAGAGTAAGATGGCATTAAAGATGTTTATATTATTGAGAGTCTTGGAAATGTGGACAGAGATTGAATTTTATCTTCAAAAGTAGAGAGACAACAGCCTGACTGGAAAGAATAATTGAGTAAATTAGGAAACATAGAATCCTGATTATCTGTGTGCCCTTGTGCAAGGTATTTGCAGTACCCAACATGAATATGAAGAATGAGCAAGTCCAGGTCAGTAGTGGTATGATTCAAGGACTTGAGGAAGATGTATTTTATATGTACAGCTGAGTATATGCTCATGAGAAAGATAGCTACTCTTTCCTTTAAGCCACAAATCATCTCTAATTGTTAATCAGCTGTCCATCAAGGCCTGAAGAACATTCCTGCCTGTCAGATGTCTGTGTTGTGGTTGTGTAATTGGCTCCTGAGTGTCCTGATATATTGGCAGCCCTGACCCTGCTGGTGACTTACAGGAAGAGACAGGCAGGGGTTGGACAAGCTACATTGCATCTTTGGAAGATAAGATAAGGGACAAAGATATTTATCTCTTGCTAACTCTGGTTGCATGAACAATTAACAGTGGGAAGTGTAATGTTTTGAGGAGGTAGTGCTAGGAGGACGGGTGAACAGTAAGAATTGGAGAATCATAATCAAGAGGCATGAAAGAAACCATGTGATTGTATCTCTGAAAACAAAACATCACCTAGAAACCCCAAAGCAGCCCTGTGGTGTAGAAACCGAAGGTCTGCACTTAAAACCCGGGCCTGCTCCAACACCACATGTCGTGATCCTGATAAATGACTTATCTTGGAGATCCTGCTTTTTGTAAAATGGTCATAACAATGTTCATGATGCAACATTTCTAGGAAGCGTCAATGAGGTAATTTATGTTAGTTGCCAGAGAGAGCATTTGGCATATAAGATGGGGTCAGCAGGGCTGAGAAACCAAGGTTTGGTTCTTAGAGTATAAGGAACAAAGACTGAATCTAAGACAAATTCTTAAGGCGCATGATGGATTTTACCAGTAACTATGAGTGAGCAGAAGTCTTAGTGATGTCGATGGAAAAGAAGCTACACTCAGTAAAGTAATTTAAGAAGGTTTATTGTGAGGCACATTTGAGGACCTTGACCCAGAGTCACTCCCAAGGAGCCTTGAGCATGTGAACTCCAGGTGGTGGGGTTACTGTTTGGTTTATATTTTAGGGAGATGGGGATTACAGGTGAAATCCTTAATCAATACCTGAAAAACATACGTTGGTTTGACCCCAAATGTGGGACATCTGAAAGCAGAGAGTTTACAGGCTATGTGTGGGTCTAAAGATTCTTTAACTGACAACTGGCTGGAAGAGTTAGGCTCTGTTTAAAAGACCTGGAGTCAGTGGAAAGGAATGCTTAAGATAAAGGGTCTGTTAATTAGAGACAAAGTACCAGACAGATCAAGTCTTTTGTCATATATATTGAGGACCTGCAGGTAGGTCTTGCACAGCCTTAGGCCTCTTAGTGAGTCACAAAGGACATCTCTAAGAAGGGGAGGCGGAAATGACCAGACTTGTATGACCTCCTTTCTCATGGCCAACAGCTCAGTTTTAGGGATCCTGTTGGCCAAGAGGGGGTCTAGTCAATTGCTACAGGGAGAACCTTACGGTTTTATTTTAGTTCACAATGACATTTCAGAATAGGAAGTGTAGAAGACTGGGTCATACCGAAATTGGGAGCATAAGGTATTTTTGGGGATCTTACAGCAAGAATCTGTGGTTTCTCCAAGGTATGTGATTATTCCAGTTTTTTCACCTGCTTCTCCCTTCTGTACATTAGATCTATTCTCTTCACCTGTAGGTTCTGCCTCAATTTTATTTACCAACTGTATAGGTCAGCAACAATCTGTCATGGTTGGCCTTTGGGATTTCAGTTTCATTTTTACTCATTAATGCATTTTTACTTATTCACATATTCAGCAACTATTCAGCACATACTTGTTGTATGACAAGAATGCAATGGTGGTGATACAGTCACTCCCCCAGCAGACATTAACCCCCGCCTATGGAGACTTTGCGTTCTAGTTGGGAGATTCAGGCAGTAAATACGGTATTAGCTCAGAGGATGATCCATGCACTGGAGACAAATCAAGCAGGACGGGGAATGTGAAGTGACCTGCTTCCAATTTTGAATAAAATGTTCAGAGAAGGAGAAGGTGAAACTTGGTCAAAGACTTTAAGGAGGCAAAGGATTGGGTGAGTCATGAAGATATGTGTGAAAGGAACATTATAGTGAAATGTACTGGGGTGCATGAGAGCGAGTGTTGAAAATAACAGGAACAAAAAGGAGAGAGTATCCGGAATGAGATGGGTCAGAAGGCTGTAATAGGACACATGAGATTAAAGGGTTAGACAGAGATGAGGGTTGGGAGGGCTTTGCAAACCACTTTGAATATTTCAGTTTATGTTGAATGGAATGGGAAGCTATTGAACAGAGGAAGTCTGTTCTGACTGCTAGGATAAAAGTAAGTCTACTCAAGGCAACTGCAGAGGATGCCGAGATAATTCAAAGGAGAGATGCCGATGGCTACGATGAGGGTAGCAACAGAAGAGAGGGAGTAAGGGGCAGCAGATTCAGAGTCTGTTTTAAAATAAGAGCTTCCAGATGTGGCCTGCATTGACTGTGGGCTGATAGAGAAAATTCAAGGTGTCAATTGCCTGATGGAATTTTATTTCCCAGCGCACATTTTCTACTCTTGACTCTCTGAGTAGCACTCTTCCTTCCAGACCTTCTCACACTCCACTGGTTTGCATATGAATTGGCTGCTGGATCTGGCAACTCTGGTGGAGGCCTGCATGGGGCTATTATAGCCTGCCCCAAGCTGAAACTCAAAGCTACCCAGGCTTCCCTTTCAGCAGGTGATATAAACAGGGACAGCTGTCCATAGACAGAACTGCGGGCATTCCCTTAGAAGGATTATGGGCATGCTTCTTTTCCTAACTTAAAATTCTTCTTATTTTCCTCCTTTCACAAATAGGGATGCAACTACAAAGGTTACATATTATGTAATAAACTCAAGATTACATTGCCATGTCCTGATTTAAACAGTGCGAGACCTCTGCCTCTTTACTTTTTTCTTTCTTCACTACACTCCTATATTCACCTTTAAGGTGGACCTCCCCTACTCCCTGAGTCTCTTCTTTCAAATCACAGAGTCTCCACATGGCAGCTTCTGATCTTGACACCCGCCCAAGGCAAATGCAAGTGCAGTAGCTCTGGTGTTATCCTCCTACTGTTTAAGACCAAAGATCTGCCAATTCTTACTTGCTTGCTCTTGGCCAAGCCACTTCATTGCTGTAAACACAGAGTTTGGGATTAATATCCAGGCACTTTTTGCATTTTTAAATAAACAAGATAATACATATGATATGTTCCACACAGTGCCAAGACTCATATTAGTTCTAAACCAATATGCATTCCTATGCATTATTGGTAGTAATGGTAGTGATGTCCATATGTTGGCTGAGCAGATTAACAGATGTGCAAAGAGAAGAAGGAATATCCTGTGATATATTTTTATCAAAAGCCACTTTTCCTTGATGAGAATTTCTTGTGCTTTGATCTACTTTGGCATCCTTGCTGAGAGGGCGGGGATTCCATTTTTAAACTATCCCCCCCCCCCGCCAGGTTATTGGAATAGAATGGCTGAAGCAGAGAAAATGGCCAATAAAGTTAAGAACAGGGTCCATCTAACAGAAATGGCTCAGCTGCAAGCTCATCAGCCCGGAAATTATTTATACTATTGTTGATCTGGAATGGACTACTACAATTTTAAAATTAATTTAGTCTAATTACCCCCACTTAATAAGATAACTTGTCAGTTATCACCACTTCCATAATCTCCTGCATTTCCATCTCTTTTTAGTCTAAATTATCCTCTTCTCAGCTTGTTTTTAATGTATTGAAAAAAAAATCCTTGGAGGTATAATTAACTTTTTCATTCAGAATCCTAATTTCCTTTCCATCTCTGTTGCTGCAGTATTTAAACTATTTATTATGCAAACTTGCAGAACTTAAACTATGAATTATGTACAAATCTTTGGATGTGAGCTCTGTCCTAAAAACAGCATTTCAGTGTCTTTCTAGTTCAAGGTAAGAAAATGTAGGGAAAATGAAAGGTTGCAATTTACAAATGGGCTTACATTTAATGGTAGGCTTTATAAAGAGTGATTTCTCTATGCTAGTTTTGAAAAAAATATTTAAATATATATATATATAAAAATATATATACTTAGCCCTTTCTGTCAATTTTATTTTTGTTGTTGTAAATGATGGATATTTTGATGTAGCTTTTTGTATGGAAGTCTAGGGACTGGCATAGGTTTTCATTCATTTATTCACTAATTAATTCCCTCATTTATCAAATGCTTACTGAGTATGAATTCAGGATAAACTGAACTAGCCATAGAATTGAAGCAATAAATATACTCAGTC
Organism: Otolemur garnettii; assembly: GCF_000181295.1. Lineage (NCBI taxonomy): Eukaryota > Metazoa > Chordata > Mammalia > Primates > Galagidae > Otolemur > Otolemur garnettii. Next base: position 21,671,945 of record NW_003852409.1, on the reverse strand, counting down.
CCAGCTCTCAAGGAGTTTCTAATTTAGAAAGAGATACAGACACTTGGGCAACCACACTGTAACTCAGTAAGTGCTAAGAGGAGGGGAAACCAGGCAATTTGGAAGATATAGGAAGGCATCTAGGCAGATCAGGGAGGAGGGCAGAGAAAGGGGCTCAGATAATATGACATTAAAATGGAGAACAAGCTGTAGAAATTAGGGGGACAAAGTATTTATTTCTGTGCATTTGTGTCTCTGTCGGACAGTGTGGCAGAATCCAAGTAAACAGAAGGCAAGCCAGCTCACAGGCTTGGAGGTCCGACAGAACATGGCCTATTCAAGGTTTGGAAAAGAAAAATAACCAATATGCTAGAAACTTAGAGAATAAGGTAGCAAAGTAGAAAATTGATACCCGTATGTTTATATCATTTACATTTATTTTCTGGCATATACTACATACATTATTTCAACTTATCTTTTTAGAGGCAATATTTGAAATGATCACTAGACTGAATGTTATCATCTAGACATTGTAATTTTTCAAATTGTCTGCTGACATAATCAGACAGAATCCCAGCAGCCTAAAACCTGAAATAAATAACTGAATCTTGTTACCTGTGTTCCATACAAAGTACGGTAACGTCTCTGAGATTTAGTATCCTCATTTGTCTAAGAACAAAGGTAACAGGAGCAGTATCCCATGAATAGTCATATGACAAAGTTATTAAATTTTGTTATAAAAATTCAAATGTGGAACATTTGACTCATTCATTGATATCTTATACCATCTTCTACTAATTTCTCTCTGAAGTGAAAGAAAGGAAAGCCTAGAATCAATAATAAATTATGCTTAATATGCTGAAACACGCTCCAGGCACTGTTCTGAACTGTTTACATCTGTTAAATCACTTAAACCTTGTAACAAACTATGAGATAGGCACTGTTAGTCTCCCCATTTTCATAGGAAGGATAGAAGCACAAAGTAATTTGCCTAAAAATTAGTGGTAGGTCTGGGATTTGAACCCAGGCTTTTTGGGTCTGTGGCATGTTTCTTTACTCCTCACACAATAACACTCATTGGAGCCAAAATGCATCTACAAAAGACTTGTGTTTTATGATGGAGATTGAATGAACAGTGTTTTCAATTGCTTGGGACTCTTTATGATTTTGAAAGAGAGAATCCACCCTGATCTCAATGGGACAGGAATCTAGTGTAAGGCAAACAGCAAAAGCTTATGAATGTTTGTAACTTAGGGGTCAGGGTGTATGAATGAAAGACTAAAAGCTAAAGAGGAGAGCCCTAGTGAAATAGGAAACAGGCCCAGCTGGAAGTCACACGATCCTTGTCTTAATTTTAACTAGTCAGTAACCTATCTGTGTTACTTTTGGAAAGTTGCTTCCTCTGTCTTGAGAGTTAGTTTACGCCATTAAAATAACCCAAACAGGTTGTCAAAACCAAACACTCAGGTAACTTTTACATTAGATATTTTCTTCTAAAATCTCAGAATAATTAGTCCAACTTCTTAAAGTGATATCTTTGAGATACTACTTGATATTGAAGAAAACATTTTTTTGGCAACTTGCCTAATAACATTGAAAGCAATTAAAACTAAAGTATTTTTTTTCTTGATATCACATTTTACTGCACCAGCTGTGGAGTTTATTTGTTTGCTCAAGTTCGCCCAGTTGGAGATAATATCTTTTCTTTATATCCCTATTGCACTTTCTCAGTCCTTTTGTTGTAATACTTATAACAGTCTGGCTAATATTAGGATTGTTTTTGTACATGCCTGTCTCTTCCGTTGAATTAAAACCCCCACGAGGCAGGGGCTTGTCTTACGATCTCTTCATCTCCCACCGCGCCTAGCATTGTGCACAGCATGTCAGAAGGACTTGGTGAATATTCATTGACTTGAACAAACTCATATTCCTGAAACTTGACTCTATTTAAATTTTAGAAATTATTTCAGTTGCTTTTCTGTTGATATTTTTTATAATAGCAGAAATCAGCTTGCATTTTACAAAAGCTTTGTGACTGAATTTACTTTCTCATAGTTGTCAAAACTCATATAAAAATAGAGAAAATTTCAAAATGAAATCAAAAGATAATAGCCATAATAACATTAATTTATAGCAGCTGCACCAGCCGTTAACAATAAAAAGTTTCTTTTTCACTCCAAAATACATAAGAAATATACATAAGAATCTCTTAAACTTAACCTGGCTAAGATAAAAGTTATTATAATATCTTCAAATGGGTCTAACAATGATTGCACACTGACTGTTTCTACAATTAGACAGGTTATATTGGTTACATATTATATTCTGAAGACAATACATATGCAAAATCAGAAGACACGATTTCTGGCCTCTGTTTCACCCTTTACCTTGAGTGATCATGAGTAAAATAGCCAATCTACCAATTTTCCTACCTATAATACGAATGGAGACATAAATCTTAATTGGATGGTGGCTAAGAGTACACACTCCATAATTAGATTCTGATGATATAAATTTCTAGTTCCACCAATAGTTACATTCACAATTTTAGGTAAGTTCTTTAATATTCCTGTATTTTATTTTATAGCACCTTCTCTGAAGAGTTGGTATGGAGTCTAAATATAAGCACTGTTGGTATAAAATCTAAGTAATAAGAATTTTATACATTTTAACTATTATTATTTTTATACCTTTACCCCACCTGTACATCTTATCAAATAAGATAATTTATGTCAGGAATCTTAGAAGCAATAAACCTTTTAAAGTGCACAACTGTGAGAAATGATTCTTAAACAATCACATGTGGCAAGTAATTCATAATGTGTTTCTCTTAAAAGAAAACAACTCTGTCTGTCTGTCTGTCTCTTTCTCATGAGTAGTTTGCAAATGTTCATAAGAACATTTAGAAACTTTAGAAATGAGAAGAGGATGCTGCAGAATTGGGATAGTAATAGCTCGGTAATAATGAGTGAAATAGGGACACAATAACAATCTATTTCATCAGCGTCTCATGACGTGTCAAAAGGGACATAACAAGTACATTGGTTCCAGAATTGCTCGTGTTCCATTATGCTTCACTGCCTCTGAAACTGCCATGAGAAGATTCTGGAAAGTGGTGGCTTAAGGTGCTCTGTGTTGAGTAGAACTAGGATGAGCAGAGAGGCAAGTTACGTAAAGTGTTGTTAACGTCAGCATTTCACAACCCTAAAGGAGAGAAACATGAGAACAACGGCCCCTGGAAGTCAAAAGAAAGCTGAGAGGGCAGCAGAGGCCATCCTGGAGAACTGCTGACTCCCCAAGTCTATGGACCCCCAGAGATGAAGGTTTACATGGATTCTGGTAAGTGTGCTACAGCCTCTGGGCACACTGAGGAGAGGAGGGATTGGAGCAGGATGATGGGGGAAGGCCAGGGAACAGAGACTGTGCCCTCTGCCTCATCAGGGCATGGGCCACCAGCTGCATTTAAGCTTTGGTCAGAGGTTTCTGCACTTTTTGTCTCTCATGAGACAGCTTTGCTCAAGGTCTGTCTGTAAGCTTTTCTGAAAGCTCCAGAGAACAGTCCAAGGAACATAACAAGCCACCAAATGGAGTTGGTGTCTAGAGAGAGAGGAAAAACAGAGAACAAAATGGGAGCTGAATGGGGAAAATAATCCAGTCTAAATGCTAAGACATAATTAAGATGTTTGTATATACAGATTCACATAATATATATAAATCTTATTGAAGGTCATAAAAAAGCACATCTTTAGATGAGAAGATTTAATACTATAAAACATCACTTTTTCAGTAATTAGTGTGTGTACATGAGTGTGAGAGAAAGTAGAAAAGATATCTTACCCATATCAAGTAATGAAAATCAAGAATAAGTTATCAATGAATGATAAAAATACAAAATATCTAGGGTACAAATAGCAGAAGTCTCAAAAGGAGAAAAAAGAATCAATATAGAAGTAAAACAGATAAACAAAAATTAAAAAAAAAATTGGAAAACCTTACCAGTAAAACAGACAGACAAAAATTAAAAAAAAAAAAATTGGAAACCCTTACTAAGTAGGTCTTATCCTTTTAGTATGAGATTCATTCAAACATATCAATATAACTCTATATTATAATGTTGAGGAAAAAAGCTAGTTAACTATATCAGAAGATTATAAACAAACATTTAAAAAGTTCAGAAATCATTCTTAGTGCACATAAATAAGAATTAAATGAAATTAATGTGATAAATATGAGGAAAATAAAAGAAATAACTACTAACTACATTAGCATTTAATGATATTTTGAGTATTCTAGAAAATCTCCAAAGGCAGGAAAATCAAATAATTTTAATTAAATGTTTGAGAAGAATAAATATAAAACTCTTTATTTCCCCCTCTAACAGGTTATATACATAGATCACTCAAAGTTTCTGGCAGAAACAATATAACTTGATAAGGTGTCTAGATATAAAATAAATGTACAAAAATAAATACATTTTCTAGTCCTGAAAGAAACAATTGAAAAGATTAACAGAGAAAGAATTAAAATAGCCATCAATTTTTTAAATTATTAGAAATGGTTTTAATATAAAAGAGACATGATCCATAGGTAAAACCCTATAAAATCTTATTGAAAGATACAAATGTAACCAAACAAAATGAAGTAAAACCTATTTAAGGGATGGCATGCCTTTAGATGAGAAGATGTAATACTATAATGGGCCAATATTCAAATAATTAATATCAAGTAAAAGGTTACTTTATAAAGATATACAAGTATTAGCAACCTATAATCATTTTAAAATATAGAGTAAAAGATTAAAATATAAAAGTTAAGTCAATTCCAATTAGAAAAATCCCATGTAAACATTGGCTTTCTGTATAAATGTCTTGAAATTCATCACCTATTTATTTGTTCGGAAAAGAACACAATTCAAAAATTACACTGATGTTCATATAAAATCCTAAATAATATACAAGAAAAGTATCAAAGAAAAATAGCAGAAGTTGCTTTGCTTTACTGAGTTTAGAACATGCTATATAGCCTTGTGTTTAATTCAATACAATATTAGAATAATACCTCAAACATTTTTCCACGTGGGCTGATAATGGTCTATCCATTCTAGCTAATTATCCAG
>NW_003852409.1:21610744-21665914 GCF_000181295.1 Otolemur garnettii | reverse complement strand
CAACAGATGAATCCAGCTACTTACCGGTACCTGATCTTTGACAAGCCAATTAAAAACATTGAGTGGGGAAAAGATTCCCTATTTAACAAATGGTGCTGGGCGAACTGGCTGGCGACCTGTAGAAGACTGAAACTGGATTCACACCTTTCACCATTAACTAAGTTAGACTCTCACTGGATTAAAGATTTAAACTTAAGAGTGTTGCCTTTTTTTAAAGACAGAACATGCCTAGCATATTCCCCTTTAAGGCCTTTATGTTTGCTGTCCCCGTTGCTTCAAATACTCTGAGACACACACAGAAATTACTCTTTGCCATTATTCGTATGTCTTTTCAAATGTCATTTTGTCAGAGAAGATGTCACTGGACATACTGTCTAAAAGGCCATGTTCTTATAGACCTTGTAGTTATAAAATCTTAATTTATGTATTTAATCATTTAGCAAGTCGTTATTTTCTGTCTTCCATACTAGAATATAAATAAGGAGAATGGGAATTTTTAGTTACTTTGTTTCACATTGTAACTGGAGGACACAGAAAATTTCATGGCATCAAATATACATTCGAAATCCTAAAATAAGTAACACTATTATATGAACATTTAAAAGGAAACAAAGTAAAATTTCAGTGTGGGAGCAAAGGCTGGTCATAATAAACAGAGCACAACTAAGTACCCATCTAATATGTTTCGTATATTAGAAAAAATAAATTCCAGATGGTTTCAAAGCTTAAATACAAAAATTAATGTATAAATAAAGTATCACAAGATAGTCCAAACCTAGAAGTCACTCTCATAAATAAGAAAGGAAAGCGAGGAGACAAAAAGAGACTCTTTTTCTGAGAAAAAAAGAGAATATTATTTTTATAGTGTTTTGTTTTTATATAGAATATGTGTGTTTGTGTATATGTGTGTGTAAGTAGCTAAACAATAACTGTATTAACCAAACTTGACAGAGAAAAGCGATACAGATTTTTATAAACCTAATACAAATTTAAAGGGAAAAAACACAGAAAAATATAAACATCCATGAGTAATTAAAGCTAAATAGTCAATGAAAATATGAAAGAATATTTATATTTGGTGCAGTCAAGGAAATAAAGCATATAGGTGTATTGAAGTATACCTAATGTCTACCACATTAGTAAAACACAACGAATGATGACTTTTTATCTTCTAGTCCAGATGCAAGAGAAAAATGTTCTCATATACCCTGTACCTTTGGATCCTTACAGGACTATTGGAGAAGAATTTATCAATATCTATTAAAATAAATTGCATTCATATTTTCGGTATTAGTTAGCTTTTGTTGCAATAACAAAGGATTCCCCAAATTGCAGTGATTTAAAACAACAAACACTTATTTACTGAGTCTGAGGTTCTCTGCTCCATTTGTGGTTGTTTTTGTTGTTGTTTGCTTTTGTTTTTTACTTTACGGGATTCGGGTTAGTGAAGCCATCGCCATTGAGAGCCTGCTCTTCTCATGAGGTAAGAAAAACTTCAGAGAGTGTTCAAAATTTGTGTTTCAAAGTCACATCACTCTGATTTTAAGAAGCCTAAATTCACTGAGGTAGGAAAGTACACTCAAATCTAAGGTGTCAGGAAATGAGAGTAACAATTTGCTGATTAGTAGGGGAATCCACCACATTATCTAAACCAGAATTTCCCCTCCAGTGAATCCATGCTTTGGAAATTAAAATTTCCAATGAACATTTGTCTGTGCAAAAAGCTAAATGATTGCCCTAAAAGATATCTACAATTCAGTAGAGTTTTTGCATATGTGATTAAATTAAGGGTCTTGAGGTGAGGAGGTGATCCTGGATTATCTGTGTGAGCCAGTGTGATTACAGGAGCCTTTATAAGAGGGAGGGAGGAGGGTCAGAGTTAGTAATAGGAGATGTGATGAGGGAAGCAAGAGTTTGGGATGACATGAGGAAGGGACTACCACTTAAGGAATGAGGCAATCTTCAGATAATTAAAAAGACAAGGGAAAGATTTCTGTCATAAAACCTGCAGGAGATACCAACTCACCTGATGACTTCTGATCTCCATACCTGCAAAAGAATAATCTTCAAAGCCACTAAATTTTGATAAATGTTTACAGTGTCAATAGGAAATTCTCTCTCTCCCCATCCCCACCACCTATACATATATGCATATGGATATCCAAGTATGTATGTCCATAGATGCGTTATGTGTATATATAAAGAGAGAGTATATGTAGTTACATACAGACCACACACATGCTTCTTACAACACTCTGGGAAAGTGTCAACACCTAGCGTCAACAAAGACGCTTCTTACAACACTCTGGGAAGTGTCAACACCTAGCAACAAGGCAAATTCCATTCATCATTAGAGAAGTTGAACATCGCTATAGAATATGTCCAAGTCATAAAATATTGTCAAGAAATTAAAACATGAATTACAATTGACTTGGAGTATATTCTAAGTGGTATTGCAAGTTACTAAAAACTTATGCAATATGATTCTATTTTTAAAAATGAACCAAGGTAATGGTATTCATTTTTAGCAAATAGAATATATTATTTACATGACTGTTCATCTGCTCATTCTTTCTTCAGATACACATAGATAGAATCACATATATTATTCATGGCGTATATGTGCATATATGCATATTGAATATGGCAAAAATACAGTATGTGCATCAAAGTGTTGCCACGGTTACTTGGTTGGGTGTGGGGCACTTTGGTAATGAGGTATTTGGAGGAAAAAGAAGAAAAGAAGAGCAAATAGAAAGCCAGACTTAAAAAAATGCATGATATATCATAATATAAATTAAATATAATTTCATATGTATTAAAAATCAGACAGTTACATATGATAACCATGCATATTGCCTGTGGGACAGCCTATTTTTAAATGGGGAAAGATGCAGAGATGCAGTATAATATGAATAATATAATGATGTACATGTTAAAAATTAACATACATATTGTATGATTCCATTTATATAATATTCTCAAAATGACAAGATTTTAGAGATGGGTAAAGATTCGTGGTTGGCAAGGTTAGAGACAGGGAGATGGGAGGGAGAAAAGAATGAGTATAACCATAAACGTGTATCATGAGGGGACCTAGTGGTGATGGAACAATGCTACATCATGATTGCAGCTGAAATTATATAAATCCATACATGCAATGAAATGTCACAGAACTAAACACCTCTGCAAGTTCATACTCATGTGTGCATGTAAGCCTGGTGAAAATGGGATAAGGTTTGCGTCTGGCATGACTTTGACATTGTACTATAGCTACAAAAGATGCTTGAGTCCAGAGAAAGCAGGTGAAGCTTATACGGGATCTCTCTGCACTATTCTTGTGATTAGACTTCTGTGCATCCATAATTGTTTCAAAATAAAAACAATGCTTAAAGAAATGAACAAATGAAACTGTTAAGTGTGCAAATCCTTGCCTAGGTCAGTGAGGCCAAAGAGAGAGATGAGGAAAGATACACCCAGCACAGGCTTACCCTTGGTTACTTTAGGAAGTAGAATTAGAGGGATAAATATTAGTTATCTTGTCATACATTTTTCTACTTCTCACAACAATTTTTGTGCCATGAAAGAGAGCAAAAAAAGACATTTTATAAATAAATTAAGCTTTTGATTGGAACTTTAAAATAATGAAATGGACATAAATTTTTTCTAGATTTTTTTTCCATTTAACTATGAGATTGTTGTTTATATTATTTTCCTATCAAGAATTGATGACTCCTGTGAGTGTATTTACAGGATCATTTCAGCATTAATTAAGGTGAGAAATATTTACTGAGAACTACTATAAACCGACTATCATGATGGGTCATTGTTGCACAAAGACATATTTTGTCTTCTTGCATATTTTGTCTTCTTGCACTTGAAGAACTTATAAACCAGCGTGGAAACAAGAGTGGAAAGACAGGAAAGCCACCACCAAGAGATGTCCTACCAACCTCACCCCACCATAGGCCAATTTTAAAAGAGATTTCCTGAGGTGGCATTTCAAAGTACTGAGAAGAGAGGATTTGAAATGTTCCCCACGTACAGAAATGATAAAGGCTGCAGGTGATTGAAATCCTGAATTCCCTGAATCGATCATTCCACATTCATGCATGTACAAAGTATCACATGGACCTTATATAAATATTATGTATCAATGTGAAAAAAAAGAAGTAGTTCGACATAACTGGCATTTTATTTTTATCACAGAAGTTATAAATCCTAATTGTTTTTACGAAACTAGGAAGATACAAAAAATAGGCAGAGAAAAGCATAAACAGAGGTCTCCCCTCAGTCTTACATGCAACAGACTTGCATGTAAGGACAACAGGACATAATCTTATCTTATAATACATTATATTTTTATTTTTTATGTATTTAAGTTAAATTCATGTAAATTATCAATAATTTTCATTTTTCTAGCACTTTAGAAACAAGTTTTATTTCTATTTCAATAGCATTATTTAAGTGGAATTGATATAAAAAACACTGCACGTATTTCATATATATAATTTGAACATGGGAATACACCCATGAAACCATTACTACAGTCCAGGCAATAAATATCTCTACCACTTCCAAATGTTTCCTCCCCTCCGTTTTCTGAGTGTGGTGAAAACACTACACGTCCTTACCCAGTTTTTCAGTGTACAATTCAGTTTTGTTAACTATAGGCACCATTTACTATGCCCAGCAGGTCCCTTAACTTACCCGTTTTGCATAATTGAACCCCCCCCCCCCCGCTTCAGACCCTGAAAACCACCACTCTACTGTTTGTTTTGTTTGACTGTTTTAGGTATCTCATTTAAGCAGAATGATGCGGTGGTTGTCTTTCTGTGACTGGCTAATTTCCTTAGCATAATTTCACAGTTTCCTACATTGCAAAACCTTTCAATCTCACAACTAGGTATTGCGTGCCTTTGAACACTGTGTTGGGGGCTAGTGATACCCGGGTCCTCGGTACATGGACCAGAGTGGCCACCACTGACCTTCAGTTTGAGTTACTCATTCTTCTCTTGTTATACATGAAATTTGTTTACACATCTTCATTGTTGTAAGATTGTAGCCAACATTTTACTACGTAAAGCTTACTATGAATCTAGAACTACTGCCTCATGATGTGTTTCTAGACGAAAAATTATGGAGTCAAAGAAAAATAAAAATTTTAAAGAACTTTGATGCCTCTTGTCACACAAATTAGATGAAAAAGTTTACAAGTACATTCTAAAAGGTTGCCAACACCCAGGATATGCAATCAATCATTGTGACTTTGACGTAAACTATATTCAATAAAAAGGCTGGAAATGGCATATAGACATTTTCCCCCAACGTATGTTTGCTGTACAGATAAGACCCAAGTGATGCTATATCTTGTCATGAAAGGGAGAAGACATTTTATATTTATTTACTCTATGTTTACTATGCATCAAACACCACTTTACATTTTTTACTTCCTTTATCACACACATAAAAGCATCAACAAGTTGATAGTTGGCTGATAAACTTTTGCATGCATAAAAGGCTATCGTTTACATAGTGTTTTCATTCTCGTGATTTTATTTATGAGGAACAAATTGTATCCATCTAAAAATATGTTTTCATTTGTCTGTTTTTCCCTCGAGTTCTCTCATTGAACTTTCAGAATGAATGAATTTTCAGAATAATATCAAAAAATAACTCCAAAATGTGATTTGCATTTGAAAAAGGAGGGAAGAAAAGAGAGTCAGTGAAAATGTTTTAAGGGAATTTTATAAAAAGCATTTGAAGCTTTGAAAAGCGATTTTGCCTCCTGCTCAACAATTTCCAACAAAAGCTCAATTTGGTACTTCTCCCTGCTTGGGTCCCTTTAATTTTATGGGACCTTAGCTTGCCTTCTTTCTGATATACCAGTGAAAGGGACAAACACACAATGGAACTTTACTGATATGAAATGCTTCCTCCCCTCACTCCACTCTCGCCTCTTCCTCATAACTAAATGTCCATCCTGGGAAACCCATTCTTTCTGAGGATGGAATTCCATTATTGTACTTAATTCTGGCAAGTATTTTTGTAGGGGGAATGTAGAAAATACAACAATTATTTGATTCGAAAGATCCATTCACAGAACGTAGATTTATAAGAATAAGAAAGAAAGAAAATCGCATTTTAAGGATAAATAACAGTCAGTCAACTTTTGTCCAGGGTAGTAGCAGTCAAATGTAAATAAAGATCATCCAGGGATATCACTGAAACCCTTCTCTAGGTGGTACAAAAAGTTTCAGTGGGTTGTTTAGGCTGTGAGGTTGGTGAATACGAGATAATAGAAATTGGTGGGTAGCCAGATGTTTGGTGCTATGGAGACAACATATATAGTGATAATAGCAATAATTACAGCTTCCTACTTTCTATGAAATATACCACTTTGCTTCTGGCCTTAAAGTACATTCATAAAGTAAATTTCGTTTACGGCTTATAGAAATCCCATGTGGTAGACAAATCAGTTAGTATTAAGCCTTCTTGCAGATGACCCAGTGCTGAGAAGTTAATAGCTGCTCAAAATGACCCAGTCACTACAGGAGCCTCAGTCAGGCCCAGATATTGTAAATTCAAACCCATTTACTTCCTCCACTTCACAGCCACATGAACAACACCCAAAGAAAGAATTTGCAATGGAGAAAATTATTTATATACGTTTCGTTGTCCCATGATCTTTGCTGAATCAGGAAAAAAGGTCGTGAGAGCACCCTCATGGTTAGAGACAAACAAATGTCCTTTCTATTTTCAAGACATAGAAATACGTTGAATTTGACAAAATAGACCCTGGTGGTTTTGAAAAGCACCCTAAGCACAATTCTAGAACGTTAAGTTAACAGAAAGATTGGGACGTCTCTGAGAGAGCTGGCATGACCCACCTTATCTATCCTCATCTGGATGGGTTAGCCGTGGTTGAAGAGAAAGAGATGACCCCAGGGCCCAGCACAGCTTCTCTAGGTAAAATTCCTGGGGGACAGGTGGGGCTTTGAGGTGCCCGGAACAGGCCATGCTGCTTAGATTTCTCATAACCATCATCAACTTTCTCCAGTTATTCATATTCAAATACTAAGATTCTTGCACTGCAAACAGCTTTAAAAGAAGCGTCTAGTACTCAGTCTCTTTACATTAGTTGCTACCTTACATATAGGGGTTTGCAGCTGCTTCTGTATTAAACCAGTCTCATTTTCTCCTGTATTAAGTTAACAAGACCAGATAAAGTTAGTAGATAAGATCTCTCTGCGCTGAGCACGACATTTGTCAAATGTCTCTCCTTATATCTGTGTGAAAAAGGCTGGTGTAATTAGAAGTACTAGTGCTTGGTTGAATAATTTTATTGAAATGAAAGTATAGGAATCTAGGGTGAAATTTCTAGTTGGTTAGCTTGGGAGGAGACAGGAAGTAATGCTCTTTTCCATTTTTAATCACACAATGGTGATAATAATTGTAACGAATATCGGTTTGGTTTCCATTTGTTTGCTTTTTGTCTGACTGGGAAACTCCTGCCTATCCCCCTTAGAGACATGCCCTTCACCTTGTCTCGTGTGATTCCTGGAGCACAGCCAACCGTTTCATTTCTGCTTCTCTAGCCACCAGAATGGGCGTATCATCCAGACTGGGTCGGTTAGAAGAACCCATCCTACTCGGATTCAGTAATTAGTGAGAACCTATATCCCATTTCAAAGAATTCTACATCCCACAGAGTTGGGCATTATTATTCTCTATTTTGCAGTGAAAGAAACCGGGGGTCCAGAGAGTTTTTACATTTACTCAAGGTCGCCCATTTGAAATTTGCAAAAATGGATTCATATCCTGTGACATTTTGCTTTCCTAGCTCTTCACCCAGGGTCAACGTTTCCATTAGACGCAGGAAGCACAGTGCCTAAGGCCCAGGGTATTTTTAGGGACCCACAGAAATGCTTTGATTTTGATTTACTTTTAAATGAGAAGAAAAAAAATTAAATGTAATAATACCAAATGTATGATAATAAACTTAGCTTGGATCATATCCACCTTGCTATTAATGTGGACATAATGAAATCATAGATAAATGTATTTTTTATGGGGGGAGGGGCTCACTGTGACTAAATACCTACGCTATGTAGAAGGCATAAGGGAGGCTCTGCCTCCAAACCAAACTTCCTTTCTTGCGACCTAAAAGGTAGAAGAGGAAGTATTTGTTTGTTGGTGTGTGCGTGAGCATCGGGAGGAATATTGGACTAGTGAAAAATGTATTAGAATAGAATTGTGAGTAATAAAATGGGTCTTTTGCCTTCCTGGCCCCTTTCTTCCATAAAAATTATTGAAAACTCTAATTTCAAGAAGGTGGTACCCTGCTATCTCATAGTTTGTGCTCACTGTTCTTGTTTTCTCGCAATGTCCTCACGAATGCCATGGGTGGGGGTGGGTTTAGTGCCTTCCCTGGCACCCACATTGGTGCATGAGAAGTCTTCCTGAATTTCTTTGTTTTTGAAACTGATCAGAAATGTCTCATTTCCATTTTTTTCTGGAGACCAAGTAGATGAACTTTTCTCTTTTTAAAACCCAAGCAGTCTTAATGTATCACCAATAGCAACGGCAACTGACATTTGTGTAATGCTCTGTAGTTGAAAACAGCAGGCTTGGATACCAATATAGTACCTTTGCCCAAATCCAAGCCGCCACCCTTTCTCAATAATCCATGGCCTGGATGTTATCTGTTCATATGCCATTTTTTTAGTGGAAAGGACAAGAAAACAAAATAAGTTACTTAAGCTTCTTAGGCCTCAGTATCCTCTGCTCTTAATAGTGTACAGAGTAAGCTTCCCACAATCAGAACACCTGGCAGGTAATTAATAATGGCGTCTACTGCCTTTATCTGTATATGTCCCCACCTCACATATGAAAAAACAGATTCATATTGCAAAAATGAATTACTCAAGATCATAGGGAGGAAGAGTTCGAATTCGGTAGAGTCACTAAACCAAGGGCAGAGATTCTGCGAAGGTGAGACCTTTAGTGGGTACATCAGAAGGCTCCAGCTTGCTGTAAGAAGTCAAGGATTCTCATAAGAACAGAGAAAAATGCTGCCACCTCCCAGTTCCATCCCTGTCTGTTGCTGTTTACAAGTGGCCATAGGTCACCTGTATTATCCAATATATAGTGTTTCTGCCTTTGGTAACATCCTAAGGGTTTCAGACTTAAGTACTTATCCCATTAGAAAATGTCCAGGGAAACCATAAAAAGTGACCCTCGTTTATTCTTAATGAAAGCATTTCTCATTAACCATTTTCACTGAAAAAACCTAAAATTATAATTATTTGGACTACTGACTCTAGATAGCTATGGTGCAATAATATAGTTTGCATTACTTAATGAGATAGGTTCTGAGAAATGCATTCTTAGGTGATTTCATTCTTGTGCAAACATCACAGTGAGCTGACATAAACCTAGATTATGCAACCTGTACATGTCTAGGCTGTATAATAAGGCCTACTGCTCCTAGGCCACAAGCCTGGGCAATATGGCACTGTCCTTACTGAATACTGTAGATAATAATGACACAATGATAAGGATTTGTGTTTCTAATATACTTAACCATCATAGAAGGTACAGCAAAGGCACGGTATTATAATCTTAAATGACTACTGTCACATATGTGCTCTGTTGTTGGCCAAAACTTCTTTATATGGCTTGGCACCATAATAACAGCATTAATAAAAAGAATACATGTCTATAGTGCAATTAGTTTGCACAGTGCTTTTCAATGTATTCTCATTCAATTGTTAAACAATGCTGAGAATTAGACAGGGATTATTATCCCCAACTTACAGTTAGAAAATTAAGTCCATGTACAATGAATTGATTGCCTAATGTCACACAATCCTGAGCCGAGTCTCATATCCAAGATTTCTGCCTCTTTGTTCTTTGTGATGATATGGTAAATTCCCAAAGATTTCTTTAGCCGTTTCCTCAAATGATCCACAAACATTCACGTTTTTTAGACTTCATGTCTGGGAGAAGACAGGCAGTGTCTATGCTCACAATTTAACTTGATGCAACCAGTGTTGAATGGGAACTTTATACTAAGCAAACTATGTGATTCTACTAGAAGAAACACGATAGCAAAAACGTAAATCTTGTGCAGAAGAAATTTACCCCGCGGTGGAGGAGGCAGCTATGCTGGCAGCTGATCACAAGTAATGCATGTGGAAATAAGGGCCACAGCAAATCCCCAAACCAGCATGAAAGAGGCAAGAGAGCTTACTTCTTACTGGGAGATTGGTGAAAGATTATGAAAGGACAACACTGTTAGGGCTTGAGGCTAAGAAAAGTCTTGATAGAGGAAGGAGAGAACAGACTAAAAGAAACACTGTGAGAAAAAAAAAATGTGCAAGTATCTAACGTGTTTGCAGACTGGCAAATATTATAGGTCCCATTCTGTATATCAGTTAGTGTAGCACAAAAGGTTTGATCAGCTTCCCTGAAGTTTTAGCTCCTGAAAGCACTAGAAGTAACATGCTTCTCAATCCCATGTTCCCCTCGCCACTTTGAGCAGGTCCTGAGATGCCTACCCTGCCTTTGTTGAGGGCTCAGTCACTGAATTTCCAGATGCTTCCTCCAGTGTTTTGCAAAGGAGACTGTCTGCCCTCAGCAGGGTGCCAGTGGCTCACGTTTCTTTGCAACCAGAATCCACTTCCCCTTTCAAGCCATCTGTTCCCATTAGTGAGGAAAGGAATCTGTACCTTACCTCTATTTGTTCCTACTTATCTACCAAGATCCCACCGAGCAAATGGCCTTGTTATGTGGTAGCAATAGGCAACAAAATACATTGTATTGGGCATTCAGAGTGCTTTGCAACTAAGAAACTCCAAGTAGTTTTTAAAATATTCACCATGTTTAACAATGTCACCGAGTTAACCTGTGGGTAAAGAGCACAGGACTGAGCTGGGTTCTGGCCACTATTCTGCCAGACGACCTTTCCCCATTATTGAAAAAAAAATGGGGAAAAAGAAAAAGAGCTGAAGGTCCATGACTTTAACTATATGACTTGTCTAAAGGAAGGAGTTACAAGGGCATAAAATGCAAAAATTCAGTTATACTTCAGCTATCCCTGGCAGGCTCAGAATAAGTGACCGATGTTTTCAAAAGAAAAGTTGTTATACTCTTTTCTTCCTAGTGACTCTTTGGAGAGAAATGTTAAAAAAAAAAATCAGAGACAAAGAAATCTATCTTGGGTGTATTTTGTCTTCATCAAAGGAAGTCCAAAAATTCGTTTGTGTATCTCTGTCTCTCTCGCCCACTCTTTCTTTCTCTTCCATCATTTTCTCCTTCCCTTTCTGATGCAGTGAGCAGTTTTAGGGTCTGCAGCCAGATGGCCAGAGAGCCGCAAGGCTTCATGCAGCCTTTGTTACGTCTTCCCATGTGGCCTTCCCTGAATCACTTTACCTCTTTCTGAGACTTGATTTTCTAATCAATTAAATGGGACTAGTGTGCTCATTTGTAGAGTCGTTGTGTGGGTGAACTAGGATGAAGCATTGAAAGGCCCCATGTAGCACCTCGTGACAATAGCCCAATAAAAGCTACAGTATAGAAAAATCAGTTAAAAACCTTTCCCTTTCCGTTTTTGAAGGCAATCAGTGGAGTGACTAAAAGTGAAGTCACATGGACCGGGCTTCGAATCATAGCTGTGTTATCTTCTTAATATATCTATACCTGAGTTCCCTCATCCGTAAAATGGAGATCACACTTTCCAATAGGACCTTTGCGAGTGTGAAATACAGTATTGACTACATAACACTTTGTGTCTGGCTAGGTACACAGTAAAGATTTAATAAATTGTTATCATTGTCATTTATAATTCATTCATTACATCATTCACACACTCTATCACCAATAATTCTGACCAAAAATTACCTCCTGAGCCTATGGGGTGCTAACTAGGTTCTCTATTATGTCTTGGGCACAAAATGACATTCACGTTTCCAGTATGGCCTTATAATCTAGAGACAAAAAAAATAGTACACATACAGATATTTCCAATCCAATATTCTATACAGTATGCCCCCAAAACTATGGACTCTCAAAGAAAAATCTGTGACTTCCCTCAAGGTATGTGTTCAGGCATGGTTTCTTCAAGGAGATGGCGAGTGTTGAGTCAAGAAGGATTAACAGCTATGGCTCAGTCACAAGAGGATAAGAAAACAGGTGTGTTCTAGGAAGGTGAAAATCAGGACACGTTCCCTCTCAAGTTCTGTGCTCCAGATCAGAATCACCTGGAACTGTGAGAGCTCTTGGTGGCTGAGCTTCTTCCTACGTCAATGAAAGCAGAAGTCTTGGTTTGGGACCCAGACATCAGTGTTTTTTAGATCTCCCCTGGTGGTTTCAATGTGCAGCCACTGGCATAATGGAAGGCAGCATAAATAGTGTGTGGAGAGAAAACTGCCCTGTCCTGGAATAAGGAGGGGCCAAGAAGGAATGAGTTTGTACTGGACTTATACATGATGATTAGCCATTGAGGAGTTCAAAGGCGAGAGAAGAGTGGTTATATTTGCGCTTTGAAAGAATCTCTTTGAGCATAACTTAGTACTGAATTCCAGGAGCTGCAAATGTGAATGATAATAGTATGATGCACAATCATTGGAAAGCATATAATCAATGGATCATTCCTAGAAGAATGTTCTTTGGATATTCTTTAGAGACAGGCAGAGTTTATAAATATGCTGATGCCTATGACTCTTATCAGATGTCCAGAAAAAATTCTTGGGATATAGGACATTGGCATTTGCACTTTTATAGGTTCTCCTAAACAGGAGTAACCTGAGTAACCAATCGCACAAAGGATAGTCAGTCACTGAGGTAACAAAAGCTATGGCCTGTGTGTGGATCAGGCCAGGGTGGTAGCAGGGTCATATTTCTACTGGGAAGGTCACTCAGACTTCTTTTTCTGAGCTCTTCTTTCCTGTGGTCACTTATTCTCCTTGCCCTTCAAAGTACTAGCTTCCTACAATTCCCATATCTATCAAAATTAGTGCCCCCATTAAAAAGCAGAAATGTGTCACTCACTGAATCTTACCTGAGACTGAAATCATCATGTAAATCTGGAAGAAACTATACCTGCAGGACAGAGGGGCTTATCTGCCGTGAATAGAGTTCAGCCAGTGTTGGTGTGAGGGGAGCTCTCCTTTGACTGAGGGTGGGATGTGATCGCTTACTACACTGATTCATAGAAGCTGAGTCCTATCAGAGCACCACCAGGCACATCAAGGACAGATCAGCTCATTAAGCAGCAACTGAGGCAGCCAAGGCCCACATTGACATGGACACATCTGACCTGATAATTCTTAGGGAAAATCAGGGACAAGGATGATCTATCTTGACCCTAATGAAGAGACCCAGACCAGGAGACAGGCGGCCACCCCAGCCTCCTGCATCCAGCTTCTTTGAGCAGCCACACTTCTATAAGCGAGCGGCTGCTGCATTTGTATGACTCAACAGTGACACCCAGTGACACTCTCTGTCAATCCCAAGTGGCTGTTCCCGGAGGATCTTCTGGGGAATACATTTCAGCCTCCATTACCTGGTACTGAAACGGCGGCAGCAATCACATGGAATTCATTCGTGAAAGAGACAAACGTAATAAGAAGTCCCAGTTTGTGTTAACACAAGCATCTAACTGCTGAAGCACATTCTTCTCCCCTGCTGGGCCGTGTTTGATGTCAAACACAATATCACCATGCGGCTACCTGCTTGAATCGGAAATCACAAGGAAGCGATTAATTTTCAGTTCATCCGTGGTCCAAACTGCATGGGTTCTTATTGTCTAGAATTTTGAAATATGCACATACACACACACATGCACACATGTGTTATGTGCACAAATAACACGTTTGGGTTTAGAGCTTTAGACTTTAGTAAGTGATACTCTAGAGACAGGGATGTAATAGGCCCACATTATTATATATTGGGATAACCAAATCTAAACATGGAGAGATGAATGATTTGTAATAATACTAGAGGAAAGGAACTGCTGTACCCCATGGAATTCTAAACCATGACAGCGATCTATCTATCTATCTATCTGTCATTCTCTCTCTCTCTCTCTCTCTATATATAGACATAGACATATATGTAGAATCTGAGGACATTTAGCCCAGAATACCAGGCATCCTCAAACTACGGCCCACAGGCCACCTGCAGCCCACCTATGACATTTATCCGGCCTGCCAGGTGTTTTTGCCACCGCTGCCTGTCCTGCTTAGCAGCCGACTTGTCCCGGGGCCCGCAGTCCAGCCCTCCAACGATCTGAGGGACAGTGAACTGGCCCCCTGTTTGAAAAGTTTGAGGAATTCTGCAGAATACAAAACTTCTGTATTGTAGGGAAAATAGGAATACTTTATTTCAAATATTGGATGGACGGGTATAAGAGGAAAGGATTTTGTTTTGTTTTGTTTTATTTAGTCCCCAAAGGCAGAAATAGAGCAAATGAGTAGAAATTACAGGGAAGTTCTCTCCATGTGACACAGGAAGCACTGTATAATGACTGGATCTACTGGGAAATAAAATAAATCCAGAAGGAAAAAAAATTTTGATATCATCAAGTACATAGCCCAGGTGTCTGTTATGATAATTCTAGTTTAGAAAAAGGAGGAGAGTGGATACAGAAAATTACTTGAGCAATTTTAAGGAGTGAAAGGACAAGGACGTGTGTGGTCAAGGGTACAGAAAGATAGGTGGGCAGAGGATTTGGGAGGTTGTTTGAAATGTTTCTCCTACTATCACTCTTTTTAAAAAAAATTAAAATCTTTCCCTACCTTCTCTGCCACCAGACCAGCCTTGTGTGGTTCTCAGTCCGCATAGAGTATAAGAGATCCTTGCTGCCTCTACCTGCATTCACACATCTACCACAGACACACACACCGATACCCCCACTTCCCCTTCTAAGCTACTCTTACCCTTATATTTCTCCCATAGACATCTCGGACCAGGATGTGCTCAATTCCTGGTGCAGCTGATAATGATCAGGAAGGAGACCATTACATCCTACAAACACATCATCTGCTGGAGTGACTGGGGAAGATCAGTTATGACTGTCTAGAGTGCTGAATGATCTACTGGCAAGAAGCTGAGAAAAGAACAGTACACTGCCAGAGAGAATGGATGCACGGAAAGGTTATGCTGTGGTCTGATTTTGTCCCTCCAAAACTCATGTTGAAACCTAATCCCCATTGTGCTGGTATTAAGAGGTGAAGGCACAGAGGTGATTAGGTCATAAGGGTTCTGCTTTCATGAATGGGATTAACGCCCTCACATAAAAGACTTCAGGGAGCTCTTTTATTCCTCCACCATGTGAAGACTCAGAGAAGGTACGAGGAACAGGCCCTCACTAGATCTGCTGGGACCTTGATCTTAGACTTCCCAGCCTCTGCAACAATGAGGAGTAAATCTCTATTGTTTATAAATTACCCAGTCGAAGGCATTTTTATAGAGGTCTGAATGCTCTAAGACAGGTTAGGAGACTAAGATAGGCTATTTTCCCTTCAAATATTAGATTCTCTGATTCTCTGAGTGATTCTAAATCATGGCAAATATATTTCTGAGTTTAGCTGCTCCTGTTCTCAGCTCTGCCAGTGGATTATTGATGACACGACGGACAGAGAGACAGTGAAGAGAAAAATGGAGCAACAGAAGAATATATGCAACAGGCAAACTACAAAATATAGAGTGACCATAAAGTTCATGTGCGATTCTAAAATAGTCTGCACATGAACTTATGGCCTCCTTGTATTTACCCCTAAATACAGGGTGGGTTAGCTTGGGGTACTTATTTGGTTTTAGTCTGGCCTTCAATGGGAAAATGCAGATGTAAAAATATTACAAAGGCTTCAGGTTCTACCCTGAGTTACTACTAGGTATCAAATATATCTGCGTTAGTAGATGAGGTCAAAGCAGGTAGATATGTGGCAGGTGACTGAGCAGAATGCTCAACATTATGCATCAGATCAAGCATGAATGTCACCTGGAACCGAGAGACACAGCTGATCCTAAAACCTGAGTGCCCTCTGAGGTAGTTTCAACTCTTGAATAGCCTGTACTTTATAGATGTATATGGATCCATATTAGTGATGCAAATTGAGGTAAGTCACTTCCCTCTCCCGAACTTCAATTTCCTAGTTGCCTCATTTGTTTGTTTGGTTTTTGTTTTTTTTTTTTAGTTGCCTCATTCGTAAAATGGAAGTATCTGTACCAACCTGATAGGATCCTATTGATTTGAGACATATTGCTTAAAAGACTTAAAAGTGTACTTAAATGTAATGTAATTAAATATAATGTACTTAAAATACATTGCATTTTTGATACAAGGACTGGCACATTGTAGATGTCCTTTAATAGCAGTCAGTAATAATCATCTGATAAACCTTGAGGCACATTATTATATATTGGGATAGCCAAATCTGAACATGGACAGAGGGAGTCATGATTTGTAGTGATGCCAGAGTAAAGAGAGGAACATACTCTTAGGGATTCCAAACCGTAATCCTCTATAATGGGCATACCTTAAAAAATAACAACAACAAAAACAAATAAAAAAAGGGAATCTGAGAAATCTTTACCTAGAAGACAAAACTTCTTCATGGAGTGGGGAGATTAGGGACGCTTTTTAAAAAAGAGGGTGGAGGAGATGGGCAATGACGCCTATTACAACAACAATCCTTTGTGGTCAAGGAAATGCTGTATACTCACCTTTTCTGGTATAGTTCCAATATAGTCCTTGCCCTGTTGAAGCTGACTTGACAATTAAAAGATCTTGATTTCAGCTCTTGGACGGGGTTGAGGAATACAATGGCTTCCGAATGGGACATCTATTTTTCCTTTTACATTCTCTACTCCGTCCTATTGTCTATGGTGTTTGCTATAGCAACCAGCTGGACTCAGGTGTAGCCTGGCAGCACCTGGTCTCAGCTGCACTGCATCAGTCCCACTTCTCTGAGGGCTTATCTACCACATCACAGGGATCTGCTGCAGGAGCTTGATCAGTCACCCTGGCATCTGCACAGACTGGGAAGCAAGAAGGTGTTAACATTTTCTGGAACACCCCTTTCCTAATGGGGCAGGCGTTAGTAGATAAATATTCCCCTTTTCCAAGTCTCAGACATTTCAGACACACATGCCTTGACGGTCCTCGGAACATCACCAGTGGGTGGAAGCTCCAGTTTCCCACAGTCATAATCAGCTCTGCCAACCTTGGATTGGCTGCTTACCCCATTCACATTTTCCTAACGCTCTATACCTGTGGCTCTCAGCCTGTCCCCATTTAATTTTTCAGACCATCCACTCCTGTCCTTTAGACTCAAATGGTCCAAAAAGACTACATTTACAAAAGCTCCTGTCTCAGGCTCTGCTTTTATGGGCTGTGAGGAGGGGCAAGAATCCCACAATGTTAACTCAAGAGAGCAGGCTAAGTCATCAGGGGTAATTTAGTTGATTCCCACATTTTACAGGAAACAGAAGGAATAATGGCTTCTTCAAAAGTCACACACCTAGGCGCTTCATGTGAAGGGGAGTTAAAAATGAGAAAAGAACACAGTTAGGGCATGGGAGGGAGGCCCTGAAGAGGAAAGACAAAGTTCCCTGGGTGATGGGAAGAAGAAAGACAAACCATTAAAACATCTTAGTGCAGTGGGGATGACAAGTATTGAGCCTACCCTGTCAGCAGAGCGGAGCGCAGTACCCACCCTGATAAATGCCAGGTTCCCTTGCTGACACTTGATAAAGGTTCCAGCCAGCAGCAAAGCAGCAGCCGAGAATGAGGTGATGGTGCTACTCGCTATTTTAACCTCCACCGCTCTCCAGTGCATAATATGGAGTAGGTGCTAAATGAATGTTTGTAAAATAATGGCCAAATTAGTGAGGCAAAACTCCTTAAGTGTTCTCGTTAGGACTGCTCACATAACTGGGTTTTCTGTGTATGCATTTGGGTATCTAACTACATATGAGTTCACATCTTTTTAATCTTTCTTTCTACTTTTAATTATTTTGAGTTTGCATATTAAAAAGTAGTTTTAGGTGTCATGTCACAGTGGATGTAGCCACCTCTGTGTTCCCGTATGTATGTGTGTGAACATACACATACAAGATGCTATATACAGGATATTTATGACTATACACACACACAGTCATGCTCACTTAATGTCCCGGACACTTTCTGAGAAATGCACCATTCAGTAATTTTGTCCTTGTGCAAATAGGATAGTGTGTACTCACAGAAACCTAAATGGTATAGCCTCGTACACACCTGGGCGATATGGGATAGCCTACTGCTCTGAGGCTACAGTCCTGTCCTGCATATGACCATCCTGAATACGGCAGGCAGTCTTGACACACAGTGATTATTTGTGTATGTAAACATGGAAAAGATGTAGTAAAAATGTGGTATAAAAGATAAAACATAGGAGATATATATATAAATTAATTTAAAATTAAGTAATTTAAAATTACTCATATGTATATATACATATATAAAAATATATATACACATATATATATATATTTTTTGCAGTTTTTGGCTGGGGCCGGGTTTGAACCCACCACCTCTGGTATATGGAGCCAGCGCCCTACTCCTTTGAGCCACAGGCACCACCCAAACATAGTGTACTTTTACCCTAGAAGTGGCTCTGGGTGAATCAGTGAGTGAGTAGTGAGTGAACGGGAAGGTCAGGACACCACCATATGCCACTACAGACTTTAGAAACACTGTGCACTTAGGCTATCCAAAAATATATTTTTTCTTTAAGAATAAATTAACTTTATGGACTCTATAAACTTTTTGTAACCTTTGAACCCTTCCACGATAACACTTAAAGCACACATTGTACAGCTGGACAAAAAAAAAAAAGTTTCTTCATATCCCTTTTCATGAGCCAATTTTCTATTGTTTAAATTTACTCATTACTTATTTATTTACTTTTAAACTTTCTCATTAAAAACTAAGACACACACACACTCATTTAGTTCTACTCAGGGTCAGGGTCATCAGTATCACTGACTTCACTTCCACATGTTGTCTCCCCGGAAGGTCTTCAGGGGCACAAACATGTGTGGAGCTGTCATCTCTTAGGATTACAATGCCTTCTTCTGGCCTCCTTGCCTGAGACTGTTATAGTTGACTTTCTTTTTTTTTATAAGTAGGAAAAATAAGTAGTCAAAAAAAAAAGGAAAAGTCTAGGATAGTAGCTACATAAATAAGTAACCGTCATTTATTGTATTATCAAGCATCCTGTGTAGCACTAGGACATTGCAACAGTGAGATTGTCGCTAGGTGATAGGAATTTTTCAGCCTCATCATAATCTACGGGGCCACTGTCATATATGGAGTTTATCATTGACTGGAATGTTACGTGGCACATGACTCTACATATATTCCATGTATGGTTTACTCAAATCTTTGATAACATTACCACATCACATGCCTGTACATTAGTGATCTCAGTAATCCCTTACCTTTTGACCATCAAGGATTTGTAGATTCAGAGTTCTCTGTATGCTCTTTGGGTAAAGAAGCTATCTTTATCCTCGTCTCATATAGTTTTTTTTGTATTATTTCCAATACTATTTTCACAAGTGAAAAATTCTCAAAATAACTTCCTTTATTCATTTAAATGCTAACAGAAATAACCTAGGAAGTACCACGTACCAGGCACTGTGCTGTTTATTAGAGCTAAACAGGTCAGGACAGTGGTTAGGTTTAGAAAAGATTATTGTAATAGAAATCAGTAATTAGTCTTCATGGTTGACCCCTGGCTCAAAGGAGAGAATGCCTCAATTTACTAAAGTAAGCACCAACCTGAACTGATTTTCATTCTGAAATTGTGCTGGCCAAGTATTCCATAGTGACAAAATGCTACGCTGTGTCTCATGGAGAAAAAGAGTCTTCTAGTGCTGAACTAAAAATATGTGTTCTTAAAATTGTACATATATCTGTTTTGTAGCCTGTATTGGATAGAGGATGGTTGAAAGAGCATTCCTGATATTTTATGGCCCTTACTGTATTTTAGTGTTTTATCTTGATAGTGAGCCCCAAGAATCTGGGGAGAATGTATGTCTCGTCTGTGACTGGACCTTTACTACTTGGTGTAAGACCTAAAAAGTTCGTTTTGGGATATATGCAATACACTGTTGCTTTCCCGATCAGATGGGTAAGCACCTTATGAATTGTGTATGTATTTCTCAGTGGTATGTATATATATCTGGTTTATAACAATTAATGAAGGAATTATATATTATAGTGACCGAAGCTTTTCTACCTGATCATTTTTGGATAATGTTGAGATCATCACAATGTATACATGAGATAAAAGAAACTTATGCTCCTTTCAACTTTTCCAGCCCTATTTTATCCATTGATAAATTAGGGTTTAGGTGAAAATTTACTGAAGAAATAAAGTGTGTATGTTACCAAGATAATAATGATAAAAGCTAACTTCAATAACCTCAAGATATGTAGAAAAATGAGGCTGACTGGGATATGATGACTTACTCAAGAACTCAGAACTCACTTCATACCAGTGGAGATCTCATAATTGTTTGGTTCTTTGGATAATGTCTTGCTATTCCTTCTAGTAAATTTCTAATTTTCTTGATTACTGGATAACTAGTGCAAAAACCCTACTATAATAATGATATTAGCCTAAGATTTTTGGTATATTCATAAACAGGTACTCTTCCATTTTTTGACTCATTCTTTCCTGATTTTTACATTAATAATTTTATTCCACATGAGATTTTTGGTTTAAGCAACATCCTTATTAGATGCAGTCTGGGACACACCCCCAAAATCAGATATTAATAAATTCCACTCATTTAATCTTACATATAGAAACTTCTCTTATTTTCCTTTCCTTATAAGTTTTAATCATTCTGTGTTTCATTTTTCCAAACTTGCATTCTTTATTTTCGGAAAACTATCAGGACAATTTTCAGGATGCTAAGTGCTTCCTCCCTCAATCACATGCATCTTTCCTGACAGCCTTTATCCAGAGCGAAAGGAGCTTTCTCAGCCTGGAGCCTTTGTATCCTGTAAATGTTGGTGAGGCAATTCTGAGTCACAATTCACAAAGATGCCAGGAAGATTCTAGTGACCCACAGGGTTAGCCTATTCATTAACAAACATTGTATCTCTCTCTTACCATCTGACTTTCTTATCCCTCCATCTTGTACTTTCATGTGTTGAAAGAACACCTGCTTCTAAGTCCTCCTCTCAGCATTTTCTTTGGGAGGCAGAACTGGGTCTAAAAAGTACATCTCAGGAGGGTATTCTGGAATTGGAACATTCATTAGTCAGATAAAAATTAGGAGCTGTGTACTGCTTTGGTGGTTGGTGATAACCCACATCAAGATGTAATAACAAAATTAAGACTTCACATGTGGTGAGTTGAAATAAGATACCAGTGAACTGGTTTATGCAACAGTTCTAGAACTTAAAATATACAGGAACAATGATAATTATGCAGTGGGGGAATTGGAAGAAATTTGGTAAATGCTCTAGAGGCCAAAAAAAGAAGGCTAGCTTAGTTTACTCACTGTCAACTCAGGGTGTCCAGTGAAAGTCAGATTTCCATGACAGTATTTCTAATTCAGAAGAAGCAAATTTATTATCAGGGCAGAAGTTGAGATGATACTTTCCTCAAAAGTCAAAAATCTCCAGAAAGAAAGTAATAAGGAAGAAACCTAACGTGCACTTACTTATCTCCAGCAGCCAGAGGGTAGATGGCGATGAAAATCAGGTCTAATATTAGATATTCAACTACTCCAAGAAACTACAAAGGAGACCAACTATGTTATCCCAGTGGGTCTCTAGGTCTCTTATGCTAATTAAGTTCCCTGAGGAGTAGAAGGCTTGCATAGTGGATAGCCCTGTAAGTGGCTCAGAGAAAGTGAAATCCCTAGATTACCCTGAAACTTCCAGATTGGAAAACAGCCTCTTGCCCCTCACTTAGGAACAGTAGCTTCCCATGGCCTAGAAATGTGAGAAGCTATCACAGAAGATATCAGCAGATCTCTGCCAGAATAATGTCTGTCCTCAAAAGTCTCGACCATATTCTCCCACAGTCTCAATACTAATAGCTGGAGTCTTATCTTAGGAGAGCCCAAACAAGAAGATATTACAGAAATAGACTATTCAGAAAAAAATAAGCAAAACAAAATAACAGGACATGGCTAATATCAACTGAGAAGATGTTGGGGGCAATGTAGGAGTAGATTTTGAATGTGGGATATAAGTGATACTGGAGTTTCAGGTTCTTGGTCTCGGCTATTCAAAGAATGAATTGACAGACCACAGGATCAATGGTAAGTCAGGATTTATTCACAGAAACAAAACAAAAATTACAACTACAAAAAACCAAACCTCCTGGCAGAGAGAACCTAGGAGGGGAATAAGCTCTCATCCTCCCTTTTCGAGGTCTGTCTCCGGGCTCTCTGCTCAGGGATTTATATAGTGGCAGGGTGTTATTTTGCCAGAACTCAATGTTGACTTTAGGGTAGTGGTCTTCATTAGTTATAACCAGCTGTCCAATGAACTCTCAGGCCTTGGAAACTTACATGAAATTCACCAGTCAGAAGTACATGGGGAGGAGACAGCAAGGTGCCAGTGTCTCCCCCCCAGGTGTCTGGCCCCTTACATCAAGCTGGTTCCTCCAGCTGCAGCAGCATCAACACCTCCAGGGCTAAGGTGGCAGGTTGTGCTGCCACCTTGTCCTGCATCATAAAGGATGGTGGGTGAGGAAGAATTTGAGTTTATTGATATATTTTTCTATGACTCAGGAATTAATATCCTGGAGAAGATACTTAGAGTCAGGCCTACTACCATGAAAGGCTGGATCATTGTAGCTTAACCATGATGATAGCTATGGAAGATAAGGTAGATATGCCAGAACCATGTAGGCAAAGTATCAAGAAAGGAGTTAAAAAAAAACCCATGTCTATGGACACATTAGCAAAAATACATTAGGGAGAACAGAAAAGCCACCAAGTTACTGTGTTCTCAGGTACAGCCAGGGCACTTTTTTCAGGAAAAAAAAATAAGGCAGTGTTATGAGGTTAAGAAGGGAACATTATTGATAAGTACATTCTCTCTTCTCTCTTTTGGTTGGCATAGTCTGTATGTTAGTGTTGATTAGGAAATACTGTGCCAGGAAAGTGGGATCCAGGGTTCTCATAGGTGGTAGAATTTTAGGAAAGAAAAGACCAAGCTTCTGTGCCGCCAAAAAGAAGATAATTGAAAATAAGGTCAAGGTGACATTCAGAAGGCCTTGAAGCCCCAGGGATTTATGGCAACAGCCAGTAAATCATGATATCTCTAGGATGGATAGAAATGGGAAACTCACAAGTGAATTTCTTTGATTAGATAACCAAGAATGTTAAGAGCTAGTCATCAGAATGCTGTGTCAACTGCTGGAATGGAAAATCATGGTCTTTTATTCCATTTTCAGTCTGAGGGCAAAAACAGAAGAGAAGATAGACTCACCTTGAGAAAGAGACCTGTGACTCTCTGCTGATGTATACAATACATATATCTCCTCATTTCTTCTTCAAAGAAGACAGACATATTGAGAAAAGAGTCTAAACACCCAGATAAGTCTGAAAACACATAAGCAGTGCTGTGCCAGAGCCAGGAAACTGTGCACGTCTCCTCCTAACTATGTGCTTCCGAGCTGGTGTTGACAGCTTTGGCCGTGGGTAGGACTTCTCACACCATGGAAATTGGCAAATGTTCTATGTGAAGGTTTTATTGTTTTTATTTGGTTTGCTTCTCTCAAACATCTGATTGTTAAATATTTAATAGGCCATTACTGCCTATTATACTAGAATATACTAGAATAGCAATCTCCAACTTTTTGGCACCAGGGAATGGTTTCAAAGAAAACAATTTTTCCATGGACTGCGGGTAGAGGGAGGATGGTTTTGTAATGATTCAATAAATTGTATTTATTGTGCACCTTTTTATTATTACTACATGGTAATACATTAGACATATATATATGAAATAATTATATAACTTACCATAATACAGAATCAGTGGGAGCTCTGAGCTTGCTTTCCTGCAACTAAATGATCTCAGCACTGGCATCACTGCCTTAGCTCCACCTCAGATCATTGGGTTTTAGATTCTCATAAGTAACATGCAACCTAGATCCCTCAGATGTTCAGTTTGCAGTAGGGTCCATGCTCTTAGGAGAATCTAGTGCCACTCTTGATCTCATAGCAGACGGAGCTCAGGCATTGCTAT
Organism: Otolemur garnettii; assembly: GCF_000181295.1. Taxonomy (NCBI): domain Eukaryota; kingdom Metazoa; phylum Chordata; class Mammalia; order Primates; family Galagidae; genus Otolemur; species Otolemur garnettii. Next base: position 21,641,640 of record NW_003852409.1, on the reverse strand, counting down.
GAGTGATGGGGGCAGCTATAAATACAGAGGAAGCTCACTGGCCACTCACTTCCTGCTGTGTGGCCTGGCTCCTAAAACCCCATGGACTAGTTGGTAGCCATTCATAGCCTGGACCTAAGGGGATAGTAGCACTAGAGTAACTCTGTATTAGTAGAAAAGATAATATCCAGATTTTTCTAGGTATGTTGTATATGGCTTATGAGTTGACATTAATACCAAGGAATTCATCACACCCTCTTTTAAAATGAAGATATGTGGTGGGTAGGTGATAAATGGAGGGAGTCAAGGCATCATTGGGTGTGAAGATTCACCCTGTGGTAATTTTTCTTTCCCTTGAGTTTATAATTACAATGGGCATATACAGCAACTGACTTATAGAGTAAAAGTCATTATGATCATAAAGGCAAATGAAAAGCCTCTAAAATTATTCCTCACCTCTTACAAGGAGAATAAGTCAGAAGCAATACAAGACCTCAGATAGAATTTCAGCAATTAGTACTACTCTAAAATACATAAAGAACATAGAGTTGGCCAATGCCATTTAATTTACTGGTGACTCTCACAAAATCTAGATGAAATATGGAGATTCTGGTATATTACCATAAACTTAACCAAATAGTTGCCCCAATCAAAGGTATCTTATGTCATCTATACCCTAAACAATCAATAATTAATTGAGTTTCTCAGCAAAGCCAGTGAGCCACCATGGCTGAGTTAATTGTCAATTTAGTGAAAGGATTACATTGGTGGGGCCAATTGTCCCAATTATCTTAAGAATTTGGGATTGGTTCTCTATACCAGGGGCAGAGAGAAATACATCTGGAGCACTGAGGATTTGCTAGGTTTCTCTTAGTGCTTCCATGCCTGTTCCATCCTAACAGTAAACAGACAATTGGGGCAATTATAATCTGACAAGTGTAATCCATCCAGGGCTATAACCCTTCAAGAATGAGTTTCAGGATCACTTTGCTTGACAATATAGATTAAAGATGAGAGCGAAATTCGTAATGGGTGACAGAGGAGGGAATTAATGAAGATTGATTTTGTTCTTGGGAATGTAGCCTCTGAGAAAGTAGTTTATTCCATTAATCCTCACATTTTAGATCTTTTCTAAAGAGCTTATGGATAATGTCCATCTTGGAACATCAAGAGTCAAAGAGTGGACCCAAGATGTGACATGCATGGATCTGTTTGGTGCAAGTTGTGAGACTTTTTAAAATACTCTGCTCCATAACCCATCAGTCTACCACCTGGTGATAAAACAGCTTTGGTGAACATCTCCTGGTATTCTGACAGCTTTCTATTTTGAGTGACTATCTCTCCTTGTTACTTGGTCTAAGGATTTGATGTACCCATAAGGAAAGGTGTAAATTCTAAACAAATGACAGATGTGACTTAGTGAATAAGTATCTCAGCTTTCTCCCTTTTTGGTAGGATAATTGTGAGGCAAATCCTATATTATTCTTCAAGGGGCTCTCTAAGACTGAATACCAGTATTCTATTCATTCATGCAAAGTCTCGGACTTTTCTGCTTTTCCTATTTTACCTTCCTCCTTCCCTTACTTGTGCTTTTTGAGACCACTTCACATAAAAATTAACTGTACCCAAATTTTATCTCAGCATTATGTCTCGGGAGGGCAAGTAAATTACTATCTCTAACAATCTTAGGATAACATGTAGAAAGTGATAAATGTATTAACATTGCACATAAAGTCTCATGGCAGGTTATAGGACAGGCTTATTATTTACCAACAGAAAGTATCAGAATAGGGGAGAATTTGAATGGAACAGTTCTGCTCATATGCTTTTCCTGCTCTAAAAGGAATCTGGATTCCCATTAAGGACATTGATTTTCCTGCAGTCATCTCAACTAGTAGAGGCTGTTTCTTCCACAACATACATACTGTTGTGTCTGGAATTGAGATAGGTGTCCCTTCTTGTTCCTTATTGCATCTTCCAAACCATCTTCCCCTTCCACCCCTTCTTAAATTGTCACCTACATCTTTGAACCTCTTTTTAAATCTAGAGCAGTAATTCTCAACCTGTGGGTCACAACCCACAGGAACTGTATTAAAGGGCTGCGGCATTAGGAAGATTAGAGAACCACTGATCTAGAACTTTATTCTTTTGGATGATTTCAATACACAGTAAATAATTTGTCTGGCTACCTGGCATGTCAATTTCTGAACTCCTCGCCTCTGATCTTGGTCTAATTCTAACTGGGTCATTAGCGTTAACTGTAAATGTTCCATAATCTCAAATTCACCCATTTTATTGCTACCATTTGCTACTTTAATTTACTGGTGGCTCTTGCAAAATCTACATGAAACATGGAGATACTGGTATATTACCATCTATTGTAGTACTTGATTCCATCCATTCTTCAACCCTATCACAACCTAAAATTTATTGATTCAATAATCTAGCCATGTTTCTATCTTCTTGTAAATCCCCAAACTCTTCTTTAGAAGATTAATTTTGATGACTTACTATTATATTCACTTTTCACTCATTTTTCCCTTTACTGTACTCCTGTGTCAATGCACTAAGCTTGATAAACTGTAATTCCCTGTCTATTTTTTCCATACACTTAAGCAGTTAAACATGGCAGGAACCAGCACTCATGCTGACATACTAAATATGTGTTAATATACCTCAGATAAGTTCCAAATGATCTCCTGTAATCTTTCTATATTTTTGCATCCCAAATGCTCTCTTATAGGCATCTAGAAACTAAAGGGATATCTTTTATTCTGTTTTCAGTACTCCAAAACTTCCTTTCCCATCTTCATATTTAGCTACTGACCGTCCATCCAATACTGCTGATAAAATTATAAACACTTAGGAAAGAACTTCCACAAGTGTCTGCCACTTTGTTTCCCTCCCTCTCATAATCTCTGCCTTTATTTCTGTTTTTATAAAACAATGATTAGAACTTCCTTGCATGGCAAAAATGTGTTTTGACCAGTAGATCTCATCTTTTCTGGTATATGGTATATAAACAATACTTTTTTCATTTCCTTGTTACCAATTATTCCCACAGTAGTAGATTATCTCTTTTAACATCCAAATATTTTTCTTCTATCTGTAAATTTAAATTGGCATGTATTTGTGCATATAAATGTGTGTAGATGTTCATAAATACTGCATAAATATGGTTGTGATAAATAATTTTTCTCTTAACTATATTGCCTCAATTATTACATAATTAATATTCTCCCCATAAAAAAATCTTATAAAGCCCTACCTGTACTCACTATCTCTAATTTTTCTCTGATTTTCTCTTAAACATACCCAGCTAAGATTTTTTTTTTTCTGTCACTTCAAAAAATGCCTCTTGTTGAGGTCAGCAATGACTACTATGTTGTTAAATCGAATTGTCAATTTTCAGTCTTCAACTTTATTAAACTATGATCACTGCTTGACACACTATCTATTTTCTCTTTCTTTTCTCATTTGGCTTCTAGGACACCTGATACCATGGATTTTTATTTTAATCAATGGCTCATTTTTTGGCGTACTTCTCATTCTTCTCAACTTCTTAACACCAGCTCTGGGTAGTCTTTGGTCTTCTATCTATATGAATTCGCTTGGAAAGCTTACTACTTCATCTGAGAACATTATATCCCACCGACACACTGATAGTTAATGAATTAATTGCTCAAGTCAAAAAACTATTTTGAAAACTATGTATGTTGGTCCAATTGCCTACCTATCTCCATTGAGAAGTCTAATAGTTATCTCAAACACAATGTGTAAAAAACTGAACTCTCATGTTTCTCCTGCATCAAAACCAACTTCATCTGTTGTTTTCACATCTTAGTTAATGATATGTCTTTTCTAAATGATTCTTAGGTCAAAGAATAGACTCTTCATTGATCCCTTTATTATCTTATCCCCCACGTCTACTCCAGCAGGAAACCTTATAACCACTACCTTGGAAATATATGTAGAACCTGACTTTCACCATCTACATTCCTGCCACTCTTTGCTGTTCTATAGTTTTCTACATGTATTTTCAGTATTTAGATCAAGGCCTGGAGCATGATCATTGCTTTAAAAATATTTTTAAAATTAAAAAGTATTTATGACTTCTTCATAATCATTGCAAACTCTGGACAAAATGCATTTTAAAAAACTACTTAGATACGGGTAACACATACATATGTGAGTGTATGTGAATGTTTAACTGGATATGTCTTTGGACATGGCTAATTTATATTCACTTTTTATTGTTTATAATTTGCTAATATCTTTCATTTCTGTATCATTTAAATTTTATTCATTTGAGTAAATTCACTAAATATTTATTTAAAAAACCTACTTAGAGACACCAAAAATACAAAAAAAAAAAAAAAAAACAGTCAAAGTTGAAAGATATATGACCACATAAAAACTGTTCAGTATACTGAGTGACAACCAAAATTGTATGTTTTGAAAACTGAGGACACTGGTCAGTGCACAGAGTTTGACAATGACAGCTCAAACAGAGAGCTGCAGTCTTACTGGCTAAAGTTGTATAAGTTGGAATTTGAGAACCCTACAATGACTAGATATCAAGAGAGAAATGCCAGAAAAAGAGTTGTAATAAGGGGAGAGTCCAAAAACAAGTACAAAAAGTCTTTCAAGTTGTTGCTTTGCACCTGGATTATGCCAATGTGAGTAAAACTCAAGGAACTCTGGAAAGAGCTGGTACAATGAGCTATAGGAGAGCAAGGATTTCAGCTGCTGCTCACTGTAGGGGAGATTGTAATTATAGTTCAGTGCTGCATGGCTTACCCTGTGGCTCAGACCAACTAGACTTGTTCTAAGATAAATAATTTACCAAGCCTCCACAAACGTATGGTGATAGGATAGCAATCAAATTGCTCAATAGAACATAGTCAACACTTTTCTGAAGAAAATAACAGACTCAGAGTTTCTTTTCATCCCTGACAGTGTCCAATCTATAAACATTTATCAAACATCTGAAAAACACAATGTGGGCCATGGCCATGAAAAAATCGTGGGTTACCAAGAACTGGCAGACAGAACCGAAAAAATTATCATTGTAAATATGGTAAAGAATCGACAGGGAAAAAAAATGGGTATAGTGGATTTTTTAAAAGAGCATATTGGGGATTTATATTAAGTCAAGCACACACACACAAATAAAAATTCCTGAACTGAAAAACACAATGTCTATATTAAAAATGAATTGAGTAAAAACAATAGCATATTGGTCCTGGCTGCATCATGATTTTTATAAGTGAAGAAAGGTCAATATAAATAATTCAAAGGGGGTCAAAGAGGGAAACACGATAAGTAAAGCCATAGGCAGAGCCTCAGGAACCATGTACTGGTAACAAACTGTTACACATTGGTAGCAGAAGACCCATAGAAAGAGGAGATGAATAGAAAAATTATATATTTGCAGAAATAGTAGGCAAGGATTTTCCTAGTTTTACCAAAAACTGTAACTTATATGCCTAGGAGTCTTAGTGAATTTCAAGAGGAATAAATAGTGAGGAAACTAAACCTAATCACATCATGATGAAATGGCTTAAAAGCAAAGATAAATTTGAAAAGAGTGAAAGGAGCAATAAAAGAGGAAATTTTACATTGAAAAGGAGTAATGATTGTTAAAAAGACAAGTATAATGAAGGCATAAAAAATGTTTTAAACTGATGAAAGAAAAACAAAACAGAATAGAATAAAACAAACAACTCTCCACAACTTACACCCAAATATTTTCTCTTCAGTGCAAAATATTTCAGAATTAAACAAAATACTCACATTTTTAAATAAACTAAATCTGAGAGAATCTATTTCCAGCCAAACCATGCTGCAAGAAAAGCTAGAGGAATTTCTTGGGCTGAAGGGAAGATAATACCATCTGGAAATTTGAATCACCAGGGAGTGAAGAATACTAGTAATGATAAACATGTGGGTAAATATAGAGGCTATTTTAGCTTTTCTTAAAATCTCTAAAAGTCACTTGGATTTTTAAAGCAAAATCAAAAAATCATACAGTGGGATTTATAATACATGTGGGAGTAATATATGGAGCAATGATAGTACAACAGAAAGTTTAGTTCCAATTAGGCTGTTATAGGATCCTCATGTTGTATAGGAAATAGTCTAACACTAATTCAGGTAAAACTCTGAAAATTTAAGGGTGAGTATCTTAATTCCTAAAACAACCATTAGGAAAATAATTATTATATGAAAGATATATAGACAAATCGCTAAAACTCAACACACATCAAAAATTACAATAGAAAAAAGGAGAAAAGGTAACAAAAAATCAGAACATGAGAGTTTGAGGGGAACTAAGGAGGATAGACAAGAAAACAGACAGATAGTATGGATAATAATACCAATCGTTACATTAAATCCAATTGGAGTAAACACTCCAATTAACTCTCTAAGCAGGCAGACGTTCAGAGATTTTTCACAATAGATAATAAAACCAAAAACACACCAGAAACGAGTTAAAAAGGACCAACTTTAAATTAAAAAGCCAAGAAGTTTCAACAAAAAGTCTGAGAAAATATAATGCCATGAAACCACTAAATCTATGAAAGTAGTTATAGTTACATCAATAACATACAAAATGGGCTTCAATGCAAAGAGTATTATCAGAAACAAATAGCTTTATTTGCTTATTTTATAAGGTGAGAAAAGTTTAATATTGATTATATAAGCATCCAACATTAAGTGGCTATAATAAGAAGAGAAAATTAATTTCAAGTTAATAAAAAAAGAAAATTTAAAGAACTAAATTTAAATTAACATAACACAGACTATTGATTAAAAAAAATCAACAATACCAGTTGCACCTGTGGCTCAAGCAGTAGTGTGCTGGCTCCATATACCGGGGGTGGTAGCTTCAAGGCTGGTCCCAGCCATAATTGCAAAAAAAAAAAAATCAACTACCAAAGTTAGCTTTTTCTAAACATTATTAAAATTAACTCTTACATTTATCATTGAGATGAAGAAAGAAAAGATACAAATTATCTAATTCAGAAATAAAGGAGGGGGCATGACTACAGATCCTACATAAATTTAAAAGCTTAACACGGACATATAATGAAGTCATGTTCCAATTATCTTGATAGCATATAAAAGAGAAAAATTTCTTGGAAACTACAACTTTCTAAAATCTAAATTCAACATATATTAAAAGGAAAAAAGCTAAATGAAAATTTCCCTACACAGACTACCCTAAGCTTACATTGCTTCTCTGGTAAAATCTATCAAATTATAGCTAAAGTAGTAGGTAACACCAATATTCAAACTCTTGCAGAAAATAAAGAAAAGGATACTATGTAACTACTTTTATGAGTCCAGTATAATCCTGTCACTAAAATTTGACAACATTACAGGAAAAGAAAAATGCAGTCAAATATTCATCATGAACATCAATACAAGCATCATCAATAAAGTATTAGCAAATAGAATCTGACAATATTTACCAAGTATATTTTATCCTAGGAATGTAAAGTTGAATTAATATCCAAAATTCAACAATACAATTTACCTTTTTAACAGAATAAAGGGGAAAAGACACATAGTATCATCTCAATTACAAAAATTCAACACTTATCTCAAGGAGAAACTTTCAGCAAATTGAATACAAAGGAATTCTCTTAAATAGATAAATAAATGTAATATTAAAAGTTATGTTATACTGACATAGTTCAAGAGGAAAAAGGGAAATTTCTAACCTGTTTATGCTACTCATGTGACTTGGATAGGCCAATAAAATGTAGTTGACTGTAATTTTTAAACTCATAATTGCTGTCAAAATATTGAATACTTTTGAAATTTGAAAAAAGGCAAAATAAATCTGCTATTCTCATCATTTCTCCTCAATATTATACTACAGTTGTGGTACAGAAAGAAAAAGAAGCAAAAGTGAAGACTGGACATAAAGAAGTAAAATAATATATATTTACTGACAATGTCAGTTACATAGGAAACCATAATGAATGTACAACCCACATACACACACACAAACACACACATACTAGCATGAATAAGTAAATTTAGCACAGACTTGGGATACAAAACTGACATAAAAATCAGCTACATATCTATTTTTTTTTTTTTTTTTTGCCAGGGCTGGGTTTGAACCCGCCACCTCCGGCATATGGGGCCAAGGCCCTACTCCTTTGAGCCACAGGCATCACCCAAAAATCAACTATATTTTTATAAAATCGAAAGAAGAAAGTAGGAAATGAAGTTAACAAAGAGTAATGTCATTTAAAATATGATCAAAAGTCATAACAGTTAGGTACACACTTAAGGGAAAATTTATAATATTTCTGGACTGAATTCTATGAAACACCTCAGAGAGAAATTAGAACTAAATGAAAAAGAAACAGATCTGATTCAGTCACTGACTAAATATTGTTAAGCTGTCAGGTCTACTCAAATCAATGTATTTTTCAATGATATTCCTATGAAAATCTTAGCAGAATTTTTGTAGAAATTAACAAATAGATTCTAAAATTTGTAAGAGATTACAAAGAACTTAGATTAACCCAAATGATTCTGAAAATAAAGGAGACTCATGTTCCTTCATGTAAATATTACGACTTACAATGATAAAGACAATGTAATATTAGTGTAGGATAGGAGATAGATTATTAGACCAGATGGTCTTCATTAATACACCCACACATATATTCTCAACCGATTTTCAAGAAAAGGAACCAAGGTAATTTAAAATGAAGATGAGTGATTTTTTTCAACAAATGGTGTTGTAAGACTGTATCTGATGTAAATACACATATACGTGCTTCTACCTCATGCCATATATATAATTGATTTGGTATTTATTATATACCAAAATATTAAAAAAGCTAAAAGTATAAAATTTTCAGAAGAAAACATGAGAAAAATAATGTTGGCAATGTGTAGTTAAACAAGAATTTTTTACACTGAATGCACAAAAATCCATTACAAAAGGAAATTTAGAAAGATAAATTGTGCTTCATCAATAATAAATACTTCTGTTTTTTCAACAGATACTTTAAGCCAATAAAAAGAGAAACCAAAGACTTAAAGAAGATACTCCAAGGAGTATGTTAAGAAAACATGATGATCATCCATGAAGTAAAAAATACAGATAAATAATCTAATTTCTAATGGACCTGATCAGAGAAACTAAAAATAGATACATGGAGAGTCAATTAGCACAATGTTCCTCCATTCATCATCAAAAAATTAAAATTAAATCTACAATTATACTTTATAACCACTAGAATGGCTGATTCTAAAAATATGACAATACCAAATGTTGAGAGGATGTGAAACACCTGGAACGTTCACACATTGCTGTTAGAAAAAAATGAAATGACAAGTTTTGAAAGACGCTTATAAGTTTCTTACAAAGGTAGACTTATCCTTACCCTATAACTCAGAAAATCCATTCTAAAGTGACAAAATAAAAACAAATATCGATAAAAATATTCATATTAGCATTATTCATAATAGTGAAATATTGGAAACAACCCAACTTCCACTATCAGGGGATTGGATAAAGTAATTGTGAATTATTCATGTATAGACGAATACTCAGAAATATAAACTTTCAATACATGTAATAATGTGGATGAATCTCAGAAACACTACAGTGAGTAAAAGAAGACAGATTTTTTTTTAGAGCATGTAAATATGTGATTCCATTGAAATGAATTTCTAGAAATGGCAAAACTTAGCTTTGCTAAAAGAAATCATTTGCCTGGGGAAAAGGCAGTGCATTTATTTACTGAAAAGGAGCAAAAGACAACTTTTTGAAGATACGAAAATGTCTGAATTTGAGCGTTGGTTGTATGGGAAGAATCCATTCTCAAAATTCAACAAACCATACGCTCAAAATATGTGCATCTAATGTAAATTTACCTCAACTGAATATTTTAAATGAGGTAGCTAGCATTTGTTTATTAGTACTTCTAGTGTGCCAAGTCATTATTCTAAGCACTGATATGAATCGCGTTACTTATTTCTCAGAGCAATTGATGGGTGCTGTTTCTCATTCTATAGAAGAGGAAGCCAAGGCAATGGTAAGTGTGTCAAGGTCAAAAAGCAGAAACACTGCTGATCTGAGAATATTGCTTTCAAAGCAGAGCAAGGATGCTTAACTCCTCTGCTGTAATCAAGCCCTTCCAAAAGTCTACAGCCTTTAATACACTCACCTCGGAAAGGCCAAAGTTCACAATCATATGCAATTTCTGAAAAGTTGCCATCCCGTAATGATTGCTTAGAATGGTAATGAACACAGGAAGATGTCTGTAATGAATAGCAGGGAAAGATATTAGGAGTTTAAATGGTGACTGAAGGCTCCAAATAGTATCCCTGAACTGTAGGCAGCGAGGCAGGCTGTCAAGAACCATCAAGGGAAGAAAGCGGCACAGTTTGAGGCTGATGAGACAGCACCTAGAATACTGTAAACAGTTCTGGGCATCTCGACACGAGAGAGCTGTCAAGGAATTGGAAGAGATTCAAAGAACATCAGGGAGCGTGATTAAATGACTGGAGGGATTGATTTATGAGAAAAGATTAAAAGAACTAAGTACTGTGTACAAAGATAAGTATGTAGGGACAGACCAAGAAGGGACATACTAACAGCATAAATATTTGAAGGACATACACACAGAAGGGGGAGAAAGATTGTTAACATTTCCCTTCAGAGATTTAAGTGGAAATTAGAGGATGGAGCAGAGAAATAAAAATTTTGTCCAAATATCGGGAAACATGTCCTGACAATGTGGTCAATTAGATTTTGAAGAAGCTCCCCAGAGGACAAGTTGAAATCCAGTTGTCCAAACCATTGACAATCAGTCCTGACACAGAATAACAACATTCTAAATACTCTTAGTTCTAGCAGGAAGAAAAAAAATATGATATTGTGGAGGAATTCTCTCTACCTCTTTGAGTGTGTTAGGGATAATAACAGTAGAGCTATTTATAGCGCTTCAACGAAATCAATACTGACATTGCTGTTACTATTATTTTAGATATTAAGAGTAATTCTTTTGTGGCAGATAATTCACTTCTTCTACAAATAAGAGGTGTGGAAGTTTAGAAAAGTTTCACAGATCTGGCAGATGTTAAGATATAAAGCCAGGAGTTTATTCCAAGTTTTTAGAACTTCCAAGCTTTCGTTGTTTCCATGAATACATAGATATAAGCAAATCCTATACTGACCATTCTGAATATTTGTCCAACATTTCGTATCAAACAGCTAAGGTGAATCAGTGTCTGACTTTCCCAAGAACATATTCATCTAACACAATCTTTGCCAGCAACTGGATTTAAGGAAAACAAACAAGTTTTAAAATACATTATCAAACTTCAAATTTTTACTCTGGGGAACACGTGTTTTCTCTTACATTTTTGCATTATGAAATGGCAAGTTCTCACAAAACTTTATATTTAGTTTGACTCATTAATTTATTTGTTGATAATTAATTTACTTATTCATTAAATATATACTCAGTATTATACATGCATTGGGTGTAACACTGAGAATACAGCTGTAAATAAATCAAAGTCTCTGTCCTCAGTGAGTTTACAGTCTAGTGGAGAAAGGCAATAAAGAAATGCAGATTTAAGGAAATAACAGGCAGTGATAAGTGTAATTAAGAAAGTTAAAACAGAATAAGGAGATGGAGGAAGACAGGGGCTACAATTAGCAAGTTTAGATCTGGAGTTCCATAAAGGCCATATCATAGGAAAGCAGCATTTGAATAGAGACCTGGTGGGAAAAAAGGAAGTAAGCTCTGTGGAAGTTCAAGGAAGAGAGTAACCGGTGGAAAACAAAAGCAATGGCAATTTCCAGGCTTAGATGGGTTAGTGGGTTTGAAATACAATAGTTCAATGTGGCTGAGTGGAATGTGGGAAGAAAAAGGGGTAAGATAGGAGATATAGGCAGGGGCTAAACTCTGAAGGGTGTCCTGATGATAATGACTGATTGAAGTCAGAAGCCATTGGAGTTTTGAGCAGATAAATTATATGATTTCTCATGTGTGTGTGTGTTTTATCACAGCTGTGTACATGAAAGCAGTCAAGGGGTAAGAATCCTTCTGGGTATTGTATTGAATAAAAACTATAGACAAGTAAGGATGAAAGCAGAAAGAGCTTCTCTTCATGTATTTTGCCATTTTTCAATGGGGTTGTTTGTTCTTTCCTCGCTGATTTTGCTTGACTTCTTTATAGATTCTGGTTATTAGCCCTTTTTTTGGATATATAACTTGCAAATATTTTCCGCCCATTCAGTTAGTTATCTGAAATGTTGATTGTTTCCTTAGTTGAACAAAAGCTTTTTAATTTGATCAAGTCCCATTTATTTGTTTTTGCTGCTGCTGTAATTGTCATTGGGGTCTTCTTGATAAATTATTTGCCTAGGCTCATGTGGTACGTATATACTATGGGATACTGCTCAGTCACGAAGAAGAGTGAGGGAAGGCATTTTGCAACAGTTTGGATGGAACTGGAGACCCTTATCAAGTATCTAAAGAATGAAAAAACAAATACCATGTGTACATGCTATTAAATTGGAGTTAACCCATGAGCACATACGTGCTGAGAAGGAAGTAAAACTCAGTGGAAATCAAGTAGGGGAGAAGAAAACCTACCTAACGGGTCCAGTGTAAACTACCTCGGTGACAGGCATATGAGAACACTTATAACACTGATTCAAACGTGACAGGATCTATATTTTTAACCCCCAACATTGGAACCCCCCATGAAATTTTGAAAAATAAAGTAGAATGAACAGGTTAAAGAGCTACTGTTATAAGCCAGGTGAGAATTAATGATAGCTTGACCCAAGGTGGCAGCTATCAGCAGTGTTAGGGAGAAATGGCCAGGTTTTGAGAGTATAAGCAATAGGATTAGCCTAAGAGTTGGGATGTAAGGTCAGTACATGTACCAGTATATAACAGATCATGTTCCATCACACCTCTTTCTCTGTCTTCACTTCTGGATCATAAATCCTTTAAAAGTGAAGATCCATCACTATGTTTATGGCATTTAGAATTGCCTGGAACATATTACAACTTGATAAATGTAAATTAGCGGAATCAAATTTTCATTTTCTTCTCTTACTAAGCAGCAGAAAACACACAAACTGAGAGATCTCGCTTATGTCACCTCACAAAACAAATCAGTTCCTTCATTTGTATTTTGAAGAAGTCTGCTTAGATCATTAGTTTTGCCAACTGTTTTCAATTTAAGGTTATAAACTTTTCAGAAAGCTTGATTACAGCATAGTCAATAAGAGTCATTGTTCAAGATTAAGGCTGCCTAGAATCAAATCTCAGCTCTGCAATTTACTTGCTGTTTGACCTTGACTAATTTAGTCTTTCCTTTGCTTCATCTGCATAATGAGGAATTACCCGCAGGCTCTACACAGGTTTTATAAGTGGGAGCAAATGGACATGAGCAAGAGATTCTGGGCATATGGAGTTTCAGCCAAGACAGTTCTACTTTTACCAGTCTATTTATTGATTTTCTATGTAAGATTTCATTACGGAAGGTAGTTTTGTGTGTAGAGGATAAGTGAGAAACCACTGGATGAAATAATACCTACAGTCTCTTCTGATACAATGCCCATGTGGTCACTCAAACGCTTATAGAACACTACAATGGGGCAGCACACTTCTGGGTGCTTCTAACAACAGCATTGAACCCAGTGAGTATAGTTTCTTCTTCCTACGGCTGTGGGAACTGACTTCTTATGTTCATGGAGCCTGCAAGAATTATATATTTTTTCAGAGACCCATTGACCCCTCCAGTAGGTAAAACTATCTGCACGTTTTATTTTCCTGGGAAGAACACATATTGCTTTCATTAGAATTGTTTTATTATAAATAAAAAGCTCACATATTATTGAAATATAATTAATCAGATTCTTAAAATGTATTTTGATCATCAAAAATTAGCAACTGCTAAACCTAATGATTAAAATCTCTGACAGCTTTTGGGTGGCATCTATGGCTCAAAGGAGTAGGGTAACGGCCCCATATACCTGAGGTGGTGGGTTCAAACTCAGCCCCAGCCAGAAACTGCAAAAATAAATAAAAAATAAAATAATCTCCGACAGCTTTCTAATTCTATATTTCTATTGTTTCCTCCGCAATTCTGCTAAGATAAATCTGTTGGTAAAATAAAGTACATGCTGTTACTTCCTTTATCCTCATAAACATTAACTGCCACAAAAGTATGTCTTAAAGTACAATTTATACTCTAGATAAATCCAAATAAAAGAAAGCATCCCCACACTTTCCACATCTGTACATGCAAGTTAATAAAAAATAAATAAGATTTATACCAGAAAATGTTCGTTCAAGTATGTGTGTGTGTTTGATATTGATTTCCTCTTAACAAATAAATTTTTTTAAAGATCATCTCCTAGAAAGAGAAGTCTGGCAGAAAAGAGGGTCTGTGGTCTGTTCAAAATAAGAAATAGTTAAAAGTGTTCAAGGCCACTGCCCATTGGAAATCAATCATACGTGAAGATAAAGCATTTCTTCCATTATAGTGGCAGTCAGTGGGAATAGCATTCCATGTATGCAATTTTGATTTGTAGGCTAAGTTTTTCTTTTCTTTTTTATTATCAAAGACCAGAGTTCTATTCCCAGTTATACCACAAATTAGTCTTGTGATTAAATAAAAAACAACTTGGTCATTCCAAGCTTTAAGTTTCACCTCTGTAGAGCCAGACTCAGAACTCCAAGATCATTAGAAGTGTATCTGTGTTTTGCAAGGCTGTGCTCCTAAATCTTAACAAGGAATAGGAACCCAGTATAGTCGTTCTTGAATGAACGAATGGCTTGGAAGTCATGATGGAAAGAAACCAAGTAATTAAAAAAAATTGAATGACATGGATTGCTCATCCTGGTCTCCACTATTATTATACTCATGATCTTGGGAAATATATTATTAATTTCTAATACTCCACTTCCTTAGGTGTGAAATTAACCTCACTAAAATATGTGAAAATATGTAAAAGTAATTTTTGCCAATAAGAAAATACTTATGCAGTCCTATCCATTTAATTGTGATCTCTCAAACAGATTTGAGCTCTACTATTCTCCGACAGTACCTTTCACTAATCCCCAGAGACCAAGGACAACTTTAGTAATTTCCTAGACTCTCAGTTAACCACCAACTACACAGAGAATTTCAACTAATGAAATTCAGAACAAACATGTAAAAGGCACAGCTTCTCCCAAAGCCAAAGTTTTCTTGTTCATTTTTCCTTTCTTCTTTCCTCATTCAATTCTCAGATCACATAAAAAATAAATCCTAAAGAAAAAATAAATACCAAAAAAATCCCTCAGAATAAACACTGAATGTGTCAAGTTATGTTAAAATATATTAAATATAAAAAATGCATATTGCCTTTTTTCTCATGAAAGTTTCCAGAGATATTTTGGGGCTTGATTCAACTCCAATCTCCCCCTGAGACATGAAGATTTTTAGAATTCAGTTTTACAAGAGAAGAGAATTTGGTTTTATACAGTTTACTTCATACTTGAGATTTCCACAAGAGCATCAGAGAGCGGCTTGTTAGAGCCTTGCCTCGTGGGGAGCGCAGCTGGGCTCCGACCCTTTGTGAATCTCAGAACGAATGCGTCCTGCTGCACTCCCATCAGCTGACTATTTCACCAGGTGGCAATGTCATGTTTTGCTGAGACAGACTGGGACTCAAAAAAGACAGTGGCTTTACAGGAGGCGTATGCTGTGAGAAGTGGGGTTGTAAGATTAAATCAGCCAGGGACTAGCAGGAAAAAAGTCAATGAGAAATGTAAACTATGCTAACTTAAGCAAAGTGAACAAATGCACCTCTGGGGTTTGTAAGGTTGCCCTGCCTAACTGATGTGGTAGACCAGAAGTCTTCAGGTCTTCGTCTTTATCTGTTTTGTAGAGTGTCTTCTTGCTTTTGTCCATGGCAGACCTAAAATGTCCCATGCGGTTTGTCAACCATAAACACTTTCTGGTTTACCCCCCCCCCCCCGCTCCCAAATATGTACTTAAGACCATTCATCACATAGCTTTGCCACCTTGTTCCTCTTCTTGGGCAGTCCTCATGGCTCCTGGAGTGGAGTCACTCGTTCATACCTTCAGTCTTTCTCTTTTGAAAGAAAATACTTCACAGATACTTTCAATGGTCTCCTTGCTGCCAATGTCACAAATAGAAACCACCAGATTAGGCTGCTCGTGCCTCTTTCCAGCAAAGTCCATTGTGTCTCCCAATAACCCTCCAGAGTAGCAGGTAATGTCATTCCTATTTTATGAATGAGGAGTTCATAAATTTTAAACTAAAGGGGAGATTAATTCTCCCTGTTCCGTGTGCTCAGAGTCTTTTTGTCCATAATATTACTTTTATTGTATTGTTTTTATGATTTATTCACCCAAATGTCCATTTTTTAAAAACTAGACACTGTATTCCTTAGGGACCAAGATCTCACCTTATTCATCTTTCCATCTCTGGTGCCTGGGTAAGAGTGAATGCTAGTCAAGATTTTGGATGACTATATACATATATGTATGAATGAATGACTATATGGATGAATGCATTAATTAAATGTGAATATGATGGATAGTTCTATAGTTCTTTAAGATATTAAAAGTGTATTATTCGCTACTAGCTGGGGTGAGTCACGCCTGTAATCTTAGCACTCTGGGGGGAGGAGGTGGGCAGATCACTTGAGCTCAGAATGTGAAACCAGGCTGAGCAAGAAGGAGACCCTATCTCTAGTAAAACTGGACAGATTAGAGAGGCATGGTGGTGGGCATGTGTATTCCCAGCTACTCGGGAGTCTGAGGCAAGAAGGTCAATTAAACCAGGAGTTTGAGGTTGCTTTAAGCTAGGCTGACACCACAGCATTCTAGTCTGGGTAACAGAATGACATGCTATCTCCAAATAAATGTTTTATTTGCTGAAGTCTTTTATAAAACTATAGTTTAATGTAATGATCGATGGAAACCAAAAGCTTTGGATTTGAAAGCGTTTTTTTGTAAAATCTGAAAAATAGTCTCAGAATATTGTCAAAGAATATTCTTTCTCTGCAAAAAGTTGTAAAGGACAGACATTTGTTTAATTTCATTTAATGCAGCATTTTCCAGATTGGTTTTCCCACAAATGACTCTTCCTCTTTCTCCTTCATCTCCTTTCCTACTTTTATATCTTCTCTTTCTTTATGTTCTTGATCTTCTTAACACCCCCACCCCAAATAATTATTTGTCTAGGCTAAAATCATGGGGCCAGAATGCTCTCTGTTCTGAGTCCTTTATATTCTCTCTGTAGACAGTGACCTGTCCAGGAAATATTTTAGATTTGTGATATTTTGTAGACCAGACAGAAGACACCTCATAGGTACAGACATTCAGTTCAATAGCAGCCCAGCTCTGATGATTTGTCAGGTTGGCAGGAGTTTAATTTAAGCTTTTGATGATGTAATTTTCTCCAATAGTTGAAGGAATTGCAAGGAATCTTAAAAACAACTGAGCTGAGGAGTTGGGATGGAGGTCAGGTGCAGGTTGGTACCTGCGGGTCGGGGAGGTCCCCTAGGCGAGTTTCATGTGTTGGAGACCAGAGGCAGATACAAAGCTCTGTGCATTTCCCAGCCTGAACAAAGCTGAGGAAATCACGAGTCAGTTCTCAGCACTGACTCACAGTCCCTGAAATGGTGAGGATGGAAAAATCACTGCTCTGAGTAAAAACAAAATGAAATATTTCTGAACACCTTTTCCTGACAGGTTTAAAAAGCAAAGCAAGCAAAGGAAGGGGGTTGCTGGCTGTGAACACCTTGGATGAATGTATTGAGAGCAGTTATTTTAGTGGTGCTGGTGATAAAAATTAAATGGGGTCATTATGGGAAATGTGCATTTCCTTGGAAAGCGTTGGGACGAATGTAGGTTTTTAGAGGCACTTTCAGAGGCTGGGCAAAGGTAGCAGGAATACAAAGGGAATGAGTGAGGACAGAGGGAGACCGAAAAAGATGCACTTTGGAAAAGCAGGGGAGACATTTATGAACATCGGGGACATCCTGTGAAATAATTTTAGCAATACAAGGAAGAGAGAGGAGAAGGCAAAGAGAAATACTCAAAGGAAGAGGAGGGAAGGGGAAATTAAAAGGGAGGAAAAGAAATATAGAGAAATGAAGTAGTAAAGAACTCAAGGCAGAGAGGAGTGACAGAAGGGAGGAAGATATGAGTGCGTATCAGGAAATTCATGAGACATGGCTTAATAAAATGCCAAGAACCCTGCAGTCAGACTGATCTGAGCTAGAAACCCACCACTGCCAATTAACAGTGACAGACCACAAACAAATCATGAAAGTGCTCTGAATACATGCCTCTGCTTTTGAAACAGAAAGAGAAATCTACCTCACTGAGTCATCTTGTCATTTAAGTTAAATAATGTTTATGAAGGGTATAGTGCCACACCTGATGCATTGCTAACATTTAAGCATACTTTTTAAAAATTTAATAATGCAATTACTTAGGAAAAAAGGGAGAAAAGCGATGCCCTTGGCATGATGAGCTCTGGCATATATTATCATTATTAATATTTATATATTATTTATTATTATGTTATTACATATGTATTATTAATAAGTAGTAGTAGTGTCATCATCAATTATTTCAAATGAAGATAAGCTTAAAATGTGTGGCTATGCTTCTAAAAGTGAATTCTGTAGAACATTAATCCTGTTGGTAGCTCATGAAAAGGGGAGAATGCTTTGATTATAATGTATTTCTCCAAATCTGACTAATGGTTTCTGGAAAGAACAAAGAATTCTGACTAGCCCTTACCAGGGGGATTGCGAATATGACAGAATCTCGAATCCAAGTTCTAAAAGGATGGCTGGGTCTCAGAAGGGTCCAGAACCAGGCCTGCAGGGGTTCTCTGGACAAAGCAGGCTCTCCATGCCCCAGGGTGGGCCCTGCCTCTTGGGTCTGGTTTTCTTTCTGCTCACCAAAATCTTTGCCTCTAGATACAAATGGGCTGAATCATGCTTCTCTGCGGGATCCCAAGTGTTTACCAGCACCATTCTAGAAAGAAGACAGGGTAAGTCCTACTTCCTAATACCCAAAAGAGAGAATCTGGCCCTCCCATGGAAGCAGGGAACATCCATGGTCTTCTGAACTGAGATTAGAGTGAATGGGGAGGAAAGGATCAGAAGTCTGGGAAAAAACCCAAACCCAAATTTTCCTGAGTCTTTGGTAACTCATTAGAGACACCAAAATATGCACACAGAAATCTATTCAGCTGTGTTTAGCACAACTTCTCCAAAACTTACTTTATCCCCGAACAGTTTAACATAAGAACGCACCGTGGAACATATGTGACCCATGGGGCCTGTGGGATTTTAGAGCTAAGGGGAAAGGCATAGATATTTTTTTTTGCTATATACATATTCATGTTTATTAAATAGTGCCAAACTGTGGTACAAATTTATACTCAGAGTACATGAGGTTTTATTGCCTAATTTTTCAGTATTGTTTATCTTATCTAATGAATATATATATTTTTTATTGAATGGTAACTATGTACATCAATGTACTTCTGGGGTACAGTGTGGAGTTATCACATGCAATCCGAACTACTTCCATCAAACTGGTCAACACAGCCTTCATGTTATTTTCTCGGCATAGACATTTTAAATGCAGATGGACTATCACGATCAGGGCTCTGCACACTTCTATTTCAAAAGTAAGCCTAGCTGAGAATCAAAGAAATGAAAATATCCACGGTCACATAACGAGGTGGTGGGAAAATCAGCAATGAATTCCCGGTGTGGCACTGTACTCTTACAACCTCACTCTCACGATTCCCAAGATGTATTCAAGTGTAGCCAGATAAACTCATCTATGAAACTGGTTACTACTTGAACCCCTAGCCCATTAAGCCCTCAGGGATTGGCATGTGGAGAATGTATTTCTAAAATGAACCAGTGGAAAAAAATCACATTTAAGTCACTTGGCTGGCACACAGCTATCCTATAAAGGGAAGGATGCCTGAAGAATGAGCCCAGCGTGATCCTCCCCCTGACTGCAAAGTCTTTTGGCTACTCTATTTGCTAAAAGCTTTCTAATTTCTGGGAGACAAGTTGGTAGCAATTATCAATCTCCAGTGACCTTTTCTGAGATGGATTCAGTGATGAGCAAGTAGGAGTAGAAAGAATGTAACGGAACTTGCTGCCCAAACGGCCCCTCCCATGATCAGCCTCTCAATTCCACCCCCTCCATATATAAACATTCTATATGCTGGCCTCTTAATTTTGTTGTGAGCTTTGATCATAAATCTGCAAATAAATAACCCCCAACATCGTGCAATAAAAGGCTATTAAATGTTTTGTTTGCAGCCAAAGTACAGCTACTTTGCAGGATTGGGCTGTTTATGAGTGGACATTTTGAAATATAAGTTTAAGATAAAAATGAAATAATGTGTATGTGCTTAATTACTTCATGTGATGCCTTGCCTGGATCCTACGGCCTTCACCTCTTTTCTTTACTTTGATGACTGACTTAACTCCCAAAGATGTGTGCTTAGCCACATGCAGACAATTGGGATAAACTCTCCCTGAGGTAAGAAGGGCTCAGAAGTATTAATTCAGTCATGTAAAAGACTGAACATGAGGTTGGTTTTACTGGGGTCTAGTGCTGTTTCTGACTTTGAGTAACGGAGTTTCAGCTCTATTCTCTTGGTCGTATACCCCCCTTATATTAAAGTTGCAGTAGCTCAGTGCCTGAGTTCCAGCTTATATAACTCTCCAGGTGATGATGCGATTATGACATTGAACTCTTACACTTGGATTTGAATCACATACTAATACCTACTAGCATCGTGACTTACTAGATTCAAATTTTGTTTCCAGAGAATAGAGCTGGTTATATCTCCCTCAGCAAAACTCGAAATAGATGTTGGACATAAAGCACATACTGTTCTATCTGTATTTAAAATGATAATGGTTCATTATCATATTGAATACTTTTGAATATAATTGAATATTTTTGTTCTTTTATTCCTCTTGTTCCTCACTATGATGTTCCACTCATTTTCTGGTACACCTATCAACCACCTCCACTTAGATCTCCTGGTTGCCAAAGGACCAAAGACTCTTTGGAAATGGACATATTTATTCTTGAAACTGACTGAGATTTGCCTTCATCTTTCTTTGGGTGGAATGAGTCTGTGTCTTCTGATGCCACTGAGTGTGTCTAATTTTGTAATCTTAAAACTTTCTGATCTGGTCTCCTTATCAAGCCCTTGGCCCCTGTTCTTAATTGGATTGTTGGAAATGCACCTTGTAAAGCTTATGCCATTGTCTGTGTTCTCGAGTCTCTAGAAATTGGTTGTTTCCTAAAACATACACAAGATTTAAAAATGTAGAATTGATTAGATAGGATATTTATATCATCTGTGATCTATTTTAAGTTATATCTTTAAGTCAATGTAATTTATGAGTTCTATTAAATTCTTCAGCAATTAAATTCAGTTTGATGATTCTCTTCAAATGGGACTCAAGGATCAGACACTACATGAACCGCTTAAGTGACCTTTGAAATAAACAATAAATAGAAAAAGTATAGCAACTTTGCTGAGAAAGGCAATGCCAATTCTCAGGTGTCACACCATCTATCTGTTTTACTTAATTTTATAAACAGTTGAATGCCTTACCTGAGCAAGGCTCCATGGTGGCTGCAGAGGGGAGACATCAAGTGGACCTGATATATATAGGTGAGTGAGACAAAGCTGATATACAGAGAAAGTACAATCTCTAAACAAGAGGAGATCAGGAAAATTCAATATGTGGAGGCAGTTAATTTCAGGATTACAATTAAAAGCCTTGGCACTGTGATGAAAAGAGGCTGTTTTCAAATAGAAGCTGAATCGTGGGGGAAAAAAAAAGACAGATGGTAGGAGGAAGTCTCTTTAATTTCATACCAATAGAATTTGAAGCATGGTAGAATGTAAACGTTAATTATTATTTGATGGCAGGGTAAAGAAAGGAGACTGACTAAAGATTTTTTAACACAGAAGCTTCTGATAAGGAGACCAAATGTGCATTGGCAAGTGAGGACAATATTATGTTATGAAGGTACCTATCTCTAAAAGAAAACTGATGTACAAATGATATCGTATTGAGTATCACAAATGTGAAGAAATACTAGCCAACCCCTAGGAAGCCTACAGTTTAATGACAAAGATTAAAATGTTAGTTGAAATATGAATAAATTTAGAAAAATTATGGACACGTGGGAAATGTGCATTGTTAGCAAAAGAAAGGAAACATGTGTACCTGAGCACAGGAGGTAGCAACTGGGGAAGGGCAGGCAGGTGTCACTTAAATAGTCAAAGTAGTCTTCATAAGATGGAGAGCGGATCGTCCAAGAACAGGGAACAATTTTAAGAATAAAGGACAGTTCAGGGAAGAAAATAAGAAAAAAATATACATCCAATTTACAAAAAGCTTTATCATTACCAGAGCTTTATTAAAACTGACTGAAACCAACATACAGGTTAACGCTATGAAAGCCTCTTAAATGTGATGTAGGCTAAAAATACAAATTGCCTCAATAAATGTGATGGGGGGAAAGCATGGGTTATTGAGAGAAACCAGTTATATATTGGAGGGCAAAATTATGTTTCAAAATATATATCAAAAAAGATAGGCATACCATTTTAGAAATCATATCTCAGTATGTCCTATAGAAAATTGACCATTGAAGGTTGGATGAGATTATCACACCATGGAGACTGAGCTCCTATTCTTGGAAGGATTAGCCTCTTCTGGCTCCTAAAGTGTTTTCTTAATCACTGAGCTGAGACTGTGACCTTTGAGCCCTTGGTATTACTCATTTACTTACAGACTTCGAGTCATATTGAGCAATGCTGGGATGCAAGTCTGAAGTCTATGAGAATCTATTCTAAGAACAAAAGTCCTTTGAGAACAGCTGGCTTTCATTCTTACGGCGCCCCATGAACTCTGGCCTCCATGTTGATGAGTCAAATGACTGAGACTTGAGCAAAACTGGTTAGTCTGCCATGCTTGAACTACCTGCCAGATTTGGTACAGCTGATTGCTCTTCCCTGTGGAATATGATACGCACCTGTTCCTACCACATGCTCTCACCACTCCTCAGTCTCCTTTGCTAACTCGCCTTTACTCACTATTTAGTGTATTTCCAGGCTTAGTACTGAAGTTCTTCTCGATAATCACTCACTCCTGTCATCTCATCTCATGACTTTAAATACCATCTGTATTTTGTGATTCTCAAAGTTACACATTTACTCCTGAATATAAGATCGATGATTACTGATGCCTATTCAATATTTCCCTCAACTTTCTGATAGTCACAACACAAAGAATCTAAAATTGAGTTCTTGACCTGTTCCTTCTCTGCCTACAGAACTACTTATTCCAGAAGCTCTCTTATTTCCATTAATGATTACTCTATATCTGCTGTCTCAGACTGAACACACTGGAGCCATTTTTGACTCTTCTCTTCCTTTCAACATCCACTTCTAATCCTTCAGGTAATTTTGACTTTCATTCTAAGTATACTCAGAATTAGGCTAGTTCTCACCACCTCCCCTCCATTGCCACGGTCAGAGCCACTGCTGTCTTTCATCTGGATGATCACCTTAGCCTCCTAACCACTCTCCCTCTTTGAGGTTTCTCTCGCCTCTCCACATCAATTCTAAACACGCAATCCAAATTAATCCTGTTAAAAGGCCATGAATATAAATCATTCCAACAGCATTCATCTCATGAAGAATGCAATGGCCGACAAGGCTGCCAATCACTTGGGGTTCACCCCTTTCTGCTTTCCGCTTTTCTCAGTAGCATCAAAGCCTCCTTGTGGTTCACTAAATATTCAGGCACATACATATCTCAATCCCTTGAATTTGTTCCCTTTGCCTGAAATATGCTTTCCTCAGATATGTAACATTATTTCCTTGATTTATTTGTCTAAATCTCACCTATTCTTTGGTGCCTACCTTGACCACCACATTTTAAATTATATTTCTTTCTCCCTGGGCTCCTCATTTTTCTTTTTCAATTTATTTTTGTGGCAGCCATTACCTTCTTACATGTTATGCCCTCTCCCTTATTCTCTTTCTTCTGTGCCTCCTCCCAAAAATGTAATTTCTTAAGTGCAACAACTTTGTTTTTTGTACTGATTTACTTCTAGTGTTCAAAACTGACGTCTAGAACATTAATCGTGAATATTAATGTTTGTTGAATTAGTGAGTGAGTAAATAATTGATTCTAAAGTTATGGATATACAGCAACCTAAGGCTAGAAGTGATAGTCAAAATTATCCAGGCTCATCAATTTACCTATTTCCAAGTAAAGACTATGAACCTTAGAGGAACACAGAGACTGATCCACAAGAAGAACGTAATCCTCTCATTGTGGTTGTCATTTTCATTTCACTGAAGATTAGTGGCATTGAACATTTTTTCATGTTTGTTGGCCGTTTGTACACCTTCTTCTGAAAAACGTCTGTTCATGTCTTTTCTCCACTTGGTAATGGGGTTATTTGTTTGTATTCTTGCTAAGTTGTTTGAGTTCCTCATAGATTCTGGATATTTGTGTTTTGTCAGGTGTATAGTTTGCAAATATTTTTCTGGTTTGTCTGCTTACACTGTTGATTATTTCTTTTGCAGTACAGTTTTTAGTTAATTAAGTGCCATTTATTTTTGCTCTTGTTATATTTGCTTTTGAGGTCTTAGTCATAAATTATCTTCCTAAGCCTATGTCAAAAATACTTTCTGCTACATTTTCTTTTAAATTTTTTGGCTTGGTGCCCATTCAGTGGTTAGGGCTTCAGCCACATGCTTCAGGGCTGCATGTGGGTTGAAACCCGGCCAGGGCCTGCTAAATTTTTTATGATTTCATAGTTTACAGTTAAGTCTTTAACCCATCTTCAGTTAATGTTTGTATATGGTGAGAGATAGGAATTCACTTTCGTTCTTCTGCATGTGGCCATCCAGTTTTCTCAGCAACACTTATTGATTCAATTAGGTGTGCTTTCCGTCTCAGGCCTGTCAAAATGCCCATTATTATAAAGTCAAAACATAACAGATGTCAGAGATGATGTAGTAAAAAACACCATATTGGTGGGAATTTACATTAGCACTACCTCTGCTACAGTACAGAGATTCCTCAAAGAACTAAGAGTAAATTTGCCATTTGATTCAGAAATTCCACTACAGGGTTCCCAAAGAAAAATAAATATTTATATAAAAAAACCCTCCACTCATGTTTTTATCACAGAACAATGCACAACTGCAAAGATATTGAATTAACATAAGTGACAACTATGTAATGAATGGTAAGGAAAATATGATATATATTATGGCTATGTCATTTATATGATAATATATATCATACACATAATTTCATATATACATGATATATAGTATATATTATATGCATAATATATTATATCATGTGCATTATATTATGTACAATATAAATAATATATATTATATACATTATGTATTATATATTGTATATCATATACATAATACACACATATCATGGAATGCTACACAGCTATGAAAAAAATAACATTATATCTTTTGTAGCAATTTGGATGGAACTGGAGGCCATTATCCTGTGGCTGTGTGTGGGTGGCACCCACACAGGGTATCACAGAGGATACTGGAAATTTACAAGGGGGAGGATGGATGGGAGGACGGATGAAAAATTACCTATTGAGAACAATGTACACTATACAGCTGATGAGTACACTAAAAGTTCAGACTTCACATTATAGACTTTATTCATGTAACAAAAAAAATGGTGCCCTCTAAATATATTGCAATAAAAAAAGAACATACATCTCTTAATAGCTTCGTGACTGTCATTTTTCTTATTATATCTATGGAGCCAATTAAAACGCTTGTCTTGGAGTGACTGCCCAAGTTTCTTTTAGACAAAATGTGTCAAATGTTCTTTCCAACACATCATACTGTCAGCCTTAACGTTTCATTTAGTGGAGCTGTGAGAAGTAGCTCGGTGGAATAGATTACTCCCAAAGTTTATTTTAGCTGTAAGATTCTATAGGACAAATATTCCAATACCCTAGCTAGTTGTTACAGCAATACTTTCTTTTCTCTTTCTGGACATTTCCTCCCGTCCTTTCCAATGTTTATGTGCAAATCCACCCCCAAAATAAATAATATGAAAAATTGTCTGTCTGTGGAAAGCAAAATGAATAACTTCTGAATAAAATTTGAGGATATGCATCTCTAGTGAGCTAGACCAGATTCTTGACCATTATTGACATAATTTGGGGACTGTAGCAGGACTGATTTGGGTACAGATAGATTTGTTGATGGGAAACAGAGGTGAGTGTAAAGGGGATTCATGTTGTCTCATAATTGCAAAGAATATGTTAAAGTTTGAAATCCCGTGATTTCATAAATCATCACATTTCATTCTCTAGTTTTTTTTTTTTTTAATGCTGGGAATAAACAATGTATCTCTTCTTCTATCCAGCACATACTTTGAATTACATAATAGTTTTTGTCTGCTAATGTTCATCATAACAGACATTATGCTTCATTCTCATGAAGTTTACAGCCCAGTGAGGGGAAGGCATTAATAAAATAATTACACATGCATATACCTAATTATAAACTGTGGTGAGCGTAGCAAATGAAAATTGCAGGTTGCCATGAGAATATTTAACTAGTCTGGGTATGGAGTGTGCCATAAAAAAGCCACAATCAAACTAAGATATGAAGGATAAAGCTTATCTTTGGGGAGAAGGAAGAAAAGAAGCTTCTTCCAAGCAGAAGATTCTGCTTCCTTGTGAAGATTAGGAGAGTGGGTTGTAGGGAGGTGACACCTCTGTTCACTGTCTGCAAGACCAATTTTGCTGTAGTAAAGAATAGAGTAGACAGAACTACACATGTAGTAAGGAGACTACATTTTTAGTCTTTAAGAGTAATGAGGAAGTTTTGAGATGGAAAAGATTGAGTCCCCCCCACCCTCAAATTTAAAAGTGAACATGAGTTAGCACATTTAGGCTTTTAGATAGAAGATGCCATGAACAGTTATGAGTGGCTGAAATAAGAAACTGTTTTTGAACATTAATCGGATCAATTCAAAATTCTCCCAGATGCCATTCTAAGTCTGTACATTCTGAATGCTGGGTTTTGGTTGGCATTGGCACCACAGATGCACGCATCTTAACTTACGCCTCCCTTGCTTTCTGTAGAATCTCAGCTTAAACAGATTTCCCTGGAGTTGTTTTTCAGAAAGCTCTTCCAGTGTTAAATGAGTTCAATCTTAGTTCGATATGAGGTCTCAGCTTATAGTTCAAGCCAGGTCTTGATTTGCCTAAACCAGTTTCTCTTCCCTGGGCAATATCAGTCTTTCCCAGATCTGCTCTATAGATAAAATACAGCTGATAGTTTCAATTTCCCAAGAACGCATGTTAGAAGCTATTTCTCTTTTAAATAATAATGGAATTCCAGGCAAAGATGGTTGAGCTGCAGACTTTCATAAAACTGTGAACGGTAGGCTAGTACTGAAATTGATTCAAATGTTTAATTATTCGTTGAGAGAGGGCTGTCTGGAGGCTTCACACAAGACGAGACTTTATTGATTTTATTATTCAGGGAAGGTAATCATTTTGATATATAAAATTTAAAAAAACAAGGACCATTCCTCCGTTAAGCAATAATGACAAAATGTTTGTCAAAATACTGCTAGCAACTGGGAAAATGAAGAGGCCAAAGAGGCCCTCTTCTTTATTTTGTGTCATCAATCTTGCAGTCGCCAAACCTGCAGGGACTGTCACAATATTGTAGGCTGCATTCAAGAAAGTTTTGAAGTTGAGGAGAGATACACCAATTTTTTTTAAATTTATGTCAGTATCACACTGATGTCTTTGACTGAGTGGTTTGTAACAACAAATTCAGTCACTTCAGACATCAGCCTATATTTTTAAGGAGCTTTGGAGTTATTTTAGCATGGGTAAATAATGGCCATCTGAGGTCCAAGGTAAGTAGGTCAGGCAGCGTGAAAAGTTTCATATATTTCAAATGTTGTGAGCGAACAAAAAAGGTAGAATTTACAGAGGGATTAAGAATAGGTAAAAGATGAAACAATAACAAATAAACCGAAGTACTCAGAGACATCACAACGTGGAGAAAAGAGCATTTACTGAGTTGAATTTAGAACACCTAGGTTTTAGGTCTCCTCCTACTCCTAACAACCTATTTTTGGGAAGAAAGCACTTTGTCTTTTTTTGGGTTTCAGCTTCTGCATCTCTAAAAAAGGGGCTAATAAAAAATTTTCTGAGACTCTTTTCCAGATCTATGATTTTATAGAAGATTATTGTGAAAATGATAGTAGGGTTTGGGAGCCATAAGAAAAGGTGGCTATAAGAAAAATTAGAAGAAAAAAGATAAAAGCGGAAGTACAAGTATATTTCTTAGGAGTAAGATAAGGAGAATGTAGAATGAAGGACTATGGGATGGATATGGTTTATAGGGAAAGAAAAAGCTGGAAAGGAGAAGTTGGTTCCTAAAGAACTCGTTTTAGCACTGCAAAGAAGAGAATCTGGCATTCCAGAATTAACTTAGCTCATTACAAACTCATAATGCTAAATTCCAAAAGTGACCTTAGTCAATTACACAATAATTAAGTTGGATTACACGTTGGTGGAATAGGGCTGGGAATCTGCAGAAAATACTTCAGCAGAATGGCAACCATTACTACCAGAAATTTTGTTTATCCTTCTAAAAAGAGAAGTAGATTTGGAAACTGTGTATATGTCCACCTCTCTCATATCTGTTGAGCATCTAGTATGGGACAGTATGCCAAGATTTTATCTCACGTAATCCCGAAACATAAGCATTAATATTCTCACAGTATACATAGAAGATAAGTGAAACTCTGAGGAATTAAGCTTATGATAGGGATGAAATGTCACTGTATGTCATGAAACAAATCCATAGCTCTTTCCAGAACAAAGCAAGAACTACCTCCAAAGGGCTTTGTTCCCACTAAATGTTTTGAACTCATCGGATCTTCTAGATTGCTAGCTACTTCAGGCCTGGAATCAGCAGGTCTTCAAGAAATGATACCTGAACCTGCACCTGAGAATAGCTGAAATGGCAGAGAAATATTTACAGAACTATATACCTTAGAACCTCCAGAGAGGACCACCTCCCTACATTTACCACCTCCTTAAGGTGACTTAATTTTCATAGACCAGACAGGCACCATATGTACATATCTGTATAGCAGGCCTAGTTGACCACCTCTGTATGTTGACCATGTATATGTTACAGTCCCTT
Organism: Otolemur garnettii; assembly: GCF_000181295.1. NCBI lineage: Eukaryota > Metazoa > Chordata > Mammalia > Primates > Galagidae > Otolemur > Otolemur garnettii. Next base: position 21,612,305 of record NW_003852409.1, on the reverse strand, counting down.
GGGTGGTCAACTTACAGCAGTTCTACTGTATTATACTATATAGTTTTATATTCTAAATAGTTAGAGATAACTATAGATAGAAGTAACTTTCCTGTAAAATTTATAGAATTGTGGAGAGACCACAAAGAGATGCTTTTAATAATAAAGGGGGGGCCTGAGTGAATGATCTCCAATGCAGATGTGATGGTAGTAATAAAAGAGCAGTGAGATGTATGGCAGACTATTTAAAGATGATTGAACTGAATTTGATAGTTGATTGGCTATGGAGAAACATGGGAGGATAAAAAGTCCACAGGGACTTTTAGATTCAGTAGCTGGGGTGACTAGCACTTACAAACAGGAGGAATTCAGTGTTGTAGGAGGACAGTCTGCCTTACTGTGGACAGTCTGCCTTACACCACGTACTGAGGTGTTCGTGCTTGAGTGCTCGTTCCAGCCACCTGATGACACGCTCAGCACTCCTAGTCTCTTCTCTGAATAAGTCAAGTGCAGCCTCACTCCAGGCCACACTTTTGGCATGGCCTCTCTCGCAATCTCATTTAATCCAGAGACTTACTATGAAGTTTCACCTGCCTTTGCCTGTTTAATAACAAAGGCAAGGAGGCTGTTCATTGACAACTGAGTTAGATTTGTGCTTCTCTGTGTGAAATATAGTGTTGGCAATTATCCCAGAAATATCTCTGTAGACAAACAGCCTGAAAAAGCAGATCCTTAAGTTTCACTTTAGTAATTTGAATAAAATAATTTTTTTTTTTACTCCAATGATATAATCCTTTGTGACTCATTTGGGAATACGTTTTTCTCCAACCTTTAGATGTTTGTTAATTTTATGAGAAAGTATCTTCTGTCAGGGCTCTTTCAAACTGTGTCCTGACACTGCCAGTCTTTAATCACTTGAGACTAGGCAAGTATGGACGAGGAAGAAACATTTAATCATTTCTGTAGGGGTTCGGTGGAAATTCCTGGACTCCAAGAATTATAACGCATCCTTTCCCAGGTCCTCACCTCCCTACAAACTGCCTTGAACTCCCTGTTGTCAGTATTGCTGTATTACATGGTATAGCTCCTGGCTCAGTTCATTCTCATTGTTCTGAAGAGCGACAGTGCCCAAGAACTGGAAAAGAAAAACAAAAACCAAAATTTTCCTCTATCACTGGACATTGATATGATATGAAGGCATACAGTGGGTAACAGCTTAAAGGAAGAAGGCACAGAAGTAGAGAAAATCATAATAATAAGGGTTCATGTGCTCTGGGAGAATGTGAACAGTCTGAATTATTTAACTGTCAACTTGTCGGGACAGAGACAAACTCACGTCTGGAGCAAATCCCTCTGTGGCTCTAGCCCAGGCAGTGCAGAGCACAGAAGGAAAGGGGTGAAGAAGGAATTTTAAAATTCAAATGTCTCCTGTCCAGATTGTAAGTTTCTATTGTAATTCCCCAAGAGCCAGATAGCTAGTCCGTCTCTTCCAGTCACAGGTGTATTTACTTATTCTGAGATCAGTCCTTAGGGAGAAAAAGAACTAAACAAGATTAGAAGCATGTTCTGGAAAAAAAAAAAA